>NC_057419.1:95767049-95829050 GCF_019320065.1 Cervus canadensis
AATTCTTCAGTGCTCAGCTTTCCTTATAGTCCAACTCTCACATCTATACATGACTACTGGAAAAACCATAGCCTTGACTAGACGGACCTTTGTTGACAAAGTAATGGCTCTGTTTTTTAGTATGCTGTCTAGATTGGTCATAACTTTCCTTCCAAGGAGTAAGCGTCTTTTAATTTCATGGCTGCAATCACCGTCTGCAGTGATTTTGGGGCCCAGAAAAATAAAGTCAGCCACTGTTTCCACTGTTTCCCCATCTATTTGCCATGAAGTGATGGGACTGGATGCCATAATCTTAGTTTTCTGAATGTTGAGTTTTATGCTAACTTTTTCACTTTCTCTTTCACGTTCATCAAGAGTCTCTTAAGCTCTTCTTCACTTTCTGCCATAAGGGTGGTGTCATCTGCATATCTGAGGTTATTGATACCTCTCCCAGCAATCTTGATTCCAGCTTGTGCTTCATCCAGCCCAGCGTTTCTAAGGATGTATTCTTCATAGAAGTTAAACAAGTAGGGTGACAATATACAGCCTGGATGTACTCCTTTTCCTATTTGGAACCAGTCTGTTGTTCCATGTCCAGTTCTAACTGTTGCTTCCTGACCTGCATACAGATTTCTCAAGAGGCAGGTCAGGTGGTTTGGTATCCTATCTCTTTCAGAATTTTCCACAGTTTATTGTGATCTACACAGTCAAAGGCTTGTGGATCATATGGTGGGTCATATGGTGGTTTTATTCCTAGTTTTTTTTTATTCCTAGTTTTTTAAGGAATATCCATACTGATTTCCATAGTGTCTGTCTCTGTTTACATTCCCACCATGAGTGCAAGAAGGTTCCCTTTTCTCCACATCATCTCCAGCATTTATTGTTTGTAGATTTTTTTGATGATGGCCATTATGACAGGTGTGAGGTGATATCTCATTGTAGTTTTGATTTGCATTTCTCTAATAATGACTGACAGAAATGGTATGGACCTAACAGAAGCACAAGATATTAAGAAGAGGTGGCAAAAACACACAGAAAACCTATACAAAAAAGATCTTCATGACCCAGATAATCACAATGGTGTGATCGCTCACCTAGAGCCAGACATCCTGGAATGTGAAGTCAATTGGCCCTTAGGAAGCATTACTATGAACAAAGTGAGTGGAGGTGATGGAATTCCAGTTGAGCTGTTTCAAATCCTGAAAGAGGATGCTGTGAAAGTGCTGCACTCTGTGTGCCAGCAAATTTGGAAAACTCAGCAGTGGCCACAGGACTAGAAGAGGTCAGTTTTCATTCCAATCCCTGAGAAAGGCAATGCCAAAGAATGCTCAAACTACCACACAATTGCACTCATCTCACACGTTAGTAAAGTAATGCTCCAAATTCCCCAAGCCAGGTTTCAACAGGACGTGAACCATGAACTTCCAGATATTCAATCTGGTTTTAGAAAAGGCAGAGGAACCAGAGATCAAATTGCCAACATCTGCTGAATCATCAAAAAAGCAAGAGAGTTCCAGAAAAACATCTATTTCTGCTTTGCTGACTATGCTAAAGCCTTTGGCTGTGTGGATCACAACGAACTGGAAAATTTTAAAAGAAATGGGAATATCAGACTACCTGACCTGCCTCCTGAGAAATCTGTACATAGGACAAGAAGCAACAGTTAGAACTGGACATGGAACAACAGACTGGTTCCAAATTGGGAAAGGAGTACATCAAGGCTGTGTCAATATTTAACTTCTATACAGAATACATCATGTGAAATGCTGTGCTGGATAAAGAATAGGCTGGAATCAAGATTGCTGGGAGAAATATCAATAACCTCAGATATGCAAATAACACCGCCCTTATGACAGAAAGTGAGGAAGAACTAAAGAGCCTCTTGATGAAAGTGAAGAAGGAGAGTGAAAAAGTTGGCTTAGAACTCAACATTCAAAAAATGAAGATCATGGCATCTGGTCCCATTGTAAATAGATGGGGAAACAAAGGAAACAGAGACATTATTTTGGGGGACTCCAAAATCACTGCAGATGGTGACTGTGGCCATGAAATTTAAAAGACGCTTGCTCCTTGGAAGAAAAGTTATGGCCAACCTAGACAGCATATTAAAAAGCAGAGACATTACTTTGCCAACAATGGTCCATCTAGTCAAAGCTATTATTTTTCCAGTGGTCATATATGGATGTGAGAGTTGGAAAAGAAAGCTAAACACCAAAGAACTGATGCTTTTGAACTGTCGTGTTGGAGAAGACTCTTGAAGATCCCTTGGACTGCAAGGATATCCAACCAGCCAATCCTAAAGGAAAATCAGTCCTGAATATTCTTTAGAAGGACTGATGCTGAAGCTGAAACTTAAATACTTTGGTCACCTGATGTGAAGAACTGACTCATTGGAAAAAACCTAGATGCTGGGAAAGATTGAAGGCAGGAGGAGAAGGGGACCACAGAGGATGAGATAGTTGGATGGCATCACCGACTCAATGGACATGAGTTTGAGCAAGCTCCAGGAGTTGGTGATGGACAGGAAAGCCTGGCGTGCTGCAGTCCATGAGGTTGCAAAGTCGGACACGACTGAGCACCTGAACTGAACTGAATAATTAGGAATGTTGAGCATCTTTTCATGTGTTTATTAGCCATATGTATGTCTTCTTTGGAGAAATGTCTGTGTAGGTCTTTTGCCCATTTTTTTATTGGGTTGTTTGTTTTTCTGGTATTGATTTGTATGAGCTGCTTGTATATTTTGGAAATTAATCCTTTGTCAATTGTTTCATTTACTGTTATTTTCTTCCATTTGGTGGGTTGTCTTTTCACCTTATTTATTGTTTCCTTTACTGTGCAAAAGCTTTTAAGTTTAATTAGGTCCCACTTGTTTATTTTTGGTGTCTTGATATTCTTGATATTCATGATGTCTTAACATTCATGATGGACATGAGTTTGAGCAGGCTCCTGGAGTTGGTGATGGACAGGGAAGCCTGATGTCCTGCATTCCATGGTGTTGCAAAGAGTCGGACACGACTGAGCAACTGAACTGATATTCTTTAAGCCATCATGTCCATTGTAACTCCCAGCCATTCAGCTGGCACCATATAAACACAGGGCTTAATTAATCTATCATATACAGCTGCATCCCTAAACAGTTTGCCACTTCCTATTCTGAGCACTGCCTCCTAATTGACTTCTGAGGTCCCTAAGTTTTCTCTGGTCCTATGAATGGAAGCAGAGTCATATAACTAGTGTGGTATCTTGAAGGTCAGCCATAGGTATTCATGTGTGCCCCAAGTCATGGTCTTCTCTGTATCCCTGTCTTGTTTACTCCATTCTTACAACTCCCTTCATGAGATTAGTGACTGACCTTGAACTCCAGTCCAATTGGCCAGAACTATGATTCTCTGCCTAATTCTTGCCATCCACTCAAGTCTAGCCTGATGGCATCTGGATATGATGTCCCATATTCCCTCATCATCAAGAACTGCATTGTTAGCACTTATCTGCTTTGAAGTATTATCAATCCTACACACCAAGTTGGGACTCCTTGATTGTTTATTAATCATAGTCTGGATGGACCACTTCTCTTTAGAGAGTATATCTCTTTAGATATGACACACTGGAATGATACCTAATCTCCTAGAATCAAACTGTCCAGCTGTGTCCTGGGCTGGCCTATCCTTCCTTCTTCACCTACATATGTAGCTAAGACCCACCTGCCTTAGATCAAGTATGACCTATTCAGACACATGCTTTTATTCAATCATCTATGATTCTCTAGTTATTTCATTTGGTAGTTGTATCTCTCTAACTAGATTATGAACTCCATAAGGAAAGAAACCATGCCATATACTTATATATTTCCATGGTCCTGGCTACATGTGTGTTTAAATTTTTCAAAGCTGATTTGGTGAGGTAACAGAATTGGGAGGGAAGTGGGAGTTAAGTGGGGATCCCATCTCAGTTCTCAAATTCTCCTCCTGGACTTAGATGGCATACTATTAAAGACTATTGTATGCAGAAACTGCAGCACTTGTGAAAGAACAATTAAGTACATGGCTTTGGAGTCAGTTGTGGGTATTTCATCAGATCACTTATTCTTTTCACTTCGATGTCCTCAAAAAATTGTGATGTTAAATAATATTACTTTATGAGGACGTTGAAGTGAAAAGAATAAGTGATCTGATGAAATACCCACAACTGACTCCAAAGTCATGTACTTTATATATATATATAATGCTTTTGTGATGACTAAACGAGTGATTAAAATGCCTGGCATGGTGTCTGACACAAAGTAATGCTCAGTAGGGGTTGCCTTTCTATTGTTACTACAGTTACTTGCTTTGCAACTTTAGGCCTAAACAAGGCTATGACTTTTTACCCACAAATAACACATATCAAGGAGGCAACTGCATTATCCAATTTTAGATTATTTCTACAAATTTTGAATATAATAACAATAACAACAGCATCTAGCATTTATTGAATACTTGTCCTCTGCTTGTTTGATTTCCTGACATAGAAAAGAGCTACTACCATTTAGCTGTAAGACTCATGGAATTATTAATAATATGGACACTCTGTATTTGATGGCATATTGATTGATTTTCAATATGAAAGTTTACTTTCTATCTGACATGTTTTCCTCTAAAACATGATAAAGTTTTTGTTTATTGACTACTTCACTTATCTATTGATTCATAAAATAATGTTAGAGTAGTTGTATAGCAGAAACCAACACAACACTGTAAGCAATTTTCTTCCAAGTAAAAAATAAATTGATATGTTTTTGGATTCTGTTTGCTAGAATTTTGTTAAGGATTTTTGCGCCAGTCAGGATGGCTGCTATCCAAAAGTCTACGAGCAATAAATGCTGGAGAGGGTGTGGAGAAAAGGGAACCCTCTTACACTGTTGGTGGGAATGCAAACTAGTACAGCCACTAGGGAGAACAGTGTGGAGATTGCTTAAAAACCTGGAAATAGAACTGGCATATGACCCAGCAATACCACTGCTGGGCATACACACTGAGGAAACCAGATCTGAAAGAGACATGTGTACCCCAATGTTCATCGCAACACTGTTTATATTAACCAGGACCTGGAAACAACCTAGATGCCCATCAGCAGACGAATGGATAAGAAAGCTGTGGTACGTATACACTATGAAATATTACTCAGCCATTAAAATGAATTCATTAAAAAAAATTCATTTGAATCAGTTCTAATGAGATGGATAAAACTGGAGCCCATTATACAGAATGAAGTAAGCCAGAAAGATAAACACCAATACAGTATACTAATGCATATATATGGAATTTTAAAAGATGGTAATGATAACCCTATATGCAGGGCAGAAATAGAGACACAGATGTATCGAGCAGACTTTTGGACTCTGTGGGAGAAGGCGAGTGTGGGATGATCTGAGAGAATAGCATTGAAACATGTATATTATCAAGTGTGAAACAGATCGCCAGCTCAGGTTGGATGCATGAGACAAGTGCTCAGGGCTGGTGCACTGGGAAGACCCAGAGGGATGGAGTGGGGAGGAAGTTGGGAGGGTGGATAAGGATGGGGAACACATGTAAATCCATGGCTGATTCATGTCAATGTATGGCAAAACCACTACAATATTGTAAAGTAATTAGCTTCCAACTAATAAAAATAAATGAAAAAAATAAATTAATTAAAAAAAAAAGTTAGACTAATTGTCTACTGGGATTGAGACCGAAAGCTAAAAGGTAGTTTTTACATAGAAATTAGGAGTAAGAATATTTAGAAACAAGTTTTTGATAACTTTAAGGACCACTTACCATATTTATCTTTGCAATTTTCAAGATGCTAGGTGAGGAGGTGTGTACACAGTTAATACATGATAAATAGCTCCTAAGAAATTAAGCTAACCTTCCTCAACTTTGCATGTGCGTTAGTTCATTGGTTCAGTAATGATTCCCATGGAGAAAGAGGGGAAAAAAATCTCATTTCCAGGGAATGAAGCCATAAAGGATATCTCTTCTTTTATAAACCACAACCCCCCTGAATTTAACCTTAGTCAACTCACCATCTTATACCTATTGTCATATCAGTATGATTACTAACAGATGGTTTGCTTTGAATCTGCAATTTCATTATTAGCTTCTCTATTGATTTTCACACTATCTGGCTGGGAATATGTTTATGTTGCTGTTGTTGTTTAGTTGCTAAGTTGTGTCCGACTCTTTGCCACCTCATGGACTACAGCCTTCCAGGTTGCTTTGTACCAGTTATATAAAAGCCCAAGAGTGAAAGTAAGCATGGGTATCCATTCCAGATGAAAGAGTAAGCAGGGACATGCTTCCATTACTCTAGGATATCAGGAAAGAATGAGGTAAAGGTAGGGCTGTGGAGATATGATCAGGGGGTCAGTATTATTGCATTCTAGTTCAAGCTGTGGGACATCATGCAAATCATTTAATCTCTCTGGGCTAAATAGAGGTGATAATGTTTCTTCCTGCACTAAAAATAGGTGATAATCAAATATGTTTCATCTCTCCCATCCTCTATATTCATTTAGTCATCAGATTTTGATGGTTTTATATACTAAATATCTTTTGAACCTATTTCCCTCCCTTTCCATAGCAACTTAAAGTTCTTTTCACTTCTTACCCAGATTAGTCTGACTCCTAACCTGTTGTATTGGAATTTAAAAGGCAACACATTCTTTTTTTTTTTTTTTGGCAACACATTCTTTATAGTTCTTCCCATCAAGAGATGAATTATATTTCCCTACGCCTGAATCTGGGCTGACCTTATGACTTGCTTTGACCAATAAAATGGGGCAAAAGTGACATTGTGCAACTTCTGAGCTAGGTCTCAGGAAGCCTTTTAGCTTCTGTTTTTATTTTATCTCTTGTGGCTCTGAGATTGCCACGTATGTTGTTTTCCTATAGCTGCTGTAACGAATTACCAAAAATCTGGTAGCTTGAAATAACACAAATTTCCCATACAGTTCTAAAGGTCAGAAGTCCAAGATCAGTCTCAGTGAATTAAAGTCAGGATGGCAACAGGTCTGCTTCCTTCAGGAGGCTCTGGGGGAGATTCTGTTCCCCTGGGTTTTCCAGCTTCTATAGACTGCCTGCATTCCTTGGCTCAATGACCCCTTTACAGCTTCAAACACAGCAGTGTAGTATCTTCAAATTTCTTTTCAACTGTCATCTCTGCTTGTCATTACATCTCCTTATCTGACTGATTCTTTTGCCTTCCTCTTATAAGGAAACTTGTGGTTAGATTGGGCCCATACCTGGGTAACCCAGAACACTCTCCCCATCTAAAGATCCTTAAATTAATCATATCTGCAGCTGTTTATTTTGCTTTTAAGATAATGCATTAACAGGTTCTTGAAATTAGGCTATGAGCACCTTTGGTGATGGTGGCCATTATTCTGCCTACAACAACCATATAAACAGTATGGGCTATCCTTCTTGAAGATGAAAAATCACAGGGATAGAGAGGTCCAGGAAATGGCACAAATGATCAGATGTATGTATGAGGTCGCAGGAGCACAGCCCACAGAATCTCGAGCAAATAAATAGCCCACTAAATTTTGAGAATGTTTATCTTCTTGTTTTTGTTTGTTTGTTTATTTTTAAACACAGTAGATACATCAGTCTCTCTGGATCCAGACTTGCTGCCTGTTTAATTCCTATTCCATTCTGCTGCTGGAGTGACCTTTCTAAAGAGTGATTCTTGCTTAAAACCTTAAAATTGTTCCCCTTGACCTTGAGGATAATGTTAAAGTTATTTTGCATGGTATTCAAGGCCCTCCCCATCCTCATCCTTACCTATATCTTCAACCTTTTCTTTCATTCAGTATTCATTTTGCATCAGTGAACTCTTAGCTTATATTACTAAACATTACTTTTTAATTGTGTGAGTATATGTCTGTCTACTTTCCTTGTCCAGGAAATTGAAGTCATGGATATTTCTTCACTTCTATCTCAGGTGAGGAAAGGGTTTTCCTTGACCCTCGGGTCCCTGGCTGGGTCTGAAAATTAAACTGCAAAGACATATTAACAGGAGAAAAGCATGAAAATTTATTAACTATAAATTTTGTGTGACATGGGAGACTTTATCAGGAAATAAAGAGCTGAAGAAACCGAGCTGAGTATTTTATGCTAGGTTTGATGAAAAGTAGGTAGTTGTATGGAAACATAAAAGGTTAAGGAATATGAAGTAAGTACAGTAAACTGGAAATTTAGCAAGGCGTGCTTATTAAGATTCCTCTTGACGTCATTGTGTTTTCAGAGATGAGTGTGTTCCTTTCTTCCAAGTATAGGGAGGGCACTTTTCACCTGAGGATTTTATAACCTGTTTCTATGAAGAAGGGTAGTGGTAGGGAGGAGGTCAGAGTGATTTCCTTGTTTCTTCCATTTTCTTAAACTCCTTCAACTTAAAATAATCAATATGCCAAGGTGCCATAGTTTGGGTTAGTGTGTTCTAAACCCCACTCTTTATGTACTTGAAGCACTTGGCACAGTATTTGGGATACAGTAAAAATTAATAATTATTCAATGAAATGATGAAAAAATAAAGGGTCATTCTCTTTTCAGGAAAGTTCTGTTTTTTGGCATTTTGTAGATCATACAAAACATCTTATTAAAATGTTTCTCCAGTGGCCTACTTACTGGTACTTTCTAGTTATGGAATGATACACTTATTATTTTGGTTTCCTGTATCTTAGTTTCTTCACCTGTAAAATGGGAATAATATTAGTAATATTAGTGCCTACTTCACAGAGTTGTTGTGGGGAATACATAGATGTATGTAAAGTGCCTAAAAGCATGCTTGGCACAGAGTAAGTGCTATTAAGTACCAAGAATCATTATGATGATTGTCATGGTGGTAGTGATGGTGATGGTTGTTATTCCCACAGTCCAGGGGAGTGTATAAACTCAGTTGAATATTAGCTGGAACAAAATTATGTTAGAAATGTAATCTATGTAATCCCAACAGAACTAATTATAGAAAGCATTCTAATAGTTCTCAGTTATCCCTATATGTAGAAAAATTACTGTGTATCAGTGGAAATCTATGTTTTAGTGGAAGACCTGTGGCCTGTCTTATTCAGTCCTGTTCATTTTCTTTGAGCTATTTTGCAACCATATATAAATTGTGAATTCTGTCTTTCTTGTAGAGGTTTAATTGATTTCCCTTCCTTGACCCTCATGGAAAAACCAATTTTATCTCCATTTACAGTACTTACCAATACTACTTTATTCCATAAACATTTGTGCTCTTCTGTCTTTTCCTTTAAATAAATTATAATTTCTGCTTGGTCCCCTCTTATCATAAGAGTAAAATCTTTAGCACATATTTATTTATATCTATAAGAGAATCATGATTTTTACCTTTTCCTAAAAAATATATATTTTAACAATTTTAGCCCAGTCATGCCTTCTATTGGTTCCCAGAGGTAACTCCAGATTGGCAGTGGAGATATGCTGAATATGTTTTTTCTAATCTTAATTTTGCTCTCCAGTAATCTTGTTTCTTGTTTGTTTGCAGCCAATAAATTATTCCCCATTGAGAATGTGGTTTAATGATTTGGCCACTTGTGATTTCTGTAAATGGACTATTTATATAAATCTATTCTTTGTTAGATAAAAGAAAACAGACAATACTTTTTGTTAGTCTTTTTGATTGGGAATTTGGTTTTATGGTTTAATCATTTGATAACTCCTATAAATTGATTAATAGTTGTACAAAGACCTTGTGCCTGTTGGCTGAGAGATAACCAGAGAATCTGGTTTGTTGCTATTTTCTGACTGTCTATTTTGAACTCATCAGTTGTTTTACCAACTGAGAGGAGAATAGCTCTTTGATATGGACCAGAGGGTTATATGGGTCTATTTACTTTTCACTCATGGCTGAAATTGTGGAATTGAAGCTATTAATATAAGTTCCATCTGTGTAAGGGTGTGCTATAGGTTGAAATGTATTCTCCCAATTCCATATGGATGATCTAATTTCCAACGTGACTATGTCTGAAGATAGGGGCATTGTTGTTGTTCAGTCACTAAGTTGTGTCCGACTCTTTGTGACCCCATGGACTGCAGCACACCAGGCTTCTCTGTCCTTCACTGTTTTCCAGAGTTTGCTCAGATTCATGTTCATTGAGTTGGTGATGATATCTAACCATCTCATCCTTTTATTAAGAGGTAATTCAGGTTAAATGAGGGCTTCCCTGGTAGCCTAGCAGTTAAAGCGTCTGCCTGCAATGCGAGAGACCTGGGTTTGATCCCTGGGTCAGGAAGATCCCCTGGAGAAGAAAATGGCAACCCACTCCAGTATTCTTGCCTGGAGAATCCCATGGACGGAGGAGCCTGGTGGGCTACGGTCCACGGGGTTGCAAAGAGTTGGACATGACTGAGCAACTTCACTTTCATGTTAAATGAAGTCATAAGGGTGGGGTCCTAATCTGATAAAACTGGTTTTTCAAGAAGAAGGAGAGAGAGCTTTCTCATTTTCTCCCTCCCTCCCACCCTTCCTCTCTTTTCCCTTTTCCCTCCACTGTGTTTGCCTTCACAAAATCAAATTCTAGATGCAGAATAAAAAAAAAAAAAGTAGAATAAAACCTCTAAGTTATCTTTTACATCTAAAACTATCTCATTTTAGGCTTCCTGGAAAGGCACACAGATTTGTTTTTAGTAAAAACAGAGGTTATAGAAGTAACTAGATTTATTTGGTATGTTGCATGGGGAGAGTTTTCAAATTAGATGCTCAGTGTTCTTTAAGTTAAATTTATGTGGGTAGAATGTTATTAGCATAAATATTTCAGAAATTGTATATAGTGTGGGAAGTTCCAAGAGATTTGTCAAAGCCTTTGGTGCTTTGCCTGATATGAGATGATAGCATTAGAACATTATCAGTCATAATTTCAGTTATTTAAAAAAAAAATATTAACTGTCACAACTTTGATTCTTTAATTTGAATCTAGCATTTTCTAGGCCAGAGTTTTCAAATGGGGATTCATATCACTTACCTATGGAGTTTTATTAATATACAGATGTTTAGGATGTACTCTGTGTCTTACTTGGTGGTGCAGTGGTAAAGAATCTGCCTGCCAATGCAGGAGACATGGATTCAACCCCTGGGTTAGGGAAAATTCCCTGGAGAAGGAAATGGCAACCCACTCCAGTATTTCTTGCTTGTGAAATCCCAAGGACAAAGGATACTGGTGGGCTACAGTCAATGGCATTGCTAAAGAGTCAGACACGACTGAGTGACTAAACAACAACAGGATCTTGACTGGATCGGACTACCCAGGTGGATCAGTAGTAAAGAATCTGCGTGCCAATGCAGGAGACACAGGTTTGATCCCTGTGTTGGGAAGATGCTCTGTAGAAGAAAATGGCACTGTCCTTAGGATTCTCTTACCTGAAGAATCCCATGGACAATGGAGCCTGGTAGGTTACAATTCATGGGGTTGCAAAAGAGTTGGACATGACTGAGCAACTAAACAACTACTGCATTGGATCACTTTACTTGATATATTCTTGGTATATTCTTATTCTATGCTTGGAATATTCATTGTATGCTATGTCAAGATTATTTTACCTCAAGATTATTTTCTCACTAAAATTAGAATTAACATTAGAAATGAGTTAAAATTCATTCATTAAAAAAATTAGATGTAATGTTCACTGTCCATGTCTATAATTGTTTTGTCTAAAACCCCTTAATGGACTTTACTATCTTGTTTTGCTTGTCAAAGAAAACTGAATTTCATTGACAGTTGCATTATTCTTGTAATAAATTCAATTTAGGTCTTGCACTTTTGAAAATTATCTATAATAAATTAAGCCCAGCCAATTTAAGTCTTTTGTCATGTATAGCTGTTTTCATTTGTTTTATGCTCATGCTTCATGAGCATGCTTCCTTGAAAGTACTTGCAATAAGCTACAGGCATGAGTGCTTTACTATCAGCAAAAGAGAGTCTATTTCAGACATCCGAGGAAAAGGATTATGCCAAGTATTCAAGATCCTGTCAAACAAGAATTAATTATATAAGACTGAAATGAAGTAATCAAAAATATTCTTGATATTTTAATGTTCTATTTTCTGGATACATAAGAAAGTCCTTTCTCTTTCCTCTTAAGATGTCTATCACCCTCAACAATTTAGTAGATTCAGTTTTTGTAAGCACAAATGAAACATTTGTAAATGATATTTTATTCTTATCTAACCCCTTCAGAATTCAGAAACTCTTATTGAATACTCTTATTTTCATATTATTGTAGTTATTTGCATGGATTAAACAAGAGTCTGTTCTCCTTTTACTAGGACATAATTAGAAACATTGGTTATACAACTAAGGATTGCCTGGGATGTTATATTTGAGAATTAAGCTCATTTAATTAGATGTGACCAGATGCTTTTGAGTAACTAAGGCTGACTTTACGAAGTCAAAGAATAAAATTCGCTCTCTCAGGAAACCTGGCCTAGAATCTGGCTTCCAGTGTTCTTAGTCTTACAGATGACTAAGGAAGGTCATTTCTGGACAGACCAGGAACCTAGGATGTTTTGAAGACCTTAAGAAGAGAGGGACAAAAGTATGTGTACTAGAGGTGAAATCTGGTTTGCTTCTTAGCTTCAGGACTACAAATAATAATAGGCTTGTGAAAGTCCAATCTGAGATTCCTCACGAAGATTTCTATCAAAACAAACTTCAGAAGGTCATATGGCAAAATGAACATACTTGCTGCTGCATCTACGTAAGTCATCAGGTCAAACATAATGACACATCATATTTTGTGATCAAGATAAACTTTTTTGAGGTTGTTTTTGATCAAAAGAGGGGGTAAATGTAACAAAAAAATTGTTTTTCAGTAGAAAACTATGTAACATCTAGAGAACACCCTTCAGACCTATCTGGTAGAAATTTAGTTGACTCTGAAACCTCACCCTGGAAAAACCAGTTTTGTCTCCACTTGCAATTCATCTCAACATTCCTTTACTCCATAAAAATATTTGCCCTTTTGACTTTTTAACCAATTATAATATTGCTTAGTTCCCTCATATCATATGAGTAAAATAAAACTTTAAACCTCATTTATTTTTATGTCTATAGAAAAGTCATAGTTTTACCTTGCTCTGAAAATTATGTTTTAAGAAAATTACATTTAATTCCTGGTTACTTTTCTGAGTTTAGATATATAGTTGACTATGTTTTCCTTTATCAAAGAACTTTATGACTTAACAAAAAAGATTCATAAAAATAAGTGCTTGATTTGTCATGACATATAACCCAAGTGACAACTTAAGTAGAACCCAAGTGTCACTTTAGTTTCACTGTGACTCCATACAGCAAACAAACCTAAAGGATCAGAAGCTATGGAGAGTAAATAATTACTTTGTCTACCACATGCTAGTAAAACAAGACAGACATTTTCAGAAGCCATCGTTTGACATATTTGGAGGATAGAATGCATCCCCTAATCAAATAATATCTTGGCTTCTTGATTTATGTTCTGCTCCCTCTTTTCCTGGTTTTATATTTATATTTTAAAACTAATGTTTCTGTTTGTTGGTTTAGAGAAAAAATTTTTAAGTCACATGCAATATAAATTAACTCTCATTACCTTCTAGCTTATTAAAAGAAGACTTAATGGAACTGTTGCTTTTAGATAAAACTTGGGTATGTCCATAAGGTCCTATATAGGGATTTTGTGGGTGTAGTAATGTCAGAGACTCTTGATCTTATCCTTGTAACTGTGGTTATTACCCTGTTGATTCCAAATATGAACTGTTCGGAAAATAGGAAAAGACAAAGAAATCAGCGGTAGTTGACTCCATAACCTGAAGGGTAGCTGCCAACTCTAGGTCTTCCTATAAAATGTGGGGTTACTATCTCCTACTAAAATGTGGGGTTACTATCATCACACCTATTCATCTATTACCCATGCATCATGACAGCACTGAATCTTACAGATTAGAGTTGTCTATGCAGTTATTTGCTCTTATCCTCTTTCCATCTATTGTCCACATATCGAAAAAGCAAGAGAGTTCCAGAAAACATCTATTTCTGCTTTATTGACTATGCTAAAGCCTTTGACTGTGTGGATCACAATAAACTGTGGAAAATTCTGAAAGAGATGGGAATATCAGACCACCTGACCTGCCTCTTGAGAAACCTGTATGCAGGTCAGGAAGACTCTTGAGAGTCCCTTGGACTGAAAGGAGATCCAACCAGTCCATCCTAAAGGAGATCAGTCCTGGGTGTTTATTTGTTGGACTGATTTTGAAGCTGCAACTTCAATACTTTGGCCACCTGATGTGAAGAACTGACTCATTACAAGTGGTGCTGGGAAAACTGGTCAACCACTTGTAAAAGAATGAAACTAGAACACTTTCTAACACTATACACAAAAATAAACTCAAAATGGATCAAAGATCTAAATGTAAGACCAGAAACTATAAAACTCCTAGAGGAGAACATAGGCAAAACACTCTCCGACATAAATCACAGCAAGATCCTCTATGACCCACCTCCCAGAATATTGGAAATAAAAGCAAAACTAAACAAATGAGACCTAATGAAACTTAAAAGCTTTTGCACTACAAAGGAAACTATAAGTAAGGTGAAAAGACAGCCCTCAGATTGGGAGAAAATAATAGCAAATGAAGAAACAGACAAAGGATTAATCTCAAAAATATACAAGCAACTCCTGCAGCTCAATTCCAGAAAAATAAATGACCCAATCAAAAAATGGGCCAAAGAACTAAACAGACATTTCTCCAAAGAAGACATACAGATGGCTAACAAACACATGAAAAGATGCTCAACATCACTCATTATCAGAGAAATGCAAATCAAAACCACAATGAGGTACCATTACACGCCAGTCAGGATGGCTGCTATCCAAAAGTCTACAAGCAATAAATGCTGGAGAGGCTGTGGAGAAAAGGGAACCCTCTTACACTGTTGGTGGGAATGCAAACTAGTACAGCCGCTATGGAAAATAGTGTGGATATTTCTTAAAAAACTGGAAATAGAACTGCCATATGACCCAGCAATCCCACTTCTGGGCATACACACCGAGGAAACCAGATCTGAAAGAGACACGTGCACCCCAATGTTCATCGCAGCACTGTTTATAATAGCCAGGACATGGAAGCAACCTAGATGCCCATCAGCAGATGAATGGATAAGGAAGCTGTGGTACATATACACCATGGAATATTACTCAGCCATTAAAAAGAATTCATTTGAACCAGTCCTAATGAGATGGATGAAGCTGGAGCCCATTATACAGAGTGAAGTAAGCCAGAAAGATAAAGAACATTACAGCATACTAACACATATATATGGAATTTAGAAAGATGGTAACGATAACCCTATATGCAAAACAGAAAAAGAGACACAGAAATACAGAACAGACTTTTGAACTCTGTGGGAGAAGGTGAGGGTGGGATATTTCAAAAGAACAGCATGTATACTATCTATGGTGAAACAGATCACCAGCCCAGGTGGGATGCATGAGACAAGTGCTCCGGCCTGGTGCACTGGGAAGACCCAGAGGAATCGGGTGGAGAGGGAGGTGGGAGGGGGGATCGGGATTGGGAATACATGTAAATCCATGGCTGATTCATATCAATGTATGACAAACCCACTGGGAAAAAAAAAAAAAAGACACTGATGCTGGGAAAGATTGAGGGCAGGAGGAGAAAGGGACAACAGAGGATGAGATGGTTGGATTGCATCACCGACTCAATGGACATGGGTTTGGGTGGACTCTGGGAGTTGGTGATGGACAGGGAGGCCTGGAGTTGGTGATGGACAGGGAGGTTCATGGGGTCGCAAAGAGTTGGACAAGACTGAGTGACTGAACTGAACTAATTATATGTTTTTAACATCTTTTGGTGTGAATCATGAATCAGAAAATAATGGATCTATAATTTTGATATTGTAATGAATCAGAGCTTCCAGATAAGACAAAGACCCCCAGTTTGCACTTCACTAGTAAAGGGCAGGGATTATAGCTTTTCTCTCAGTAAATTCTGGAGTAGCATTTCTTCCCTAATAAGTTGTCATGTTACAGAATATGATTATTCTGCAGTCTTCATGAGCATAGTATTTTTAATTCCCACCTAAACTTCTCAGAATATGTGTAGTACCATAGTACTGGGAGTGATTTTGTTCCCCAGGGATATTTGGTGACGTCTGGAGCCATTTTGAGTAGTCACAACAGGGAAGAAGTGCTACTGGCCCCTAGCTGGTAGAAACTATGGAGTTTCACTAAAAGCACAGGTACAGTATCCTCCACCAACAAAGAATTTTCTGGTCCTAAATGCTAATAGTGCTGATATTGAGAAATATTGGCCTAGTGTTCCAACAATGCTATCTGCCTGATATTGAACTGCTTATATTTCAAAAAAGGACGACCCTGAAAAAATACGTTTCTGACTTTCTTAGAATAAAGCTATTAATGTTGTCTGCAATTTAACCCAAGTATTTCTCTTTTCTTATTTTAGGGCTTTGAGATAAGGAGTGGGGAAATTACACAAGCTTAAATAATACAGAATGAGGAAAGTAGTATGAGTCTGAAATGTGCAATACATATGGATAATGTAAAAAATCATTTTATAAAGTTAAACAAGTTTTACCTATCCTATGAGATCCAATCTTTATACATAATACAGAATTTTATCAGAACTGTTATAACTGATGACATTTTCTCTTATCTGGCACTATTCAGTGATAATTTTCCCTTGTAATCTAAATTACTGACTTTAAAAATCTCCAATGCACAAAACTGGAAACTGGAAGATGGAGACAATACTAAATTATTTACATTATTCAATTACAGAGTAAAGTGCCTCTTTAATGCAACACAAGTCTTAATAAAAAGCTGTAATAACCAAAACAATAATAACCCCAAGAAACATTTGAAACTTTAAAAAAGGGAGGTATATTTTATATAGCAAACAGCAGAAAATAATGAAATTACTGTATGTCTTGTCAAATATTATTTAAGAATAGAATTTTATGTCCTACCTGGTTATTTAGTAAATAAATATGTAGTCACTAAAGCATTATGACTTAGTATCTTGCTGTTTTTTTTTTAATATAACAGCATTAGTTGAGGGAAATGAAAAATAATGTGTAATTATTATTATTCAGTTTTGACAAGGTGCCATGTAATTACACATTCAGTTGTTGCTATGTAATTACTAAGGAGGCCATTCATCTAATATTTTTTGTGCTTTGGGCGGCAGACCCTGCAATATGGTATGAAGCAGAATCTACTGGTGAAACAAATCTCCCAAAATTTGTAGCAGTAATCTTTAAAAAACAGATCCTTTCAGTGATGTAGGTTTTCAAGTGACAGAAATTTCTTTAGACCAAAGAGGGAGTGAGGGTACAAAGGAATACCTTTCTCCTCCATTGCTTTAGTTAGCCCTATCTTGCTAGCCTTTGAGTAGTTCCTAAGTGGATTCATGGGGTCACAAAGAGTTGGACACAACTTAGCGACTGAACAACAAAGTGAATTCTGGTGAGCCTAGTGCCATCTAGAGAAAGACAGTTTTCTGTGCAGTCTCTTTGTAATCAACTCTGACCGCCTGTGGTGGTTGAATAGCCCTCCTGGTTTCCAACTGATCAATAAAAGAGTAATTGTGTCTGAGAGAATATTTATCACCAAATAACAGCATAATCAAACTACCATGAGATGATGAAAGTTAATGTGAGGGACTTCCCTGGGGATCCAGTGGTTAAGAATCTGACTGCCAATGCAGGGGACACAGGTTCGATTCCTTGTCCAGGAAGATCCCACATGCTGCAGGGCAACTAAGCCAATGCACCACAACTACTATGCCCACACTCTAAAGCATGAGAGCTGCAACTACGGAGCCTGTGCACCCCTGTAGCCTATGCTCCACAACTAGAGAAGCCACCACAATGAGAAGCCCATGTACTGCAAAGAAGAGCAGCTCCAGCTCGCTGCAACTAGAGAAAGCCCAAGCGTAGCAACAGAGATGCAGAGCTGACCCATGCCCCCACAAATAAAAGAAAGTTAATGTGAACGAACTCTAGTCTGGCCTGTGGTATCTCAGGGATCTTGAAAGGGCTCATTATCTTTTACTGATGGGAGAGGTACCCAGGTGGTCACAGTGTTTATTTTTAAAAATTGCTTTAGGAGGCTTATGCTTCTGGGAAGATGGAGCAGATGAACTTTCCCCTATTCCTCCTCCTAAGTACAACTAAGCCCTGGATATTATATATAAAGCATACATAATAAGATGACAGACACAGTAGAACCTCAGGACCCATGGAATGATATGGTGGTAAATTATCTGGATTTGTGTGTGTGTGTGTGTGACATACCCCAGATTTGTTGTTGACATGAAGACTTGTTCTTTCTAGCTAAAGGAGAAGGAAAATGGAAGTCTACAAAGGTAGAAAACTTAATGACAGTAATCGCTGTACTCTAGCCATATATCATAGAAAAAACTATGGCCCAACTCCTGCATTTGCCAGCAAAGTCTCTTTAGGGAGCTTAGACATCTAATCTCAGGATGCTGTAATAAGTTGCCATCATATTCCCACTAGAGTAGTATCTGAGATAATCAAATAGGAAGCCAAGACTTTTACCCTCACCATCTAACAATAAGGATGACCCTTGCTCCCTTCTTCTGTGGTGTCAATGGAAATCATGTGAGGAGTCTGGACTTCTGCCTTCATCCAGCTATAATGAGGCACCCCTCCACTTTTCCACTGATTTGCTAGCAGAAGAGGCCTTTCACCACTGCCAAGTGATAATGAGGCCAGTCAAACCATGGTATCAATGGAGACCATGGGTGAACCTGTAACTACAACCCATTTATAAGTAGCAAGGAGATTCTCATTTTGGGTATTAATGGAAACGTAGTGGTGAACCCAGACTTCAACTTCTGGGTCGACTTCTGGGTCATTTCATTATTGACTTGAAATGACTCCACGTTTTTCTCTGATAAAGCAGTCAGAAAAAGCTATCTAAAAAAATGAAAGGTTTAAATAAGGACATATGAGAAAAATGCTCAGATTTAAGTAGAAAATTACTAGTTACTGCAACGATTAAGAAAATCTCAACTAAATTAAAAAAAATAGTCAATAGACAAGGTATTATACATTTTAGAATTATCAGACAATGTTTTGAAAACCATGATTAAAAAATGCTTTGACAAAAAATGAACACATTTGGATAAAGGAATTTCTAATGTAATTCCACAGTGACAAGACAACAGACTCTATATGATGTCAATACCTTTAGACCATGAAATTTTCACACCTTGTTTTATGTCCCTGGATATATTCCAGTGTCTCATGATATATAATCTATGGAAACTTGGATACAATTTGTATCCTGCTGTTATGTGAAAACTGTATAACTCTTAATTGTGTTGAATTAGTTCATAGTACTTTTCAGGTTTACTATATCCTACTTTTCATTCTATTAATTTTTAAGAGTTTGATACTGAAACTCCAACTAAAAATCTCCATTTATCAACTTAAAAGTACTTGTACTATATAGTGGAACTATATGAAACTTTGTTCTATATTTTCCAAGTCTCCTGTAAATGTGTTACCATACTTTCATAATTAAAAAAAAATCCATCAAAAAAAGTAGCAAAGAATACTGGCAACAGAGAATTAGAAGATATAAAGAAGAACCAAATGTCTATACCAAAAATTCCAAACAATCAAACCTCCTAAAACTTAAAAGTTCAGCAAGTATTCAAGATATAATATAGATTACTTTGAGTAATATTTATAGTCATTTTCACAATACTGATTCCAATACAAGAACATGGTATATATCTCCATCTATGTCAGTTTTCTTTCTTTCTTTGGGCCCTTATAGTTTTCTGAGTACAGGTCTTTTGCCTCCTTAGTTAAGTTTATTCCTAGATATTTTATTCTTTTTGTTGCAGTGATAAGTGGGATTGTTTCCTTAATTTCTCTTTCGGATATTTCATTATTAGTATATAGGAATGCAAGAGATTTCGGTGTATTAATTTTGTATCCTGCAACTTTACTAAATTCACTGATGAGCACTGATGAGTAGTTTTCTGGTAGCATTTTTAGGACTTTCTATGTATAGTATCATGTCATCTGCAAACAGTGATGGTTTTACTTCTTTGTTTCCAGTTTGGATTTCTTTTATTTCTTTTCCCTCTCTGATTGATGTGGCTAGGACTTTCAAATCTACGCTGAATAAAGATAGCAATAGTGGAACATTGTCTCATTCCTGATCTTACAGGAAATGCTTTCAGTTTTTCACCGTTGAAAATTATGTTTGCTGTGGGTTTGTAAAATATGGTCTTTATTATGTTGAGGTAGATTCCCTATACTCCCACTTTCTGGAGAGTTTTTATCATAAATTGGTGTTCAGTTCAGCTCAGTTGCTAAGTCGTGTCTGACTCTTTGCAACCCCATGGACTGTAGCACGCCAGGCATCCCTGACCATCACCAAATCCCCGAGTCTACTTAAACTCAGTTCCATCGAGTCAGTGATGCCATCCAACCATCTCATCCTCTGTCATTCCTTTCTCCTCTCACCTTCAGTCTTTGCCAGCATCAGGGTCTTTTCAAATCAGTCAGTTCTTCACATCAGGTGGCCAAAGTATTGGAGTTTCAGCTTCAACATCAATCTTGCCAATGAATATTCAGGACTGAATTCCTTTAGGATGGACTGGTTGGATCTCCTGGCAGTCCAAGGGACCCTCAAGACTCTTCTCCAACACCATAGTTCAAAAGCATCAATTCTTTGGCAACACTCACATAGAGTCCATATAGTCCAATACTCACATCCATACATGACTACTGGAAAAACCAAGCCTTGACTAAACGGACCTTTGTTGGCAAAGTAATGTCTCTGCTTTTTAATATACTGTCTAGGTTGGCCATAACTTTTCTTCCAAGGAGTAAGCGTCTTTTAATTTCATGGCTGCTGTCACCATCTGCAGTGATTTTGGAGCCCAAAATAATAAAGTCTGTCACTGTTATCACTGTTTGCCCATCTATTTGCCATGAGGTGATGGGACCAGATGCCATGATCTTAGTTTTCTGAATGTTGAGCTTTAAGCCAACTTTTTCATGCTCCTCTTTCACTTTCATCAAGAGGCTGCTTAGTTCTTCTTCCCTTTCTGCCATAAGTGGTGTCATCTGCATATCTGAGGTTATTGATGTTTCTCCCAGCAATCTTGATTCCAGCTTGTGCTTCATCCATCCCAGCATTTCTTAGGATGTACTCTACATATAAGTTAAATAAGCAGGGTGACGATATACAGCCTTGACATACTCTTTTCCCTATTTGGAAGTGGTCTGTTGTTCCATGTCCAGTTCTGACTGTTGCTTCCTGAACTGCATACAGATTTCTCAAGAGGCAGGTCAGGTAGTCTGATATTCCCATTTCTTTTAAAATTTTCCAGTTCGTTGTGATCCACACAGCCAAAGGCTTTAGCATAGTCAGCAAAGCAGAAATAGATGTTTTTCTGGAACTCTCTTGCTTTTTTGATGATTCAGCAGATGTTGGCAATTTGATCTCTGGTTCCTCTGCCTTTTCTAAAACCAGATTGAATATCTGGAAGTTCATGGTTCACGTCCTGTTGAAACCTGGCTTGGGGAATTTGGAGCATTACTTTACTAACGTGTGAGATGAGTGCAATTGTGTGGTAGTTTGAGCATTCTTTGGCATTGCCTTTCTTTGGGATTGGAATGAAAACTGACCTTTTCCAGTCCCGTGGCCACTGCTGAGTTTTCCAAATTTGCTGGCATATTGAGTGCAGCACTTTCACAGCACCATCATTTAGGATTTGGAATAGCTCAACTGGAATTCTATCACCTCCACTAGCTTTGTTTGTAGTGATGCTTCCTAAGGCCCAACTGACTTCACATTCCAGGATGTCTGGCTCTAGGTGAGCGATCACACCATTGTGATTATCTGGGTCATGAAGATCTTTTTTGTATAGTTCTTTTGTGTATTCTTGCCACCTCTTCTTAATATCTTGTGCTTCTGTTAGGTCCATATGATTTCTATCCTTTATTTTGCCCATCTTTGCATGAAATATTCCCTTGGTATTTCTAATTTTCTTGAAGAAATCTCTAGTTTTCCTATTCTATTGTTTTCCTCTATTTCTTTGCACTGATCACTGAGGAAGGCTTTCTTCTCTCTCCTTGCTCTTCTTTGGAACTCTGCATTCTAATGTGTATATCTTTCCTTTTCTCCTTTGATTTTCACTCCTCTTCTTTTCACAGCTATTTGTAAGGCCTCCCCAGACAGCTGGTTTACTCTTTTGCATTTCTTTTTCTTGGGGAGGGTGTTGATCCCTGTCTCCTGTACAATGTCATGAACCTCCATCCATAGTTCATCAGGCACTCTGTCTGTCAGATCTAATCCCTTGAATTTATTTGTCACTTCCACTGTATAATCAGAAGGGATTTAAGTCATACCTGAATGGTGTAGTGGTTTTCCCTACATTCTTCAATTTAAGTCTGAATTTGGCAATAATGATTTCATGATCTGAGCCACAGTCAACTCCCGGTCTTTTTTTGCTGACTGTATAGAGCTTCTCCATCTTTGGTTGCAAAGTATATAATCAGTCTGATTTTGGTATTGACCATCTGGTGATGTCCATGTGTAGAGTCTTCTCTTGTGTTGTTGGAAGAGGGTGTTTGCTATGACCAGTGCGTTCTCTTGTCAAAACTCTATTAGCCTTTGCTCTGCTTCATTCTGTACTCCAAGGCCAAATTTGCCTGTTACTCCAGGTGTTTCTTGACTTCCTACTTTTGCATTCCAGTCCCCTATAATGAAAAGGGCATCTTTTTGGGGTGTTAGTTCTCAAAGGTATTGTAGGTCTTCATAGAACTGTTCAACTGCAGCTTCTTCAGCATTACAGGTCAGGGCATAGACTTGGGTTACCGTGATATTGAATGTTTTGCCTTGTAAAAGAACAGACACCATTCTGTAGTTTTTGAGATTGCATCCAAGTACTGAATTTTGGACTCTTTTGTTGACCATGATGGCTACTCCATTTTTTCTAAGGGATTCTTGCCCACAGTAGTAGATATAAAGGTCATCTGAGTCAAATTCACCCATTCCAGTCCATTTTAGTTGGCCGATTCCTAAAATGTCAATGTTTACTTTTGCCATCTCCTGTTTGACCACTTCCAATTTACCTTTACTCATGCAACTAACATTCCAGGTTTCTATGCAATATTGGTCTTTACAGCATCAGACTTTGCTTCTGTCACCAGTCATGTCCACAACTGGGTGTTGTTTTTGCTTTGCCTCCATCTCTTCATTCTTTCCGGAGTTATTTTTCCACTGATCTCCAGTAGCATATTGGGCACCTACCAACCTGGGGAGTTATCTTTCAGGGTCCTATCTTTTTGCCTTTTTATACTGTTCATGGGCTTCTCAAGGCAAGAATACTGAAGTTGTTTGCTATTCCCTTCTCCAGTAAATGGGTGTGGGATTCTGTCAAAAGCTTTCCTGCATCTATAGAAATGATTATATGTTTTTTATTCTTCAGTTTGTTCATGTGGTGTATCACATTTATCCTTGCATCCCTGGGATAAATCATACACTTAATCATGGTGTATGATACTTTTAATGTGCTGTTGGATTTGGCTTGCTAGTATTTGTTGAGGATTTTGTATCTATGTTTGTGAATGATATTGGCCTGTAATTTTCTCAAAGTAGTGCAGATTCAATGCAATCCCTATCAAATTACCAGTAATATTTTTCACAGAACTTAAACAAAACTTTTTATAATATGCTACAGAAACACAGAAGACTTTAAGTAGCCAAAACAATCTTAAGAAAAATATCACTGGAGGAATCAGGCTCCCTGACTCTAGGCTATACTACAAAGGTACAACCATCAAAACAGTATGTCACTGGCACAAAAACCAGAAATATAGATCAATGGAACAGAAAAGAAAGGCCATCGATAAATTCACTCACCTATGGTCACCTTATCTATGAAAAGGAGGCAAGACTACACAATGGAGTAAAGAAAGTTTCTTCCCTAAGTGGTACTGGGAAAACTGGAAAGCTACATGTAAAAGAACAAAATTAGAACATTCTCTATTACCATACACATAAATAAACCCAAAATGGATGAAAGACTTAAATGTAAGACCAGATACTATAAAACCCTTAGAGGTAAACATAGACAGAACACTCTCTGACACAAATCAGAGCAAGATATTTTTTGACCCACCTCCTAGGGTAATGAAAATAAAAAGAAAAATAAATGGGACCTAGTTAAACATGAAAGTTTTTGCACAGCAAAGAAAACCATAAACAAAATGAAAAGACAACCTACAGAATGGGAGAGAATATTTGCAAAAACAACTAAAAAGTAATTAATCTCCAAAATATACAAACAGCTCATGTAACTCAATAAAAAAAACAAATAACCCAATCAAAAATGGGCAGATCTAAACAGATATATATCCCAAGAAGAGAGACAGATGGCCAGAAATCACATGAAAAGATGCTCTTATCACTAATTATTGTTGTTGTTGTTGTTCAGTCACCCAGTCGTGTCTGACTCTTTGCAACCCCAAGGACTGCAGCACTCCAGTCTTCTCTGTCCCTCACCATATCCTGAAGTTTGCCGAAGTTCATGTCCATTGCATTGGTGATGCCATCCAGCCATCTCATCCTCTGATGCCCCCTTCTCCTTTCTGCCCTCAATCTTTCCCAGCATCATGGACTTTTCCAATGAGTCAGTTGTTCACATCAGATGACCAAAATACTAGAGTTTCAGCTTCAGTAATTATTAGAGAAATGCAAGTCAAAACTACAATGACCTCACAGCAATCAAAATGGCCATCATCAAAAAATCCACAAACAATAAATGCTGGAGTGGGTGTGGATAAAAGGGAACCTTCCTAAACTGTTGGTGGGAATATAAATTGGTACAGGCACTGTGGAAAATGGTATGGATGGTCCTCAAAAAACTAAAAATAGAGCAACCATATGATTTTGCAATCCCATTCCTGGGCATATATCTGGAGAAGACAATAATTTAAAATGATGCATACAACCCAGTGTTCATTGTAGAACTATTTACAGTAGCCAGGGCATGGGAGCAACCTAAGTGTCCTTCGATGGATGAATGGATAAAGAAAATGTAGTATGTATACAGTGGAATATTACTCAGCCATATAAAGGGATGAAAAAATGCAATTTGTAGTGACATGGATGGACCTAGAGATTGTCATACTGAGTGAAGTAAGTCAAGGACAAATATCACATGATATTGCTTATATGTGGAATCTAAGAAAAGTGGTAGAAATGTCCTTATTTATAAAACAGAAATAAAGTCACAGATGTAGTAAACACACTTATGATTACCAAGGTGGGAAGGAGAGAGGGATAAATTGGAAGATTGGGATTGACACATACACACTGCTATCTATATCTATATATAAAATAGATAACTAATAAGGATCTACTGTATATCACAGGGAACTCTGCTCAATACTCTGTAATGACCCATATGGGAATGTAACCTAAAAAAAGAGTGGACATAACTGATTCAGTTTGTTATACAGTAGGAACTAACACAACATTGTACTCAAATGAAAATTAATTTAAAAAATATATATAAGTGTTCAAGGATCAATTGTATTTCTATAAAATATCATGAATCCCTGGGTATAAAAAGTAAAACTCCAAATAAAAAGTGAATGAAAATGTGATATTTCAATCACTAAATTAAATATTTAATTGTAAACCTAAGAGACTATATACAAAATTGCATGTTAAAAACTACAGAATACTGAAGAGATAAATCTAAAAGGACGATTGAAAGAGATGGAGAAATACTGTGTTCATCTATTAGAAGATCCAACATAATGAAGATGTCAGTTCTCTATAAACTGATGTAAAGTTTTAATTCATTATTATCTAAATTCCAGCAAGAATTTTTATATTTATAGACCACATTATTCTAAATCTATATGAAAGACAAATGATCTAGAATATTGAAAACAATATTGAAAAAGAAAAGTGGAAGGAATTAGTCTATGTGATTTCAAGATCTACTATATAGCTACAGTCATCAAGACTATGTGATACTGATAGAGAGACAGATATATAGATCAACAGGACAGAAAACTCAGAAACAGCCCCACGTAAATAGGCCCTACTTATTTTTATTTTATTTTTTACAAAAATGTAAAAACAAGTCAATGGAGGAAAGACAGCCTTTTCAACAAGTGGCACTGGGATAGTGGAACATTCTTAAGCAAAATAATGAGCCTTGAAATAAATCTCACAACTTATATAATAAAATTAAGTCAAAATTGATCAAGGACTTAAATGTAAAACAAAAATATTTAAAAAAAAAAGCATTAGGGAAAATCTTCAAAATCTAGGGCTAGGCAGAGTTCTTAGACTTGACACCAAAAGCCCAATCCATAAAAGGAAAAATGTATAAATTGGACTTTATCAAAATTAGACATTTTGCTCTGTGAAGTACCTTGTTAAAAGGACAAAAAGTCAATTTATTCCACAGAGTGGGAGAAAATATGGACAAACCACATATCTGGAAAAGAAATAGTATCAGCTCAAATCAAACAAAAATTATAGTATCTAGGATATTTTTAGTAGTTTAAATAGTATTTCAAAGTTGTACAGTAATAAACCAAAATAATAAATTAGAAAATAGGCAAAAGACTTGAAGAGACATTTCACTGAATAAGATGTATAGATGGCTAATGAGCCCATGGAAACATATTTAATATCATTATATATTAGGAAAATATAAATTAAAACAAGAATGAAATATCACTAACTTATCAAAATGATTTTAAAAAATAGTGATAACACCAATTGCTGGGGAGGATGTAGAGAAACTTGTCCATTCATACATCGTTTATAGGAGTATAAAGTGGTACAGCTACTTTGGAACAGTTGACAGTCTATTTAAAACTTAAACATGTAAATACTATATGACACAGCAATTATATTCCTCAGCATTTATCTCAGATAAATGAAGACATATTTCTACATATATATAAATACCTGTTCTTGAATGTTTATATCAGTTTTATTCACAGTAAACAAAAACTGGAGACAATGTAGATGATCTATGAAGGATAATGGTTAAAACAGGGTTTGGTCTATCTATTCCATGTATTCCTGCTGCTGTTGCTGCTAAGTCACTTCAGTCGTGTCTGACTCTGTGCGACCCCATCCCTGGGATTCTCCAGGCAAGAACACTGGAGTGGGTTGCCATTTCCTTCTCCAATGCATAAAAGTGAAAAGTGAAAGTGAAGTCGCTCAGTCATGTCCGATTCTTCGCGACCCCTTGGACTGCAGCCTACCAGGCTCCTCCGTCCATGGGATTTTCCAGGCAAGAGTACTGGAGCGGGGTGCCATTGCCTTCTCCCCATGTACTCCTACACAACAATAAAAAAAAAACTATAAATATACAACCTGAATAAATCTCCAAGGTATTATCCTGAGTGAAAAAAAAGACAATCCCAAAAGATTTTATACTATATGATTCCATTTATGTAACATTGTCAGAATGAAATAGCTGCAAAAGTGGATAGAGTTTTAATGATCGCCAGGAATTAAGGACATGAAGAAGTGGGGCAGAAGTGGGTATTGCTATAAAAGAGCAATATGATGGATCTTTGTGGTGATAGAAATGTTCTGTGTCATGACTATATCAGTATCCTAGTTTTGGTATTTCACTATAGTCCTGCAAGAGGTTACCTTTTGGGGAAAACTGAGTAAAGAGTATATGGGCATCTGTATGTCTTCTTTGGAGAAATGTCTGTTTAGTTCTTTGGCCCACTTTTTGATTGGGTCATTTATTTTTCTGGAATTGAGCTGCAGGAGTTGCTTGTATATTTTTGAGATTAATCCTTTGTCTGTTTCTTCATTTGCTATTATTTTCTCCCAGTCTGACGGCTGTCTTTTCACCTTACTTATAGTTTCTTTTGTAGTGCAAAAGCTTTTAAGTTTCATTAGATCCCATTTGTTTAGTTTTTCTTTTATTTTCCATATTCTGGGAGGTGGGTCATAGAGGATCTTGGCTGTAATTTTGTCGGAGAGTGTTTTGCCTATGTTCTCCTCTAGGAGTTATTTATAGTTTCTGGTTCTTACATTAGATCTTTAATCATTTTGAGTTTATTTTTTGTGTATGGTGTTAGAAAGTGTTCAGTTTCATTCTTTTACAAGTGGTTGCCAGTTTTCCCAGCACCACTTGTTAGAGGTGTTTTTTTCCATTGTAATATCCTTGCCTCCTTTGTCAAAGATAAGGTGTCCATAGGTTCGTGGAATTTATCCTCTGGGCTTCTATTCGTACCATTTGGTCTACTATTTCTGTCTTTGTGGCCAGTACCACACTGTCTTGAGACTTTGGCTTTGTAGTAGAGTCTGAAGTCAGGCAGGTTAATTCCTCCAGTTCCATTCTTCTTTTTCAAGATTACTTTGGCTATTCGAGGTTTTTTGTTTTTCCGTACAAATTGTGAAATTCTTTGGTCTAGTTCTGTGAAAAATACCGTTGGTAGCTTGATAGCGATTGCATTGAATCTATAGATTGCTTTGGGTAGAATAGCCATTTGACAATACAGATGGCTAACAAACCACATGAAAAGGTGCTCAACATCACTCATTATCAGAGAAATGCAAATCAAAACCACGATGAGGTACCATTACACGCCAGTCAGGATGGCTGCTATCCAAAAGTCTACAAGCAATAAATGCTGGAGAGGGTGTGGAGAAAAGGGAACCCTTTTACACTGTTGGTGGGAATGCAAACTAGTATAGCCGCTATGGAAAACAGTGTGGAGATTTCTTAAAAAACTGGAAATAGAACTGCCATATGACCCAGCAATCCCACTTCTGGGCATACACACTGAGGAAACCAGATCTGAAAGAGACATGTGCACCCCAATGTTCATCGCAGCACTGTTATAATAGCCAGGACATGGAAGCAACCTAGATGCCCATCAGCAGATGAATGGATAAGGAAGCTGTGGTACATATACACCATGGAATATTACTCAGCCGTTAAAAAGAATTCATTTGAATCAGTCCCTTGAGCATGATTGAAACTGGAGCCCCCTTTAATCAAGGAAAAAAAGGGTGGGGGGGGAAAGGGTAGGGCAGAAAGATAAAGAACATTAACAGCATACTAACACAATATATATGGAATTTAGAAAGATGGTACGATAACCCTATATGCAAAACAGAAAAGGACAAGCAGAAATACCAGAACAGACTTTTGAACTCTGTGGGAGAGGTGAGGCGTGGGATGTTCTCAAAAGACAGCAATGTAAACTATCTAATGGTGAAACAGATTCACAGCCCAGGTGGGATGCATGAGAAACAAGTGCTCAGGCCTGGTGCACTGGGAAGACCCAGAGGAATCGGGTGGAGAGGGAGATGGGAGGGGGGATCGGGATGGGGAATAAGTGTAAATCTATGGCTGATTCATATCAATGTATGACAAAACCCACTAAAATGTTGTGAAGTAATTAGCCTCCAACTAATAAAAAAATTAAAAAAAAAAAAAAAAAAGAGTATATGGGATCTCTCTGTATTGCTTCTTACTCCTGCAAGTGAATGTACAATTATCTCAAATTTAAAAGTTTAGTTTTTTTTTTTTAGTGGGAAAAAAAAGAAAGCAGGGAAACAAAAGAATGATGCTTGGATTTATCTTTTAAGAAATGAAATCTGAAGTATTTTGCTCTGGGAACCAAGGTTAGATTTTAGATACGACAAGCCAGGCTTTTCTTTACATGCCTGATTTAAAATGTTTGATCTGTTTCTTTTCTTCAGGGGTAATGAGTACATGTCCAGAAAACTTGAACAATGGAATTCAAAAGGAATGAGTGAGAGATTACTAATATGAAAAATGATTTTTTGCTTGTTTGTACAAGGTTGAAGACCTCATTTTTTAATCATTAGGTAGTTTGGAATCCATACAATTCACAAAAATGAGTAATTTTATTTTTATTTAGACAATGTTGAAAACATTCTAAAAATCATAAAGAAATAAACTAATTGTGAGCTATAGCTTGATATTAACATGATGGTAGATAACCCCACTCCAGTACTCCTACCTGGAAAATCCCGGACACGACTGAAGCGACTTAGCAACAGCAGCAAATTTCCTTTTGTCTGAGACTTACCTCCTTGTACTGTGTTTAGTCGCTCAGTCATGTCCAAATCTTTGCAGTCCTATGGACTGTAGCCTGCCAGGCTCCTCTGTCCATGGAGATTCTCCAGGCAAGAATACTGGAGTGGGTTGCCATGCCCTCCTCCAGGGGATCTTCCCAACCCAGGGATTGAACCCAGGTCTCTTGCATTGCAGGCAGATTCTTTACTGTCTGAGCCACCAGGGAAGCCCAAGCATACTGGAGTGGGTAGCCTATCCCTTCTCCAGGAGGTCTTCCCCACCCAGGAATTGAACTGGGGTCTCCTGCATTGCAGGCAGATTCTTTACCAGCTGAGCTACCTTAGCTCCTTGGGTTACAACTATTCAGCACATGGGTCAACATATGAAAATCCATTCTGCTTCATGGCTTAAACTACCTCATCTATAGGTACAGTTAAGTAAAAGTCTAAGCTTTTTCTTTTTTTGGAGAGAGGTGATAATCTAATTGTTTAAACCTATTAATGTCTTATTAATTATATATTTCTACGTTAAAAATTACCTCAAAACGTACTGGTTTAAAAAAAACATAGGACTTCTCTGGTGGTCCAGTGGTTAAGAGTCCACCTGCTAATGTAGGGGACCTGAGTTCAGTCTCCGGTCGGAAAGATTCCACATCCCACGGGGCAACTAAGTCCTTGTGCCACAATTACTGAACCCATGCTTTGGAGACCAGGAGCTGTAACTATTGAGCCCGTGCGCCCCCTAGAGCCTGTGCTCTGCACCAAGAGAAGCCACTGCAGTGAGAAGCTCACACACCACAAGGAAGAGTAGCCCGCTCTTGCTGCAAATAGACAAAGCCTGCATATAGCAACGAAGACCCAGCACAGCCAACAAATAAATAAATAAAATAACAAACATTTATTATTTCACAGGTTTTGTTGTTCAGGAGTTTGGGAGTGGCTTAATTGGGTGGTTCTGTCTCATCATCTCTTAAGAATCAGACTCTCAAGATATCAGCTGAGGTTGCAGTCATTAGAAATCTTGACTGAGGCTTTAGGATCCACTTCAAGATTGTTCACTCACACAGCTATTAGAAGTTCTCAGTTCCTTATCGTGGTAGTACTTTTCATAAGCTGCTTGAGTGTCTTCACAACATGGCAGCTAACTTTCTCCACAGTTAGCAGTCTGAGAGTGAGTGAGAAAGAAGCCATAGTGTCTTTTATAATCTAGTCTCCAGGGTCGCACACCACTGCTTCTGTCTTATTCTATTTGTTAGAAATGAGACATCAAAGTCGGTCCATACTCCAACTCCAATGGAGAAGGATTAGGCTCCACCTCTTCAAGGCAGTAGTTTCAAAGAATTTGAGGATATTTTTTTAAAAGCTGTGGCCAACTCCAGTTTATTCTGGGTATCTTGTCTTGCACAGAGTTGGTAAAAATCACATGAGTCGTACATTAAATAAGGTATCAGTTACACAGAATCTGAACCATATACCACAAAGCTCAGTGAGAGCCAAAGAACAGAAAACATAATGACTCAAAACCTGGGATTTTAAAACTTCTGAAAGTTCTGCCTAAGGTGTGATATTACCTTGCAAAAAGATAGCATGCTGACAGGGGCTTCCTAGATGAAATCTCTGCTTATAAACAAGAGAGATCTATGGGTATCCTTGGAAGAATTTTTGATATGCATTCAGGAAAAACAATTGCATTGTCTACAGGCTGATAGTGAGATTGAAACTAACATTTGGAGTAGCCAACATTTCACTAGTATATTAGCCATACTAGCAAAATTGGGCTCAAGACAAGGTAAATAAACAAGAACTCAAATGGATAATTTTTCCATTTTAAATGAAAAATATAATAATTCAGTATTACATTAAGAAATATTCATTGTAAAAACTCAGACATTATATATGGATCTTGTAAGAAGTTCAGAAGTTGACCATTACCCCAGTCCTGTTTATTTTTTCTGAAAGAAGTCCATGGTTACCAGTTTCATGTGTATTGTTTCTCAGGTTTTAGTGTATATATGACTCACCTGGGAATTTTGTTAAAATGTAGATACTAATTCAGTAGATTTGGGACTAGCCTAATACTCTGCATTTCTGTTTTTTCCTCCACCTTATTGAGGAATAATTGACAAATATAATTGTATGTATTTGAAGTGTACAACAGGCTTTCCAGGTAGTGCTACAGGTAAAGAACCCTCTTGCCGATGCTGGAGACTGAAGAGACGCAGGCTCGATCCTTGGGTCAGGAAGATCCGCTGGTGGAGGGCATGACAACCCACTCCAGTATTCTTGCCTGGAGAATCCCATGGACAGAGGAGCCTGGCAGGCTACAGTCCATAAAGTCGCAAAGAGTCGGACATGGCTGAAGTGACTTAGCACACAAAATGTACAACATGATGATTTGGTATACATATACACTGTGGAATGATTACCAAGATAAAGATAATTAACACATTCATCACCTCGTATAGTTAACTTTTTTGTGTGTATATGATGAAATGCTTAAGTTCTACTCTAAACATATTTCAAGTATACAATACCGTATTATTAACTATAGACACCATGCTGTACATTAAGAGAACTTACTCATCTTATGACTGAAAGTTTATACCCGTTGATCTATCTTTTAGCCCCTGTAGACCAGTATTCTATGTTCTCTTTTTCTATGAAAACACCTGTTTATTTTTCAGTTTCCACATATTTGTGATACCATATAATATTTGTCTTTCTCTTTTTTTTGAAGCATTTTTTTCTTTTTTAAAAAATGTATTTATTTTAATTGGAAGCTAACTACTTTACAATATTGTAGTGGCTTTTGCCATACATTCGCATGAATCAGCCATGGGTGTACATGTGTTCCCCATCCTGAATCCCCCTCCCATCTCCCCCCTCATCCCATCCCTCTGGGTCATCCCAGTGCACCAGCCCTGAGCACCCTGTCTCATGCATCGAACCTAGACTGGTGATCTGTTTCACATATGACAATATACATGTTTCAATGCTATTCTCTCATATCATCCCACCCTCGCCTTCTCCCACAGAGTCCAAAAGACTGTTCTTTACATCTGTGTCTCTTTTGCTGTCTTGCATATAGGGTTATCATTACCATCTTCCTAAATTCCACATATATGCGTTAGTATATTGTATTGGTGTTTTTCTTTCTGACTTACTTCACTCTGTATAATTGGCACCAGTTTCATTCACCTCATTATAACTGATTCAAATGTATTCCTTTTAATGGCTGAGCAATATTCCATTGTGTATATGTACCATATCTTTCTTATCCATTTGTCTTCTGATGGACATCTAGGTTGCTTCCATGTCCTGGCTATTATAAACAGTGCTGCGATGAACATTGGGGTACACGTGTCTCTTTCAATTTTGGTTTCCTAGGTGTGTATGCCCAGCAGTGGGATTGCTGGGTCATATGGCAGTTCTATTTCCAGTTTTTTAAGGAATCTCCACACTGTTCTCCATAGTGGCTGTACTAGTTTGCATTCCTAACAACAGTGTAAGAGGGTTTTTCTTTTTTCTTTTCTTCACACCCTCTCCAGCGTTTATCGTTTGTAGACTTTTGGATAACAGCCATTCTGACCAGTGTGAGATGGTACCTCATTGTGGTTTTGATTTGTATTTCTCTGATAATGAGTGATGTTGAGCATCTTTTCATGTGTTTGTTAGCCATCTGTATGTCTTCTTTGGAGAAATGTCTGTTTAGTTCTTTGGCCCATTTTTTGATTGGGTCATTTATTTTTCTGGAATTGAGCTGCAGGAGTTGCTTGTATATTTTTGAGATTAATTCTTTGTCCATTGCTTCAGTTGCTATTATTTTCTCCCATTCTGAATGCTGTCTTTTCACCTTGCTTATAGTCTTTCTCTATCTGGCTTATTTTATTTAGCATAATGCCCTCTAGGTTCATCCATGCTGTTCTAAATGACAAGATTTCCTTCTTTGTTATGGCTAACATATAGGTTATACATGCTGCTGCTGTGCATCCTCAGTCATGCCTGACACTTTGCAACCCTATTGACTGTAGCCCACCAGGCTCCTCTGTCCATGGGATTCTCTAGGCAAGGATACTGGAGTGGGTTGCCATTTCCTTCTCCAGGGGATCTTCCCGACTCAGGGATTGAAGCGAGGTCTTCTGCATTGCAGGTGGATTCTTTACCATTGGGACCACCAGGGAAGATAGTTGTTCACTTTAAAGCCCCATGGGACTTCCCTGGTGGCCCTAGTGGTAAAGAGCCCTCCTGCCAATGCGGGAGACATAGGTTCAATCCCTGGGTTCGACTATAGAGTCACAAAGAATTGAATGTGATTGAAGCAACTTAGTATATATATATATATATGTGTGTGTGTGTGTGTGTGTGTGTGTGTGTGTGTATTAATATATTTAGTCACTTTATTTACTTTATCTACCTACCTACCTATTTACTTACTTATATCACATTTTATCTGGAGTGGATTACTCTCTGAATTCTTAGTCCATGTAGCTTTCTGGGAGAAGAGTGGGTCTTATGTATTATTATCTCATTAATTATTTACATAGGCTAATAGTATTATACTCTAAGGTCTCCTTAGTCAAGCAAGTTATAATCTTATTAATTGGACTTACATCTGTTTTAGTAGACTCTAGAAAATCCCTTTTCTTGCTTGATGAAGGTAAGTGGCTTAGTTTTAAGCTACTAAAACATAATAGATCCCCACTCTACCTTTAGGATGATGATGATGACCTAAATCTTTTAGTAAATCATTAAAAACTGAACTCTACTAGATGCTGGAAGCAAAGTAAGGCATACCTCTTGAGTCCAAGATAGTATAGCTCTGATTAAGGAAGATATTTATAATATCATGACAAGGATGGAAGAGAAAACACAAAATTGGAGACCAAATAATCCAAGACAACTCAAAAGAAAATAACAGCCTTATAAACAATTTTTGGAAAATTATATAGCACACTTACACTTCCCACAGTGGATAGTAGACAGATTGAGCTTGTTATACCAAGATATAAGGCTGGCTCAAAATATAATTAGGTTCAAGGTGAATTTAAATTCCTAAATGATAGACTTATTATAAATTAAGGACAGATAGAAATATATATGGATGGCTTTAACTTTTTGAGGTTGACATCATGGATAGCATCATCATGTCACAACCACTTATCTTGATGCTTTTATCAAGAATAGTGTGTGTGTGTGTGTCTGTGTGCAGTGGCAGTAATAGAGGTGAAAGTAAATCCTGCAAGGCCTATAAATGAGCAGGAATTTGCAAGTGTTGAAAAATGTAAAATTGTTTTTCACAGTTAAGGATATTAATGGAAAGTTGGTAAGATCCGCTGGAGGAGGAAATGGCAACCTGCTCCAGTATTCTTGCCTGGAGACTCTTATGAACAGGGGAGCCTGGCAGGTTACAGTTCACGGGGTCACAAAGCACAACTCATGACTCATGGACATGACTGAGCACATACAGCAGCAGCAGGTATAACCTTTGTGTGATCCATGAATCTGAGGCAAGTCAGATGTAGAATAAGCAACATTTTTAATACTGATTAGAACAGAGAATGTGCCTCTTGGGAGTTAAATCCAGGATTGCTTGTTTGAGAGACAGAGGAATTGGTGATATCCTTTGTAAGATTTTTCAAATATGTACCCTGTGAAAAGAGAGGAAAAAACTAAAGACCTCATGAGAAAAGGTATTGCCAAAAAAGCCAATAGAAACCAAGATACCACTTATTGACAGAGACCCCAAAGAGTAATGGTTTAGGTCTTATGGTTTCCACCTTTCAGGGAGACAAAACAAAAAATGAAATAACCATTGGACAGTCTTTGAAGACATATATCCCTGTCTTAGTCATTTTGGGTCTCCCAGAGCACTTGATGAAGTGCTTTGTATGAAACAGGTACTTAATATGCTTTTTCCTTTTGTCTTCTGTTGAATAATAATAGAAAAATAGATTGACATTTGAAGACTTGCTACTAAGGTATGGTGATTATTTTTCTCCCAGCTGTCTACTCTCCACCCCAAAACAAAGTAACAGATATGGGGACACATAAGTGCACAGGTCACTTGCTACTTTCTTCTCTCTTTACGGTCTCCCTTCCACAACAACAAAAAGTGGAAAAATGAAGACAAGAAAAATAAAGACATAGGTCATTCTCCCAGTATTTCAACTCAGACAGTAATCTGATAATTACAATGATGAGGAAAAGCTTCTGACACATGTGCCATGTTGATACCAATGTTCTAAATCCTTAATCAACAAATTATAGTTGTCTGAAGAATTAATATCAGAAAAGAATGATCTCATTGCTATATATTCTATTGTTTGATTCACGTTTTTTCAGAGACCCAGGTTTATTTCTGGTAAATGGATTATCTCCATCAAATATGTATCCTATTTTGTACCCTGACATTGAAGTAATACAGATAGTTGGGAAATAGGATCAGTCTATTTACAACATTGTACAGCCAAACATGTCCATTGGAACATAAGAGCAACACAGCCTGGACAGTATAATGAAGTCCAACAAGTCAAAAGTCACAAAGTAATTAGTAATAAAGAAGATAATTTCAAAATTAGAAGAAAAATGCTTATTTTGTAATTAAAGAAATTATGTATGTAAACTGAACAGGATAGGTTGGAATGAGATGGGATAGAATATAATATGGCAGGTCAGATGGGATGTCCCACAAGTTTTAACTATGACAGACCAAATATTGGTGCTTGGTGATAGGCTCCTGGCTTAGAGCCCACAATACATGTTTGTCTTCAGTACAGAAAAGTGATACTTGGACACTTGTTAGGAACAGAATCTCTGGCTCAATAGATCAGGGGTATGACATAATGTTACTTTCCTTATGTTGGGCTTGCAGCAGTAGGAAGCATGCAAATAAAATTCAAATGAAAGGAAGTCAGCCTATATGGCTTTAAAATAAAAAGCTTCACTCTCAAAGCAACATGAGAGTTTTCCATCATGTCAGAAATTGCTTTAATCTACATTTCCTTGGGGCTTCTGTTCACCCTCTACTCCAGTAATTGTCTATCTAGACGTTTGGTGGGCAGGATAGGAAGTAGGAATTCAAATAAAAAGTGACCTGTACCTAGGTCTCGTGGACTGTCCAAATTGATTTTCTTTCAAATTCTGATGACAGTAAAACAAGTTGGTTTGTTTCTGAGAGCCACAGTAGCACATTCTGAAAAGAAAATAATGTTCTAAAGTGGAAAGTCAATAAATACCAGAAACATAGCCTTGGGGTTTGGTATTGAAATGAATCTTATTTGCAGAAGAACAAACAAAATAAAAAGCCAAAATAAGAAGCCTTCAGTCTGTTTGAGAATAGATATTGATACACAAGCAATGAAGGAAGATCAGAAAGGAAGGCTGGGGCTTTTCAATTGTTTAGTAGAGAAATGTCATTACTCAAAATAGTTGAAAATTACCTTTTAAAATAGTTTCTAAGGCAAACTGCTTATCAGTTTCTCCTTGAATTAATATAGATGTACTCCACATTAATACTGGATGTTGAATATGCACGTGTACATGCTCAGTTACTCAGTTGTGTCTGACTCTTTGTGACCCCATGGACTGTAACCCGCCAGGCTCCTCTGTCCATGAGATTTCCCAGGCAACAGCACTGGAGTGGGTTGCCATTTCCTCCTCCAGGGTATCTTCCCCACTCAGGAATTGAACCCCTGTCTCCTGTGTCTCCTGTACTGCAGACAGATTCTTTACTGCTGAGCCCCTGGGGAAGCCCTATTGAATATAAACTCCATGCAAAATATCAAAGAAAAAGTCCTCTTCATTCCAGGTTTAAATCTTCATGTCTCAAAGCTAAGGGAAGATTATAGGAGGTAAAAGAAAAGTGGAATTTGAGCCTGTGAATTGTTGACCTAGAGAATTGTTGACCTAAAAGAATAATTCTTGCTTTCCCATTTGGGTAGGGGAGAGGGAGACCAAATTTCTGTTTTCCACTGACCTCTAGAGATATAGACAAGAGTTCACAAAACCCTTTTGAAGTGAAAAGTTCAAAAGATTTGAGCATCCAGCTTCAGCCATCACCTCAAAGGTCAAAGGATTACTAACACATAGCCAAGGCACTGGAATCTCTAGGACTTGCTTTCCACATTTCTGTGGCTTCTTTTTCATCCCTGGATCTTGTTGGGCACATTTGAAGGATATTAATTGTAGCCCTCCAATCCTCTCACATAAGGACTGTGTGTCTACACAGATATTATATACACATATTATGGGAATTAAAAAATAAGGTCCCCAAATTTATAAAGGAGATTGCTATTCAGCCTCCTGACTCATTTCCTGAAATATATGCACATGCAAACACATATACACCTACAATGTGTTGGATGGCCTTGTTCTATTCAAATAAAACATTTAATCTCAGAGAAAAGTCATTATTTACCTTGAGAAATTCTGAAGACATAACCTCAAGATAAATTTTACATGGATAATACTTATTTGAAGGTGAGGAAGGGATAATATTTTTAAAAGTTTTTAAATTGCTCTACTTTTGGGGACAGATAATAGCATGTCTACCTCATTAAAAGATAGCCAACAGGAATTTGCTGTATGGCTCAGGAAACTCAAACAGGGGCTCTGCGTCAACCTAGAGGGGTGGGATGGGGAGGAAGATGGGAGGGAGTTTCAAAAGGGAAGGGACATATGTATACCTATGGCTGATTCATGTTGAGGTTTGACAAAAAACAGCAAAATTCTGTGAAGTGATTATCCTTTATAAATTTTTAAAAAAAATTCTTAGTGAAAAGGAAGGAAGGATAGATGGAAGGAACGAAGGAAGGAATGGAAGGAGGGAGGAAAAGAAAATGACACATACATAGCTGGAGATGCATAAAATATCATTTTTATATCAGATACGGAGTGAATCTCTGCCTAGATTCAAAAACTCATTGAGTTCCAAAAATGTTCTGCTTTATACTACATCTTTGATATGTCATTATTTTGCCAAACAATGGGTAGAGGCTCTGCTTTTGAGTATGACAAATTATTTCTATTATTCTATTGTTTTCACCTTCTCATGTACTTTTTAAATTCCAGGCATAAGAAAAAAAGAGGAAATCCAAATTGTTCAAGAAAACTAAAATCCAAAAGGATGTTTTTTTCTTGGGACCCAAAGGTATTATTTCCCTATTCCAGTACTACATGGTACTACTCAGTTCAGCACCATGTTGGTATTGATTCTTTTGGTTGGCTTTTGCTTTTATTTTGTTTACTGAGCTTTATTATGTTGCCGTCTATAACTGTGCATTTATTGTTGTCTTCCCATCAAGATTGTCAGTATTGGTAAAATTTCCCCTTTTCTTTTATTCATGATAGATCACAGCATGAAAGTAAAAGTGAAAGTCACTCAGTAGTGTCCAACTCTCTGCAACCCCATACAGTCCATGGAAATCTCCAGGCCAGAATACTGGGGTGGGTAGCCTTCCTCTTCTCCAGAAGATCTTCCCAACCCAGGGATCAAACCTAGGTCTTCTGCATTGCAGGTGGATTCTTTACCAACTGAGCTATCAGGGAAGCCCAGATCACAGCATAGTATTGGGTATACACTGGATTTCCAATAAATATTTGTTAATGAAGTGATAGTCCACAATTGGTGCCACAGGATACAACTTCACTAAATCTTTACCATCCTATCCTTTGCTTCCTTCCTTCCTCCCACCTTTCCTTTCCTTTCTTAGAGTACTGTGTTTATTGTGGGCCTACCATGTATTTTACATTATAATGGCATAAAATTGTATAAATCACAGTTTTTCCCCTTCAATGAGCTTACAGTTTTATCAGGAAATAATATTTTCCAATAGTCATGTATGGATGTGAGAGTTGGCCCATAAAGAAGGCTGAGTGCTGAAGAATTGATGCTTTTGAATTGTGGTACTGGAGAAAACTATTGAGAGTCCCTTGGACTGCAAGGAGTTCAAACTGGTCAATCCTACAGTAATTCAACCCTGAATATTCATTGGAAGGACTGATGCTGAGGCTGAAATTCCAATACTTTGACCACCTGATGTGAAGAGCTGACTCACTGGAAAAGACCCTGATGCTGGGAAAGATTGAAGATGGGAGGAGAAGAGGGTGGCAAAAAATGAAATGGTTGAATAGCATCACTGATTCAGTGATCATGGATTTGAGCAAATTCCATGAGATAATAAAGGTAGGGAAGCCTGGCGTGCTGCAGTTCATGTGGTTGGAAAAAAACACGACTTAGCGACTGAACAACAACAATATTTACAAGTGAAACTGTTAAATCAGATTTAGTTCCTCAATAAATGGTAAAGATAATTAGTGTAATTTCAGAGACAGGGGCATTATTATGGTTCAATTCATTAAAGGAGGTCCCTTAGAAGAGGCATTTTTAGAAATGAGCTCTAAACAATAATATCTACCTTGTAGGGTTTTTGTAAATACTAAGCAGGATGATAAATTTGAAGCTTTAACACAGTGTCTTAAACACGGTTAACAATCAACAAATAGTACCTATGATGACAATGATGGTAATGGGAGAAAGATAAGGAAAAGGAGAACTATTAATATTTAGATGGAGAGGCTAGTAGTTTTTACGTGGTAAAAAGCAGCTAAGAAAATAGTAAACTTTAGGATAAGCATGGTAAGATGTAAATAGGTAAAAGAGAGGACCTATGTCAAGATTGAGGAGGACTTTGAGTATCAAGTTGATGCATTAAGACATACATTACGATAGGCAATGAGGAAGCATTGATATTTGAAAGGTTCTCATTGCAATCTATTGGATTTTGAGATCTTTTCACTAAGATTGCAAAACCATGTGCCTACATTTCCCCAACACAACCTAGTACAAAGAAAGATTCAGGCAATCAAATAAAAATTTTTATCTTTTTATCTAAAGTTGACTATTAAGTGGATTGACAGTTTCTCTAACTCTAGCCTCTTATCCCATCTTAGAATGATTGAACTAAATTATTTTTTTTGAAGTGGAAACAGCAGACATGGCTCCAAAGACAAATACTCATTGATGGCCAAGCAAAAAGATAGTGGATTATCCTGATTATTATTGTATGAGATTATATTCTCTAATATTGCATCATATACTGAAATTATAAAAACAATAATTAGCTATTAATTTGACCTCAAACACTCAATGTGTTAAATGATGTGCAAAGCCAGCACATGCTTTTCAGAGCTCTTCTCAAGAGAGTGAACACACAAGTCTGATCTCTATGTCTGTATCTCTGTTGCTGTCCTACAAATAGGTTCATCAGTACCGTCTTTCTAGATTCCATACATACATAATAATATATGATATTCATTTGTCTCTTTCTGACTTAATTCAGTCTGTATATTAGGCTCTAGGTTCATCCATTTCATGAGGACAGACTCAAATGTATTCCTTTTGATGGCTGAGTAATATTCCATTATATATGTACCACAACTTCTTTATCCATTCATCTGTCGATGGACATCTAGGTTACTGCCATGTCCTAGCTATTGTAAATAGTGCTGTGAGGGGGTGGGATGGGGTGGGAGGTGAAAGGGAGGTTCAAGAGGGAGGGGGCATATGTATACCTATGGCTGATTCATGTTGATGTATGGCAGAAATCAACACAATATTGTAAAGCAATAATCCTCCACTTAAAAATAAATTTAAAAAATAGCACAAGAGAAAAAAAAAAGAGAGTGAACACACATGTAAAAAGTCAGAGAATTAGCAAAGAAATTTAAGAAAAGAAAAGAAATTTAAAAAAGAGAGGAAGAGCAGTGAGGCAGAGTCATACTTTTCAATAATACAAAAGAGTATAAAAGTTACATAATAAACTATTTTAACTGGGAATAACTGAGAAATTGTAACTTCATAAAGAGAAAATATAATGCAAAAGCACATTGTAAAACCAACACCTTAGGGGACATGGTGCAAAAAAATAAAAAAGATACAGAGTTCATAGAATCATAGAACTTAAGAAAAATCTTGAAATATCATTTTTTCCATTCCCCTGATCTTCAAGTAAAACCTTACCTCAATAATCTCAGACAAGGGAGAACTATGCTGCTTGAAATCAAAATGTAAAAGAACCCAGAGGTAGTTCCATGACCTCCACAGTAATGTATTCTGTTTGACAGCCTTCACTGCCAGTAAATTCTTTCTCATGCTATAGTGTCATTTCCTTTGGCTCCACCCTCACTGCAGATGGAAAGCATCTGGTCCTAATGACTGCCCTTCAGATCCTAGAAGATAATTACTAAATCACCTCTTAGCCAGCTTTTCTATGAGCTGAACAATCTCAATTCCCCTTGGTTTTCTTCTTCAGTTTATTTTCCTGCTGTTTATTATCTATGCTCTGGGATGGCTTTATAATAAGAAAAACAATCTTGCTGTCTTTCATGCCAAATAATCATACAATTAAAGCTCTAACTTTGAAAAATAAAAAAAGAGCATATATCCGCCTCTGCTCCTTAGGCCAAGAATATTTTAAAAATTAGCCTCTTTTCCTTTTCTCGACGACAAATGCCAGTGGAAAATCTTACTTAATCTAAAAAACAGTATTTCTCTAAGGCATTGAACTGTGCAGAAAAATTATTTCTGCTGTGGACAGATATCAACCTTTCCTCCCCAATCGCACTGTCTTCATGGGTAAATTGTGTAGTTACATAAAAGGAAAAATTACTCAAAGTGTCACAGACATAAGGAGTTTTACTAACTCACATAGCCTCAGGCAAGGGTTATGCTCCTGAACTCTGAACCCACCTTTCCTATTTTTCCTTAGTAACCCCGTAGAGCTAATGACAGAGGAAAAATTCTTCAGACCTTCAAATGATAAAATAATACTTTCCCAAAACCTAAGGGAAAAGTACTGTCAGAGGGTTGATACATAACCAATTTTAGAAGCATTTGACCCATAAAATATAGTAATACAACTATGAACTGCTACCTCACACCTGCAATTCACATGGAAGTTTTAGAAATTGTTTCTAAGGCAATATAATTTACCAACCTAATCATATATTATGCCATTTAAAAATCTTGGTGATTTGTCTCTTTACTTGGAAGCTGGGCCCCTGAGCCCCTGCTAGAATTTAGGGATGATACATACTAAAGAGGTTAAGATTGTAACCTGATTTCAAGTGAGATTTTTGCTTTATTCTGTTATGTGGGCACAGACAACCTTGGAAATTCGTAATCTGTACCAAGTGAATGTAGAAATGTGCTGCTGTTTAGAGAAGAGGTTGGCAAGGTTGGCAAAGGTTACCCTGAATTCAGGGTAAAATGTTATTTCTTTAAAGGCCGTACAGTGTTTTTATTTTTATAAAGAGAAGATTTGGGGGAAATGTCCTATTTTTCAACTAATAGGAGGCATTTTCTCCATGCCCCATCAGTTTGACTTAGTAAAATTTGAATTTGAGTCCCAATAACACTGGTCACAAACTAACAAAAATATATAAGGAACTCTGGCCTTATCCCCTAATAGGATAATAGCTGGAACTCAGCCATCCTGTGAGTGACAATGCCCTCCATCACCATGAGGTACCCCTCAAAATGATACTATAAACCAGTGACTCTCAACTAGGGGGGGAATTTTGCCTCTAAGGGGATATTTGGCAGTCTGGAGTTGTTTTTGGTTGTCACAACTGGAAGTGCTGGGGCTACTGGGATCCAGGAGATTGAGGTTGAAGATGCTGCTCAACATCCTCCAGTGTACAATATGGCCCCCCACAGCAAAGAAATACTGAGCCCAATACGTCAAAAGTGTGTGAAGTTAATAAATCCTGGCTTAGGGTGTCCCTGGGGCTCAGTAGTAAAAAATTTGCCTGCGAATGCAGGAGACATGGATTCTATCCCTGGTTCTGAAAGATCCCACATGCCGCGGAGCAACTAAACCCATGCACCAAAGCTACTGAGACTGTGCCCTAGAGCCCATGCTCCTCAACAAGAGAAAAGCCTGCACAGCAATGAAGACTCAGCACAGCCAAAAATAAATAATTAATTTAAAAAAATTATTAAAATTAAAAAAAAAAGAAATCCTGGCTTAGTCTCCTGACTTACACCACTAAGGGAGGATGGCTGTTGTTGCAGTCAGGACCCTATGTCATAGTCTGCCTTACCCAGGATGTTGCTTCTCTACCAAGGTTCTGCATGCTTGTCCCTGCTCTCTCTCCTCCTCCTCCTTTGTATTTGAAGGATGGGAAGGCCTGAGAAGACTCAAGATATCTTTCCTTATCTCCATGGGAAGATAGTGCCAATTTCTACCCCTAAAGGCCGTGTACTTTCTGCTGCCTGTTCTCTGATCTCTGGCCTTGTGGAAAATTACAGAAGGAGCATATGCCCTTTTCCCTATGAGATGAGAGAAATGCTCCTCTGGAGTTCACAAAGGGCCAAGCTGCACTGCCAAATTCCTTGAATACTTCCATTTCTACCCTCAGGCAGATTTCCTATATCCCCCCAAGTTTGGCTGATACCTCTCTTTTTAGTTTTTGGCTACAGTTGTATACACTCAACTCAAGTATTTGTTGGGAAGTTACCTATGTAGTGATTTAAGCCTGGCTAATATGTTCTCAAGTTCCTAATGACTGTAATTTAGTACTGGAAGCAACATGAGTCACTCTGGTTAATCAAAGACTCTGGTTAACTGAGAGTCATTCAGAGACACTATGCCAGAACCACTGATCATTTTATCAAGGAATTGGAAAGGGACCAAATAGACTAACTATGAAAACCATAGAAAACATCATTTAATTTAATCTTTACTTGACAATTTAAATGGCTCATTAGGATCCTTTATTGCCTTACGGTCATTACTAGAATCCTCTCTCTTTGTCTCATTGCATGACTGATGCTTGGTAGAGGAATCAGTTCAATTAAGGAATTCTGGGAAACAGAATTGGGCCCTCAGTAAATATTATTGGCAGACTAATGCAAGTGGATAGAGGCCACCCCATTGTGGAAATCTATTGCCTAAATCTTGATAAATTTTTTTTAAATTGGAAACAAAAAAAAGGGTGGAAAGCAGAGAGCTAAAAATGAATGCTACCCTCAGTTGCGTATTGGATCTGTCAGTTGTAACTATCATCTACCAGTAACTCAGAAAAATGATACTTTTGAAATGTGAAGGCTTTAATCCTAGCTTTATTTCAATAACCTACTGACTTTTCTCACCCACCACTGCTACTAGGTGTACTGTATTCTGTTTTGCCTTCAGCCTAGGGCTTCCCTGGTGGCTCAGACAGTAAAGAATACATATGCAATGCAGGAGACATGGGAGATGCAGGTTCAATCCCTGGGTCAGGAAAATCCCCTGGAGTAGGGCATGGCAACCCACTCATTTTTAACTTGGAGAATATCCTGGACAGAGAAGCCTGGCAGGCTGCAGTCCACAGGGTCACAAAGAGTCAGACACCACTGAGCAATTAACACTTTGGGCTTTCCAGGTGGTAAAGAACTTGCCTGCCAATGCAGGAGTCATGAGACATGGGTTTGATCCCTGGGTTGGGAAGATCCCCTGGAGGAGGGTATAGGAACCCATTCCAATATTCTTGCCTGGAGAATCCCACAGACAGAGGAGCCTGGTGGGCTACAGTCTATGGGGTTGCAAAGAGTCACGCCTGAAGCAACTGAGCCTGAAGCACTGAGACCATGCATACTTGGGGATTGATTGCACTGTAAGCCTCACCCTGTTAGGTTTTCCCTGACCCTTTCCCAGAATTCACAGGAGTTCTCCACATTCAGGCAAGTACAGGAACTTGGTAATCAGCTTGCCCATGCCTTTTGCCAAAGGAATGATCACAGTTGTATTTTGTTGGCTTGGGAAACAGAATACCCTAATATCAAGGTGCCATATATGTTAAACACCTAACAGCTTTACCCTCAGTCCAGCAAATACTACAAGGTTGGAGAGATGCAATCCTGAGGGGGTCAGAATTTGCCCTTTCTCTTCCTCCTTTCTTTCTGCAGAGAGCTTTTCACTGCTTTACATATTCCCTGAAGTATCACAGACCTGGTGAAATTGTTGAGGATAGTTAAACATCCATATCTGCACATCTGATTATCAATTTACATCTTAGAACTTGAATTCACTTTCTTGCTTTTCATTTCTTTTTTTAACTTTTTGTTCTTTTCTTGTTCCCTCCCAGCCTGAGGTAACCTCCATGAAGTAATCAGAACAAGTTCCCAGCATTTTAGGTCATAGGCAGTTTCCACAAGCCCAGACCCTCCCATACTAGACATTTTCCACCTCTCTCCATATCTGCTAGAAAAACCCAAGGAGTACAATCCTGAACACCAGAAAAATTTCAGATTCTCCGTTGAAGACTAGTTATTTTTTTCTTAATGAAAAATACTCTGAGAGTCCCTCATACTGCAAGGAGACCAAACCAGTCAATCCTAAAGGAAATCAACCCTGAGTATTCATTGGAAGGACTGATGCTGAGGCTGAAGCTCCAATACTTTGGCCATCTGATGTGAAGAGCCACCTCATTGGAAAGGACCCTGATGCTGGAAAAGATTGAAGGCAGGAGGAGAAGTGAGCAGCAAAGGATGAGATGGTTTGATAGCATCACTAAATGAACTTGAGTTTGAACAAACTCCAGGAGATAGTGAAAGACAGAGAAGCCTGCCACACTGCAGTCCATGGGGTCTCAAAGAGTTGAACATGACTTAGCGAGTAAACAACAACAATAGGAAAGGGTTGTCATTCATTTACAAAGCTGCCACATAAGATCTATCATTAGTAGGAAAGTTTTCTCGTTAATATGAATGAAGGTATTCAGTGTTTACCACATGACAAGGATTCTGTGTTCATGATTCTCCCCAACAACAGTGCAAGGTAGTATTATGAGCCCTATTTCATAGATATGGCAACAGGGTCCAATAAATGGAGTGAAAAAAAGTTTATGTTCTTTTTCTTTTATGCTATGCTGCTGAAGCACGAGAATGTTCATTCGGTATAGCTTGTGACCTAGCCACTTATAAAGTCAGCTGACAGAGCTGTGGGATAGGGTGGTTCAGATCCTCTGAGAAGTAGATACCATGGCAGGATGAGACATGCCAGAGCTTCAGTGGGGGAGGGAGTGACCTGAGAGGAAGAATAGAAGATAAAGAAGGCTGGGAGGGTCAATAGACTGGGATCTAGTTCTGACCCTTGTGGAGGAGGGAGGGGAGGAAGGAGGGTTAGTTAATAAGAATTTAAAATTACAGAGTAATTCTAAGAAAGTTTCAGCAAAGCCAATGGGGAATCTTTAAGCTGAAGCCATCCATCTGAGGAGTTCTGCGTCTCTTAGAACAGGTCTGCTGTAGTGTCCTTGCCATGCTCAGTCACTGGCTGGGGCAGCCTGAGGGAGATGTGGTTCCCAACACTGGTAGATTCAGAGCACAGGCAACTGAGGTTATCTGTCAATTACATTCCCTGAGAGGCACATTTTCACTGTTGTAATGGGAAGATTGAGTGGGCTAGATTCAGGAGTCTGTTAGAGGCCTTTGACCTAATTGTGAAAGTACATTTTTACTAACTATAAAGTCCATTGTTATCCATATTTTACTAACCAAGATCTTTTGAGGATAGGGGTTTTGTCTCACTCATTTCTGTGCCTGTCACAGGACCTGGTTAGGTACAAATTAGGTGCTTAGTGATTGATATGAAGTGAACATGACTTGGCCAGTTGCAGTCTGCCCTCTTGCAAAAGACTAAAAATGATTTGATGACCCTTTGCAAAAATGAGATGATAATGTCCTTAAATGGATCTTAAAATGAATAGCCATGAAAAGCAAAGCTGACAAATACTGCTAATTATGATTACAATCATTAAGAATAAGAGCATAATTATAATTCTTTGCCTTTCCTAATCTAGCCCCTCTTCACAGGATGCAAAGCCTCAAGATTTGAACGGTTGGACAAAGCCTCACAAAATCACTGATAAACCAATGCACACAAACCTGGACGGACAACTGCATATGCACACTCACCCTTCCAGAAATAGCTGTGGTCTAATTTCAACTTCATATGATATAGTCGTGCTTTCACTCTGGAGTGCTAAGCAGCTCTGAATTCATAGAAGAGCTTTCCTCACCCCAGGGTCACCATTAAAGCAAGAGAGAGAGTGTAGGAAAGCTCTTGGATACCCAGGATGAAATCAAGTCTATGTCATGGACAGGCTGGGAAGAAAAAGTGGGAGTGAGAAAGAAGTAAGGTGTCTTGGAGTGTTGAATTAAAAAGGGCAAGAGAGAGAACTAGACAGGAGAGGGAAAGGAAAAAAGAAAAGATGAACTTATGCTAGAGATTGTGACGCATCTGTGATAAGGATCCTGGGGTTGATGGAGTAGGCCTAGGCTGCAGATTACCTGTGCCACTGACTACAGACACAGGGATTCAGTTGTTCAGGCAATTAGCCTGAATAAACACCAAGTGCAGTATTAGTGGCCATGTATTGAACACTCATAGGCTAGGCTCTCTGCCAAGCACTTTATTTGAGTTATCTCAATAATTATTTTAATACAACCCTGTGAAATAGACACTAATATATTCCCATTTTCTGATGGAGAAAACTAAGCCTGCAAAGATATTAATTACCTTGTGGAATATCACACAGCCAATAAATGGCAGAGCTCAAATGGGAACCCAGTTCTGTCGGATGTATTTACCCTCTATACTGCACTACCTTCCTCACCTATCAAGACTATTTAGACAATCAAAACTATTTTTATTATGTTGTATTTGAGACTTTGGGTCCTTAGCTAAGCTTAGACATGTTCCCTCCTGTCAAAGACCACAAATTTTGTCATCCAATTAAAGAAAGTACACTCAAACTCTCAAGATAAACACACAAAAGCAATCCAGGATTCCAAAAAATGACAAAAGTGTATTGAGAGAAGGGAATCATTATGGGAGGTTGGAGACTAGGCTGGGTCTTTCAGGCAAAGCTTCCTGAGGATGTGGCAAACTTCAGTCACACAGTCAAAGAAAGAAGAAAATGGAGCACGGTTTGATGTTTAGGAGAGAAATCTGTCATTGCTTTATGAGAATAAAGGATGTGGAACTTGCTGCAGGGCTGCCTGGAAAAGAAGTGCTAAAAACTCAGGCATTAAGCTAAGAACTTGTTTCTGAACAAGAAGTATAGTGGAAAAGCTTGCTTGAATCTATTACTGTACCATAGGAGAACACTGTCAATATGAGCCAGATAGGTCATCCTCAGAAAGTGTTACTGCTGGATGGGATCAAATCACCAGCACAAATGGCACCCTCTTGAGCAGTTTCAGCCAAGATGCCAAAGTCTGACTGGACATGAAAGGTGGCAGATGGACATTGCTGAAAAGGAGCTTGCCTTGGTGCTGACACTCTGTAAAAGTTTGTCCAGCTGAGAAACTTTTTCTGGCCTGGAGTAGGTAGAATTCTGGGACCAAGAACTTGAATCCACTTTTCTTGCAAAGAAACAAAAAGCCAGAAGCATGACAGAGGGAGAGCACACATTTGAACTCTTTTTGATCAGTCTGTGGTGTTGTTTCTGTCTTTACATAGATTGGGCCTGTTTCTGTACTATGCTAAAGGGACCATGCAGAAGCCTAGGGGTAGGCACCAGCCCTCTACCTCAGGTCTTTATCCTCTCACTTTTCTACTTGCCCCTTTCAATAAGATCTCCTATTTCCTGACTCTTAGACTTGAATGGCCCTATTCTCTGGCTACTAATGAGTGAGTTAGGTCTTCCTTGCTCTGATAATCTATTTATACTTATTTCCCAGGTTTATTTACATCAACTCTCTATACATTTTCAACTTTCATCTTTGTACACACCATGAACATCACAAGCACCTGCAGGTGTGGGCAAGAGACTGTCTTGCCACTTACCCAACCCTATGGGGCCCATGCTAGTCACGCCTGATTGTTTGGAATTCTTGCCAGGATAGGAGATGGGACCTGGCATAGAGGAATATTTCTCCATTGAAAAGGCAGTTAAAAAAATCCAAAAGTTTTATTTGGTGGCATGCTCAGGCATTTAAAGACCCAAAGGGGAATTAGAGGGGACAGAGCCTTGTCAGTCAAGATGATTAATTCTAAGGTGTAAAAGGGGATTGTGTTTCAAGCAGAGCGGGTGATGGCAGCATGCCCACAGAGGCGGTTGTGATACAGTGGAAAGAAAACTAGCCTAGGTGTCAGGAGACCTGGGTTCTCGCCAAAATCAACTATGAATAGTTATGTGAACTTGGGTCAGTCCTATCCCTACTCCAAGCTTTGGTTTTCTTATCTAATAAAGAAAGTACCCAATTAAATGACCTTCTGGGGTCAATTCCACATCTCATCATCTAGGACTAGTTGGTTGCTTAATAGGCAAGTGAAGAGGGCAGGCATCCTTTGTGGATGCCCTGAAGGTGGACTGCCAATGAAGCAACTTTATTGCTGGAAAATAAAAAGCAATAAATTGAAAAACTGAATAATGGAGATCAGGAATCAGACATTGGTTGGGTGTGGTGGGTCTGGGGCAGGGGAGTACAGTTAGGACTAAAATTTCAAAAACAGGGTTTTAAATGAAACTGGAATATATGTGAGTAATGGTGTTTAAGTGATGGTTTTTAAGGAACTGAAGGGGCTAAGTTGACGTTTAATGCCTTTTCTGCTATTCCACCATTACACTGTAATTCTCTTTTGTGGGGGAGGATATCTGTTAAAAAGCAAATACATTACTAGGGGAGTATGGCACATAAATCTAGAATTGATCATTTACATCTAAAAGTGAAAGTCGCTCAGTTGTGTCCAACTCTTTGCAACCCCATGGGGTATACAGTCCATGGAATTCTCCAGGCCAGAATACTGGAATGGGTAACTTTTCCCTTATCCAGAGGATCTTCCTATCCCAGGGATCAAACCCAGGTCCCCCATATTCCAGGCAGATTCTTTATCAGCTGAGCCACAAGGGAAGTCGATTTACACCTGAGCACAATCTAATTTCTTCAGATTAGCCAACAACCTAGCAGCATTCTGAGGGCATGAAATGCAAGATTGGTAAATGTGGCTGGGCTGGTAGGAAGTGAAGGCAAGACTCTGAGTTTGAAGAAGAAAGTGATCCAGAATGTGGGGAACCAGGTAGGATAGAAACATTACCATGAATCCTGCATCCTGCCTTTATTCCCTTGTAGGGATCCCTAGGCTCTCAGGGAATGCTATGAGGAAATAAGAAGCTTGAAGAAACATTGTTGCATTAAAGAAGGAAGAATACACAGAAAGAATCAGAAAGTGAAAACAGAGGCATACCTTTCTAAATATCAATTATAGGCACAGAAACAAACATAATGGAGTGGGAAATGGCAACCCACTCCAATAATCTTGCCAAGAAAGTTACATGGACAGAGGAGCCTAGGGCTGTAGTCCATGGGTCACAAAGAGTTGGACATGACTGAGCATGCATGAGCGCGCGTGCATGCGTGCACACACACACACACACACACACAAACTAGCTTGTGAGCTCCTCAGTAAAAGGCTGCATCTTATTCATCTCTATATCCCCTACCTAGTGGACTGCCTGGCATAGAGTATGTGTTCAGTAAATGCTTGCTGAAACTATGAGTGAACAAAGAACTTAAGGAGTTTATTTTAAAACAAATTGTTGGATCTCATTATCTTACTAGCAAAACAAGTTTCAAAGGGCAAATTAAGGATTCATTAAATCAAGAAAATCTTTCCCAAAGGCCTCAAATCTTAAAAGTAGGATAATTTACAGAACTTGAGTTGTTAGCCTAGAGTTCTCCCATCTTAAGTATTTAGAGCTTAAGTCTAGTAACTTTGTGCTTAATTTTCATGAGTTTACCATCTATTTTCAATACTGTATTTACTCAGCCATCAATTTCATTTGTAAGGAACAGGGCATTGCTGCACCTGTAAATCACTTCCAGCCATTAACAGATTAGTTGGGAAGCACAAGAGCTACGTTTTAAGGGAGGGGAAGAAACACAAATGATCAAACCTGTTTGGCTGTCTTATTATTATTATTTTTTTTTTTACTGAAAAAGCTTTGTGTACCTTTATGACCAATCCTTACGTTATTTTTTAGAACTTTGGTAATGGTTTGCTGCTTTTAGGCAAATAGTTTGTTAGTCCACCCTAGTCTGTTTGGTCACATCTGTGCATAATGAAAGTAAACACTATTAGCATTTTATTCTCCTAAGACAAAAATCTGGCTGATATGATCCTCTTGGATCCTCAGTTGATGTGGGTATTCTGAGCCTGTTGCAACATTTTTTGTAGTTACTGCACAAGATAAAATAGACTAAAATAGCAAGAGGATTCCTTTTGTGGCTGATACAGAGAGGTAGAGGGACCTGGGGAGGTGTCTTGCAAGTAAGTCTGCAACTGCTCCATGTTGGTATAAGGCATTCCTGAGCAGCTAGGCCACTAAAAGTTTTCTGCAAATTCATGTTTTCAAGTTAGTTATTGGCCTTAATTTAAATCCCTAACATAAATCTGAATGAATTTAGACATTAGTTATATCAACAGTAACAAGTACTAATAGCTCCTCCCACTTATTTCACAAAATGTAAGTAATTCCTATAGTCTTCAGGCAAATGTAATAAAACATAATAGATACAGATAGATAGAGATGGTTGTGGCTTTTCACAGATTCTCTTTGGAGCTTTAGCAGATATAAATGATGGTAAAGGGCAGACTCTGAGTTTGACATGACTTGAATGGCTGTAATGAGAAACCAATGACTCCACAGAAGACCATGAAAAATAGAATGCCATATGGTAGATGTCACTTCTGCCAATGGGCTTCATATCATGGGTACTTTAAGCTCATGGCTTTTTTTGTGTGTGAGTCTGTGGGTTTTTTCTCTTTTTTTTCTCTGTTTCTCTTTTTTTGGTGTGTATTTAGGAGAGAGAACCCAAGGGAGAGATGGGAATAAAGGACTAGGAGATTTTAGTTGGAAAAATGGAGCTTGGACTGGATTTTCTATGATAAAGATGAGCAGTGATGATTATTGGTATGAAGATAAAATGTAAAATAGAAAACCCTTGTATAGGAAGAGAAAATAATTCTAGTTTTCTATGGGGGTTCACGCTTTTTAAAGACTCTCTAGTTCTATTAGATATTGTCTTTAATTCCAAGAACAGAGCTCCACTGCTTTCAGATGTATTTAGATCTTCTGTTACCCTTTTAGAATGTCTATTTTCAGTATCTTAAGGGTGACATTCTGAGTGCTACACAAATGTTCATATCTTTCCTGTATGGGATTTCACAAGAGAAAGGATTTAACTTGGCTATGTATGGAAAATGGCCAATGGAGAGTTATGGTAGGCTGTGTCCCATGCAATGCAGTAAGCTCCTGATGGTCCTTATGGGAGATTAATAAGATTATAATCATGATATTAGATCTATTTAAAAAGAAGTATTTTGAAATTGTAAACTGATATAGTATGGATATATCCAATGTGATTTACCATTTGCAATAATTACTGACTTTTCTCCTAAGCACAAATCTGACAAAATTTATACTAAACTGAATATAATACTAACTGGGAAAACATATAAGAGAAAGAAAAATAAACCTCCCCAAACAGAACTTGTGTTCCTACTTAGTTTTCCTCTAAGACTAAATATTAAGCATTCTATGTACTAATTCATGTTTAGAAATGAAATAGTGATTTGGTCAGTAATATAATTTTCTTCTTTATCACTTTTCCATGCAGCATTACTTCTGAATATTTCTGGACAAAGAATAAAGTAAAAATATAAACTAGGTCAACATAAAAGCCTGAGCCAGATCAGGGGGATCCCAGGATATGAATTAAAAAGCTGTGTACCTCCGTGGCTTATTCATATCAATGTATGGCAAAACCCACCACAATATTATAAAATAACCAGCTTCCAATTAAAATAAATTAATTAATTTAAAAAATAATGTTTTCACACACACACACACACACACACACACACACACAATCTGTTCAAAAGAATTTCGACCCAGCACCATAGGCAGTGCCCACTATGCACAAAATCCCTGATACCAAAACTGAAATATTTTATTTTTAATAAGATTTAACTCAATTGCAATTCAATTTCTTCCAAAATTTTAATTATTTAGAATTACATTGCTTTCTTCTTTTTCCCTTGAAGAGATCAAATTTGAAGCCATGGTTCATTTCAAATGCTTTTGTATTGATTAAAATTATGCGATGGGGAGGGAGTTGGGAGGGGGGATCAGGATGGGGAACACATGTAAATCCATGGCTGATTCATGTCAATGTATGGCAAAAACCACTACAATATTGTAAAGTAATTAGCCTCCAACTAATAAAAATAAATAAAAAAATAAATAAAAATAAATAATTAACTTAAAATACAAAAATAAAATAAAATAAAATAATGCTTCTTCCATACCATGAAAGGGGCTTTTAAAGCAGGAAACTTTCCCAGGTATAAGATAATATTGTCAAAAAAAAAAAAAGATAATATTGTCAGTGTTGCAGGGCTAATGAATCTGTAGGTTACTTGAGGATGATACAGCAGAATCTTATAATTTTCAGGGGGAAAGATCTCCTTCTTACCCCTTCAGACTGGCAAACCACTCAGGATATATGGCTGTCTCCCTGCCACTTCAAATTGTCTTTGAATACATTTTCTTATATTAAAAATTCCTTCACCAGACTTCTCTGGTGGCTCAGTGGTAAAGAATTTTCCTGCCAGTGTGGGGGACATGGATTCTATCCCTGGTCTGGAAAGATTCCATATGCTGCCAGGCAACTAGGCCCCATGCACCACAACTAGGTAAACCCACAAGCCTAGAACCTGAACTCCGCAACAAGAGAAGTCACTGCAATGAAAAACTGATGCACCACAACTAAAGAATAGCCCCAGTCTCTGCAACTAGAGAAAGCTTGTGCAACAACAAAGACCCAGCACAGCCAATATATTAAAACAACAACAACACCTTCATGAAAAGAGGAAGAATAGCAAAATCACATTAACAATTAAAACAAAATAAAACAAAACCAAGAGCCTTCCAAGAATCCTCAGGAGTACAGAATCTATAATATCTTCCAGTACTGTCAAACCCATTATTTTATTTACCTGATAGTCTTCCTTATGTCTAACTATAGTCTTTCCTGCTTTAATTTATGGATATTACCTTTTGTCAAGAGAAGGGAAATGAGAGGCAAGTTTAAAAGGAAAACTATTCCAGCTGTATGGAGGTTCATGACACTGTACAGGAGACAGGGAACAAGACCATCCCCATGGAAAAGAAATGCAAAAAAAATCAAAATGGCTGTCTGAGGAGGCTTTACAAATAGCTGGGAAAAGAAGAGAAGCATAAAGCAAAGGAGAAAAGGAAAGATATTCCCATTTGAATGCAGAGTTCCAAAGAATAGCCAGGAGAGATAAGAAAGCCTTCCTCAGGGATCAGTGCAAAGAAATAGTGGAAAACAACAGAATGGGAAAGACTAGAGATCCCTTCAAAAAAATTCGAGATACCAAGGGAAAATTTCATGCAAAGATGGGCTCAATAAAGGACAGAAATGGTATGGACCTAACAGAAGCAGAAGATATTAAGAAGAGGTGGCAAGAATACACAGAAGAACTGTACAATAAAGATCTTCACAACTCAGATAATCACGATGGTGTGGACACTCACCTAGAGCCAGACATCCTGGAATGTGAAGTCAAGTGGGCCTTAGAAGGCATCACTACGAACAAAACTAGTGGATGTGATGGAATTCCAGTTGAGCTATTTCAAATCCTGAAAGATGATGCTGTAAAAGTGCTGCACTCAATATGCCAGCAAATTTTGAAAACTCAGCAGTGGCCACAGGACTGGAAAAGGTCAGTTTTCATTCCAATCCCAAAGAAAGGCAATGCCAAATAATGCTCAAACTACCACACAATTGCACTCATCTCACACACTAGTAAAGTAATGCTCAAAATTCTCCAAGCCAGGCTTCAGCAATATGTGAACCGAGAACTTCCAGATGTTCAAGCTGGTTTTAGAAAAGGCAGAGGAACCAGAGATCAAATTGCCAACATCTGCTGGATCATCAAAAAAGCAAGAGAGTTCCAGAAAAACATCTATTTCTGCTTTATTGACTAAGCCAAAGCCTTTGACTGTGTGGATCACAAAAAACTGTGGAAAATTCTGAAAGAGATGGGAATGTGAAGAGTTGACTCATTGGCAAAGACCCTGATGCTGGGAGGGATTGGGGGCAGGAGGAGAAGGGGACGACAGAGGATGAGATGGCTGGATGGCATCACCGACTCAATGGGCATGAGTTTGAGTAAACTCCGGGAGTTGGTGATGGACAGGGAGGCCTGGCGTGCCGTGATTCATGGGGTCGCAAAGAGTGGGACATGACTGAGCGATTGAACTGAACTGAACTGAGCTGATTCCAGCTGAGTTTTCTCTATAGTCTATCCGAGTCTACAGATGAATGGATATAGGGGGCAATGTCAAATAATTTAATACTAAAACCAAACAATTGTCATTCCAATTTTCTTCAGAAGCTCAGCATCATGCCAGGATAGAAGGATGCAATGGAATGTGCCTGATCAGATTGAGGGAGTCATTTCAGAATTTCCTGTTTATAAAATTTAAGTTTAGTTTTCAGTTTCCTAGAGTGACTATTCCAGATGGTCCAAGTAGTTCAGATAAAATAGAAACTGACCTACAATCACTCTCTAGTTTCGAGGTAAGGAGAAATAGAGGTAGTTTTTCATTTCTAAATGTCTCTGCACTGATGTGAAATATGTGTACTCCCTTTTATCTTTTTTTTAAAAATAATTGTTTATTTATTTTATTGAAAGATAATTGCTCTACAAGATTGTGTTGGTTTCTGCCAAACATCAATATGAATCAGCCATAGGTATACCTATGTCCCCTCTCTCTTCAACCTCTCTCCCACCCCTCTAGGTTGTTATAGAGCACTGGTTTGAGTTCCCTCAGTCACACAGCAAATTCCCACTAGCTATCTATGTTACATATGGTAAGGTATTCCCTTTTCATATGGACAAAGGTGCAAGAAGAACTCCTGAAACAAGACAAGTAGCATATATGCAGAGAGGATGCTTTCTTCTAGCAGGCCGAAAGATCTAATAGTGAGATTGTGGTTACTGCCTTTCTTCTTCTAGCCCCTCTCCACTTTCTCTGTTTTCTCACTATTCCAACCCTGGAAAAGGGAACACTACCTATATAGATGGTAATTTGGAATTAATGGTCCTCATCTTCTCCTACTATCCAATAGCTGGAGGAGGTTAGATTTAGAGCCATTTTATATACCATCACCCTTAAACTTTTTACTCAGTGACCTTGATGTCAGACATTGAGGATGAAGCCTGGGTGGTGAGTTGCAGCTGTTGCCTGTAATTTGATCCCTTAAGGGGAATGCCTGGCTCCTCCTGTAGGTCCCTATAAAAGCAACAGTACAAGGTCAAAACTCATCTCAAATATCACCTCCTTTGGGGAGTCATCCTGGCACCCCACCCCCTTTTTCCTCACCCAGTGCTCAAGGGTTTCATGGTTTTTACCTCTATCACAGCATTCATCATGCTACACTATACTGTGTTGATTTCTGTGCCTCCTCTACTGGGCTGAGATCTTTAGGGCTGGAAACTCTGTCTTTTATCTCTGTACCTTCAATGCCTAACATAGTGTGAGGCACACAGCAAACTTTCAGTAAACGTCTGCTGAATGAATACCAGGTTCACTCTAACATGGTCTGTATCTGAGCATCACAGGTGTGTGTGTGTGTGTGTGTGAATTTCTTCACTATTTCCAATGTTTCTACAAAAATTCAACTATCATATATTTAACATGTTATTACCTAACACTTTGGAACCTCTCATTTATTTATTACTTGTAATTTCTAATTAATTGCATTTAGTGTTTCATATTAATTTCACATTTAATTATGAGAGAGTCAATTCCTAGGTAGGTTGATAAGAACTCTGGGGCTCTCAAGCAGGAGGAGGAGGAAATAGGGGTCCAGAGTTCTTAAGGAGGAGAAAAGGAAAAATGCTTTTTTCTTTAAGCCCAGAGCTGATGATTACACAACAAAACAACTAATTTTGCTCAAGGATATATTTTGCCTTAAACTCTGTACCAATGATTGTATGAAAACAATGTATCCTGCTTGAGGACGTTTCTCCTTCTTGAGAATCTTCTGACTAATTCTGTCATCTTAAAATGTATATTATGGGGAATGAGTGTAACTCTATGGCTGATTCATATCAATATATGACAAAACCCACTGAAATGTTGTGAAGTAATTAGCCTCCAACTAATAAAAAAAAAAAATGTATATTATGGGAGTGGGTCTGGTTCAGTTCAGTTCAGTTCAGTTGCTCAGTTGTGTCCCACTCTTTGTGACCCCATGGACTGCAGCATGCCAAGCCTCCCTGTCCATTACCAACTCCAAGAGTTTACTCAAACTCATGCCCATTGAGTCCGTGATGCCATCCAACCATCTCATCCTCTGTCATCCCCTTCTTCTCCCACCTTCAATCTTTCCCAGCATCAGGGTCTTTTCAAATGAGTTAGCTCTTCACATCAAGTGGTCAAATTATTGGAGTTTCAGCTTCAACATCAGTCCTTCCAGTGAAAACATTCAGGACTGATTTCCTTTAGGATGGACTGGTTGGATTTCCTTGCAGTCCAAGGGACTCTCAAGAATCTTCTCCAACACCACAGTTCAAAAGCATCAATTCTTCAGTGCTCAGCTTTCTTTATAGTCCAACTCTCACATCCATACATGACTGGGGTCTGGTAAGATCTTTCTATTGTTAGTTCTAATCCTGTTATCTTAAAATGTATATTGTGGGAGTGGGTCTACGACCTTAAGAGATTCTTTTGGTTTACTGTAATAACCAACTGAAAAAGTGTATAACTCCCTTCCTTAGACTAGCCAAGGGGGCACACTCCATCCTCTTCTGATGTCTATGTCAGAAGCTTTCTCTGTCCCTTTTTATACTTATAAACACTGCTATATAAAAGCTCTTGAATGATCAAGCCTGGTCCCTGGTCCCAAAGGTAAATTTTCTTCGGATATAACGAATCTGACATTGTTCACCATAAGCTATCAATTATACTTATATAAAGGTTCAAATATACCAATTATAATTAATAAGTTATTATACTTAACCAAGTAAGGTGTTAACTAAATCAGATGCAGGGAAGTCACATTTTGATTGGATTTAGGAGAGAAGAAAAAGAAAAAGTTAAGAAAATTTCTCTTCTGAAAGAGATGGACATACCAGACCACCTGACCTGCCTCTTGAGAAACCTATATGTAGGTCAGGAAGCAACAGTTAGAACTGGACATGGAACAACAGACTGGTTCCAAATAGGAAAAGGAGCACGCCAAGTCTGTATATTGTCACCCTGCTTATTTACCTTATATGCAGAGTACATCATGAGAAATGCTGGACTGGAAGAAGCACAAGCTGGAATCAAGATTGCCAGGAGAAATATCAATAACCTCAGATATGCAGATGACACCACCCTTATGGCAGAAAGTGAAGAGGAACTAAATAGCCTCTTGATGAAAGTGAAAGAGGAGAGTGGAAAAGTTGGCTTAAAGCTCAACATTCAGAAAACTAAGATCATGGCACCTGGTCCCATCACTTCATGGGAAATAGATGAGGAAACGGTGTCAGATTTTATTTTCTTGGGCTCCAAAATCACTGCAGATGGTGATTGCAGCCATGAAATTAAAAGACACTTGCTTCTTGGAAGGAAAGTTATGACCAACCTAGATAGCATATTAAAAAGCAAAGACATTACTTTGCCAACAAAGGTCTGTCTAGTTAAGGCTATGGTTCTTCCAGTGGTCATGTATGGATGTGAGAGTTGGACTATAAAGAAAGCCGAGCACCAAAAAATTGATGCTTTTGACCTGTGGAGTTGGAGAAGACTCTTGAGAGTCCCTTGGACTGCAAGGTGATCCAACCAGTCCATCCTAAAGGAGATCAGTCCTGGGTGTTCATTGGAAGGGCTGATGTTGAAGCTGAAGAAAATTGGTTATGTAATACATTTCATTCTTCTTTCTAAATTTAACCTTTCCCGTATCCTCCTAATCTTACCTCTCCTTTCTCTGCCACATTCCTGTTCCATAAATCATGCCCTCTTTCCTCCTCTCCACTGACTACTCTTAAACCAAAATATATTCAGTCCTCCCTTATCCTAAAATAAACTTCCTTGACCTTTATGCTCCCTTAAGCTACCCTCTACCTTCCTTTGTGAACAGTTCTAAATTGTAGACAGAATAAGTTGATACCTATAACCTCCACTGCCCTACCACCCACTCTTTCCACAATCATGCTCACCTTCTTCTTTCTATCAATCTTTGCAATTTTATTCCTATCCTTATTATTCTGCTGAAACCTCTCTCTGAAAGGTGACCATAAATTCAATGGCACTAGATCTTAGAGATTAAGCACATGGGCTTCAACGTTAAACAGATTTGTGTTTATGTTCAGGCTGTACCACTTAACGAGCTATGAGGCCCTGATCAAGTTTCATGCCCTCTCTAAAATTCAGCATCCTCATCTTTAAAATGGGGGTAAATAACAGGTCTTAACTCACAAGTTAAGTGAGTTAGCACTTCCATAAAACTGCCAGAACTTACACAGGACTAGGAAATAGACTCCTGGAGCCCACAACAGAACCTTGTGCACCAGGACCCAGGAGAAAGGAACAGTGACCCCACAGGAGACTGTTCCAGATTTGTCTGTTGGTGTCTAGGAGTCTCTGGCGAAGGTGTGGGTCAATGGTGGCCTGCTGCAGGGTGGGGGAATGGACTGTAGCAGTACATGCATGGGATGTTTTGAAGGAGGTCACCATTATCTTCATTACCTCCACCATAGTTTGGCCCCAGGTAAATACAGGGAGGGAACACAGCTCCACCAATCAACAGAAAACTGGATTAAAGATTTACTGAGCATGGCCCCGCCCATCAGAACAAGACCCAGTATCCCCCTCAGTCAGTCTATCCCATCAGGAAGCTTCCATAAGTGTCTTATCCTTCTTCATCAGAGAGCAGACACTGAAGACCACAATCACAGAAAAATAAGCAATCCAATCACATGGACCACAGCCTTGTCTAACTCAGTGAAACTATGAGCCATGCATGTAGGGCCACCCAAGATGGACGGGTCATGGTGGAGAGTTCTGACAAAATGTGGTCCACTGGAGAAGGCAATGGCATACCACTTCAGTACTCCTGTCTCGAGAACCCCATGAACAGGATGAAAAGGCAAAAAATTAGGACACTGAAAGATGAACTCCCCAAGTCGGTAGGTGCCCAATATGCTACTGGAGATCAGTGGAGAAATAACTCCAAAAAGAATGAAGAGACAGAGCCAAAGCAAAAACAACACTCAGTTGTGGATGTGACTGGTGATGGAAGTAAGGTCCGACGCTGTAAAGAGCAATATTGCATAGGAACCTGGAATGTTAGGTCCATGAATCAGGGCAAATTGCAAGTGATCAAACAGGATATGCAGAGAAGGCAATGGCATCCCACTCCAGTATCCTGGAAAATCCTGGAAAATCCCATGGACATAGGAGCCTAGTAGGCTGCAGTCCATGGGGTCGAGAAGAGTTGGACACGACTGAGTGACTTCACTTTCACTTTTCAATTTCATGCATTGGAGAAGGAGATGGCAACCCACTCACGTATTCTTGCCTGGAGAATCCCAGGAATGGCAGAGCCTGGTGGGCTGCCGTCTATGGGGCCACACAGAGTCGGACAAGACTGAAGCGATTTGGCACCAGCAGCAGCAGCAGCAGTAAACAGGATATGGCAAGAGAGAATGTCAACATTTTAGAAATCAGTGACCTAAAATGGACTGGAATGGGTGAATTTAACTCATATGACCATTATGTCTACTACTGTGGGCAAGAA
>NC_057419.1:95830135-95887768 GCF_019320065.1 Cervus canadensis
GAAATATATACCCATTTGAATGCAGAGTTCCAAAGCATAGCAAGGAGAGATAAGAAAGCATTCCTCAGTGATAAGTGCAAAGAAATAGAGGACAACAATAGAAGGGGAAAGACTTGAGATCTATTCAAGAAAGTTAGAGATACCAAGGGAACATTTCATGCAAATATGGGTTCAATAAAGGACAGAAATGGTATGGACCTAACAGAACCAGAAGATATTAAGAAGAGGTGGCAAAAATACATGGAAGAACTGTACAATAAAAATCTTCATGACCCAGAAAATCACGATGTGTGATCACTCACCTAGAGCCAGACATTCTGGAATGTGAAGTCAAGTGGGCCTTAGGAAGCATCACTATGAACAAAGCTAGTGGATGTGATGGAATTCCAGTTGAGCTATTTCAAATCCTAAAAGATGATGCTGTGAAAGTGCTGCACTCTGTATGTCAGCAAATTTTGAAAACTCAGCAGTGGCCACAGGACTGGAAAAGGTCAGTTTTCATTCCAATCCCAAAGAAAGGCAATGCCAAATAATGCTCAAACTACCTCACAATTGCATTCATCTCACACACTAGTAAATTAATGCTCAAAATTCTCCAAGCCAGGCTTCAACAATACGTGAACTGTGAACTTCCTGATGTTCAACCTGGATTTAGAAAAAGCAGAGGAACTAGAGATCAAATTGTGAACATCCACTGGAACATTGAAAAAGCAAGAAAATTCCAGAAAAGCATCTACTTCTGCTTTATTGACTATACCAAAGCCTTTGACAAAGAGGATCACAATAAACTGTGGAAAATTCTGAAAGAGTTGGGAATACCAGACACCTGACCTGCCTCTTGAGAAATCTGTATGCAGGTAAGGAAGCAACAGGTAGAACTGGACATGGAACAACAGACTGGTTCCAAATAGGAATAGGAATAGGAATAGGTCAAGGCTGTATATTGTCATCATGCTTATTTAACTTCTATGCAGAGTACATCCTGAGAAACGCTGGGCTGGAGGAAGCACAAGCTGGAATCAAGATTGCTGGGAGAAATATCAATAACCTCAGATATGCAGATGACAACACCCTTATGGCAGAAAGTGAAGAAGAACTAAAGAGCCTCTTGATGAATGTGAAAGAAGAGAGTGAAAAAGTTGGCTTAAAGCTCAACATTAGGAAAACAAAGATCATGGCATCCGGTCCCATCACTTCATGGCAAATAGATGGAGAAAGAGTGGAAACAGTGGCAGACTTTATTTTTTGGGGGCTCCAAAATCACTGCAGATGGTGACTGCAGCCATGAAATAAAAAGACACTTATCCTTGGAAGGAAAGTTATGACCAACCTAGACAGCATATTAAAAGGTATAGACATTACTTTGCCAACAAAGGTCCATCTAGTCAAGGCTATGGTTTTTCCAGTAGTCATGTATGGATGTGAGAGTTGGACTATAAAGAAAACTGAGTGCCAGAGAATTGATGAGTTTGACCTGTGGTGTTGGAGAAGACTCTTGAGAGTCCCTTGGACTGCAAGGAGATCCAACCAGTCCATTCTAAAGGAAATCAGTCCTGAATGTTCATTGGAAGGACTGATGTTGAAGCTGAAACTCCAATACTTTCGCCACCTGATATGAAGAGCTGACTCATTTGAGAAGACCCTGATGCTGGAAAAGATTGAAGGTGAGTAGAGAAGGGGACAACAGAGGATGAGATGTTTGGATGTCATCACCGACTCAACAGACATGAGTTTGAGTAAGCTCCAGGAGTTGGTGATAGACAAGGAGGCCTGATGTGCTGCAATCCATGGGGTCACAAAGAGTCTGACATGACTGAGTGACTGAACTGAAATGAACTGGGCTCACAAGTGTTTCTGAGGATTCAGTGGGACAATTACTGTAAAGTGCTTACTTAGCACAATTGTTTTTGTTGTTCAGTTGCTCAGCTCTGTGTGACTCTTTGTGACCTCCATGGACTGCAGCATGCCAGGCTTCCCTGTCCTTCACTATCTCCCACAGCTCAAGCTCATGTCCATTGAGTTGATGATGTCATCCAAGCTTCTCATCATCTGTCACTCTTGTGTCCTCCTGCCTTCAGTCTTTCCCAGCATCACAGTCTTTTCCAATGAGTTGACTCTTAGCTTCAAGTGGCCAGAGTATTGGAGCTCCAGCCTCAGCACAGTAACTGGTGCATAAGAAGTGATCAAAAGTGGTAGCAATTTAGCTCACTATAAGTTTTGTTTCTCTTCAGTTTTTCATGGCATTTGACAATAGGATCTAAGCAGCTTCTGGAACCCTGAACTTCCATGGCATCTACCATAGTTTAAACCTCTTGATTTCCTCTTACCAGTCTAACTGCTTTGTTTCTATCCATGTTGTTCATGGCTCTTCCTCTTCCTACTCCATCAGTGTGATTGCATCCTAAGATTCTGCTCTTAATTTACTCTTGTTTATTCTTTCTCAATTTCTCCCTAAACTAAGATGGAAATATGGGTCTTGGATTCAGGAGTGAGGTTATTAGAAGTCCATAGCCACACTCATCATCATCTTTCCTTCTAAACAGGCTTACTCCTAACTTGGCTGTTTTTGTCACTAGTGTCACAGATTTGGCTTTGCTGCAGCTAAACAATACCATTACAACCCCGTAAATATGTCATAAATACTTTACAGCTTCTGAAATTTTTCTTGTTTTGACTTGTTTCTAAAGTCAAACCCATTCCTCAAAGACCATCTTAAATATTATCTTTTCTGTGAAATGCTTCCTATCAACATGAGTTCTGAAATAATTATTGTTCTATTACTTTCTAGTTGTGTGACAGTGGGAAAATTCTAAATCACCCACTTTCAGTTTGTTCACTTAGAATATGAAGATAATCATGATCCCTAATTGATCAAACTGACATGAGGATTAAAGTAAATGAGAAAAATTATATAAAAGTGCTTTGTATTTCATCTCACATATAATAACCTCAATAGATGCTAGTAGTTACTGTTGTTTCTTCTTCTTCTTCGTCTGCTATTACTATTGATATTACCATACCTTCATTGGAAACTCCAGAGCAATTGAATTCTCTCTCTTCTATTGAAATTTTCTAGTTCTAACTTTCATTAGGGTTATTTATCTACATGATTGACACCTGTCATTAACCCCCTCCAACTATTAATTCCAAGGACAAGAACCATGTCTTCCTTATCTTAGTGTGTAGGGGGTCAGTAATTTTTGTTGAATTTAATTGAATTCTATTTCCTACTGGTCCCATCTGGCATTTTTCTTTGTTCTCTCCTCTTTTGTTCAGTTCCAAAGGAAGCAATAGTGATTAGAGTAAGAATGTAAGACATTTCATTGTAATATTTTTCTTGTACCTTTGAATAGAGTCTCACTTTCCTTTGTTTGGTCTCTCAAGCAAATTGTTTACTTAGGAATTGTGGTGACCAGGGGTAAGTGGTCAGGGGACTTAGCTGTGGAGTTAATGGGGAAAATTGTAGCCCCTGATTATAAGGAGGGGAAAGCTTATTTTTCTTTTTTATATATCTTTCAGACACTATCAGTTATGTTTTCTTTTTGAACTAGGAAAGCCAGTCAATATTATTCATTGATTTATTTTGGTATATATACCTTTAGGCACCAAAAAGCATGTAAGAAAAGCAGAGAACACTCTTAATTCTAGCAAGAGCTTAGTTTTGCTCTGTAGTTTCTTTTCTGAGCTGTCACACAAACCCTAAAAACAATGAAGAAAAGGACAGAGTAAAAACTACCCTAATTGGGAACATTATTAGAGTCACATAGAGGCAAAATCATGAAACAAAGTCATTTTCTTTCTTGTACTACCCTGTTTCCTGTATTTAACCCTTTCTGTGGACTTTTTCATGTGCCAGACACCAAATGTTTTTCCCCTAAACTCAAATTCAAAATCGAGTTTCCATCTGTCATTTGCACTCAAGTATAAACTTCTGAGAACAGCTTAGGAAGTCTCATTGCATGTGTATATATATGAGTATGCTACATTTTAAACAGAATAAAAACTTTAAGTCTAAAAGATGTCACTTTGATACAGAGTGAAGTAAGTCAGAAAGAGAAAAACAAATACTAACACAAATATATGGAATCTAGAAAAAATGGTACTGAAGAACATACTTGCAGGGAAAGAATGGAGACAGATGCAGAGAATGGACTTGTGGACACAGCAGGGGAAGAAGAGGGTAGGAAGAGTTGAGACAGTAGCACTGAAACATAAACATTACAATATGTAAAATAGCTAGCTAGTGGGAAGTTGCTGTATAATAGGGAGCTCAACTCCATGCTCTGTGATGACCTAGATGGGTAGGATGGGAGCAGGAAGGGAGGCTCGAGAGGGAGGGGAGATCTATATCTATATCTATTTACCTATCTATCTATCTAATTATGGCTGATTCACTTTGTACAGCAGAAACCAACACAACATTGTAAAGCAATTATCCTCTAATTAAAAAAAAATAAGTAAAAATAAATAAAACACCTGCCATCAAAGTTTTAGAAAAGGGAAAAACAATAAAAGGTGTCACTTTGATTTTAAACATTAGTCAACAGGTAGAGGTGGTGGTAGAAACTCTGAAGGTATAGAAAAGCTTTCCTAGGGCTCTTGAATCCACATTACATAGGTCATCTGCTCTGACTACTTAGAAGTTCCCTACAAACTAGCTGTCAAAGTGTTACTGGCTCAATAACAAAATTATTAGTTTTCCCTTTCATTTGAAAATTTCAAGACTCAAGGTAAGCAGTTGCTCCTGTGTTCATATTCTCTGAAGATCAATAAATAAAGAAGAAACTAGCATGCAATCAGATAAGCCCAATGAAGATAATAACTGTGTGTGTTAGTCACTTAGTCGTTTCTGATTCTTTGCAACCCCATGGACTCTATTCCACCAGGCTCCTCTGTCCATGGGATTCTCCAGGCAAGAATACTGGAGTGGGTTGCCATTCCCTTCTCCACAGGATTTTCCTGACCCAGGGATTGAACCTGGGTCTGCTGCATTACAGGCAGATTCTTTACCATCTGAGCCACCAGGAAAGCCTCTGTAAGATAATAACCAGGGGTCACTTCGTGTTTATCATATATCTCTGGGGAAAAAACAAAGCAAAGAATAATTATTGAAAAACATCATAAGTGAAGACTTATGAATGCATAAATATGTTAGTTCTCTCTTAGGTCCATAACATGCTGCATGAAATCTAGCTGATTTAGTTTTTGGTTGTCCCGTTTATCTACAAAGTCTCTTGGTCTAAATAACTACATGACAATGAAGAAAAAATCTTTAGCAAGGAATGAAATATTAAAAAAAATTGGTTGTATATGCAAAACAGAAAAAGAGACACAGATGTACAGAACAGACTTTTGGACTCTGTGGGAGAAGGCGAGGGTGGGATGTTTCAAGAGAACAGCATCGAAACATGTATATTATCTATAGTGAAATAGATCACCAGCCCAGGTTGGATGCATGAGACAAGTGCTCGGGCCTGGTACACTGGGAAGACTCAGAGGGATTGGGTAGAAAGTGAGGTGGGAGGGGGGATCGGGATGGGGACATGTAAATCGATGGCTGATTCATGTCAATGTATGACAAAACCCACTGCGGTACTGTAAAGTGATTAGCCTCCAACTAATAAAAATAAATGAAAAAAAATGTGATTAACCCCCCCCCCCCAAAAAAAAAAAAATGGTGGTAGAAAAAGAGCATTGTAAGCCTCAGTCCACTTCATCTATTTTCATGCTTGGCCTGTAGCCTATATTTCTTTTTTCTCTCTAAGAGGTGAGAGAAATTTTTTTGGGAAGAGAATGAAATGAATGAGTGTGTTGATGATGCACCTTCACACCTGAACACTAAGAAAAAGTCCTGTGCCAAGTTCCTTCCCTCAAAGCAGCAAGGAAGAGAAACTTAGTTTTGTATAAAACTTGCACAACTCGGTGTGACTGACACTCCTCTCAGGGAGAACTAGCATGTGTGATTATATCTGTCTGGGACTATGGCTTTCCTGAGAATGTTAACCATTTTGATTTGTTGTATTTTGGAAGTATTTCCTTGATAATGACAAGTTTTCACACAAGTTATATGGCCTCAGTGAAGGCATATTATAAATGGAAGGGTGAAAGAGCCCACAACCTCAACTCAAGAACTCAAGTATTAAAACTTCTATTTCAACAGAAATAAAACTGAGCTAACATCTCGCATGATTTGGAATCATTGCCTAAAAAGTGAGATGTTTGTTCAGGGGCAAAACCGAAGAATGACTGTTGCCAAGAAGTGATATAAAAAAGTTCCTCCAACTGCTTCCTCCACTACTTTCAATAAAAACGACCACTTTGATGTTCTTCTTGGGGCTGTTAACAAATCTTATTCAATACTGATAGAATAGGAATATTAAAAATCTATGGTCTCTACAGCAGGCCAAATTCCAAGCCTTCACGTCAATGTCAAATTCTGTCAGCTGTCAAAAGCCAAAATATTTTATTACCAGAAATATATAGAACCCTAGAGGGAAGATTCACCCATTACATTTAACTAAAAAGGATTTGTTGACCTTTTCTTCAGCATCCAGCCCTAGATGTGGTAGGGAATGAAAAAGTACATGGCAGGGCCTTTAGCTGGTAAAGAATCCACCTGCAATGCAGGAGACCTGGGTTAGATCCCTGGGTTGGGAAGATCCCCTGGAGAAGGGAAAGGCTACCCACTCCAGTATTCTGGCCTGGAGAATTCCATGCACTGTATAGTCCATGGGGTCACAAAGAGTTGGACATGAGTTAGTGACTTTCACTTTAATCTCAGGAAGTTTATGAAGACCACACCTGAAAATCCTGAAGGTCAGGCGCCAGTGAATTCTTTAGTTCCATGTGGCTGTCAGCAGAGTTGAGGCACTGAGTTCAGACAAGCTTTAGGCACAGGCAGAAAAGAAAAAGAAAGGGAGAGGAATAAAAGAGGACTTGTGAGAGTGTGAGAAGACAAAGGAAAGATTTGTGAGACTGAAGAAGAAAAAGATATAAAAGATAGGGGTGAAGAGAGAGCAATAGTTAGGAAGAAGGAAGACAATCTGGGGAACCTAAAGTTTAGGCTGCCTTCCCTCTTCAGTTAATATCCACACCAGTTTTAAAAGTGCTGGATTCCTTAAGTCAAAGTCCAGCATCCACTGTTGGGTTAGCTGTGGTTTGGTACTGAAGGAGGTTGAAGGGAGGAAAAAGGACAGGGGCCTTTGACATGCTTGAATTCCCTTCAGCTGCCTATCACAATATCAACGTGTTGGAAGTTTCTAATCCCGCACTGAGAATGAATCTGGCCTTCTCATTGCATAAGACACTGAGGCTTGAATACTAAAAGACCATCTTGTCTCTTTCAGGGAGGCTAAATTTCCAGTCAATAAATGACTGGCCTATTGTATTGCCCTCTGGAGAAGCAGGCCTGAGTTTGTTTATTCATTCCTGAAATTGGATTCTGGATGCTGGAGAAAGGAGGGCTGTTTTCTGAGGAAAGGAGAGACTGTGTTAGGGCAGTATGCCCTCACCATCCCTCTCCATTTGCTGTGAAGGACCAGACGGGGTGATGGGTAGTTGGGGCGTTTATGGCTGTTGAATATGCCTAATCTGAATTCTCAGCAATTAGGGCTACTCAGCTTTAACCTTTTGGCTGGACTATACATTTCACCAGATGCAGCAGGAGCCCTGACTAAATCTGTCTTTACCTCTCTGACACCTCTTTTCTGCCTGAACATTTTCCCTCAGACACAAATGTGTTTTATTTTAAAAGATGCCACGGACACATTCAAAGCATAGTTATGGAACGTACCACTTTTCCCCTCCTTAGGGGGGAAAAATTTAGGCTTTGTACAAAAAGGCTATAGAAGTACTCTGGGCTGCATTTCTGGACACACACATTTCCTTTCAAGAATTCTCACCCCATAACTGGATCAGATCCCCGTGTGAAATCCTCTTCAGTCTCCATTCTTCAATCCAGGTGATATAGGCAAAAGAGTTCCATGTTACCATATAATCATGGAACCTCAGCCAGAGGGAACTAGAGATCATTTAGTTATCCTCATGACTTAAGAAGAGAAGAAATTAAGTTCCAGAGAGGAAACGGGATCTGCCCATATTCACATAGCAATTTATAGTAGAGCTGGAACTTTTGACTTGGACAGGGGTAAATAAATGGGGTCATAAGAAATTTCATATTTAATATATCTGTTTTCCATTTTAGATGATTTACATTTCTAATATTTAATTTTTTAAATTTATTGACATTTAATTCACTTAATCCTTTCTAGATAGTTTTCTTTCTTTTCCCTGAAATCCAAGTGAATAATCAATTTTCCACTTTCATTAAAACTGTTAAAGGCATTTGTTGAATTTTGTATAATTTTTGTTCTCCATAGTGCCTTTCACAGTTTTGACACATAACTCATTTGATAAATATATGGGGAAGCAGTACAGTTTAGTAAAAAGACCCCTGAATTTGAAGTAGACAATCCTAATTTTCATCTCAGTGCTGATATTTACCAGCTATGAGGCTTGAATAAGTTATTTGCTGATAAGAGCCTCATTTCTGCATCTATAAAATGGAACGATGGTTCCTATGTCATGGGATTGCTGTGACAATTGAAGTAATTCATGCAGAGTGTCTGCACTAAGTACACAATAAATGGTGGCCATTCATAATACTTAACGAAGGGGCGAGTGAATACTTGAAAATGAGAGAGATCTACAATCAACAGGATAGTCACAGAGGAGAGCTAAACAGAGGTTAAAGAGGAGAAACTGAATAGCTTTCTAGCACCCCCTTGAGTTAGAGTTTGGATTGCTTTTTTGCTTTCAGTTCAGTTCAGTTCAGTCACTCAGTGTGTTATGATTCTTTGCCTCCCCATGGACTGCAGCATGCCAGGCCTCCCTGTCCAGAGCCAACTCCCGGAGTTTACTCAAACTCCTGTCCATTGAGTCGGTGATGCCATCTAGCCATCTCATCCTCTGTTGTCCCCTTCTCCTCCGCCTTCAATTTCCCAGCATCAAAGTCTTTTCCAATGAGTTGCTCTTCCATCAGGTGGCCAAGTATTGGAGTTTCAGCTTCAACATCAGTCCTTCCAATGAACACCCAGGAACTGATCTCCTTCAGGATGGACTGGTTGGATCTCCTTGCAGTCCAAGGGACTCTCAAGAGTCTTCTCCAACACCACAGGTCAAAAGCATCAGTTCTTCGTGCACTCAGTTTTCCTTTATAGTCCAACTCTCACATCCATACATGACCACTGGAAAAACCATAGCCTTGACTAGATGGACCCTTGTTGACAAAGTAATACTCTCTTTTTAAATATGCTGTCTAGGTTGGTCATAACTTTTCTTCCAAGGAGCAAGCATCTTTTAATTTCATGGCTGCAATCACCATCTGCAGTGATTTTGGAGCTCCCAAAAATAAAGTCTGCCACAGTTTCCACTGTTTCTCCATCTATTCTGCTATGAAGTGATGGGACCAGATGCCAATGATTCTTATTTCTGATATGTTGAGTTTTAAGCCAACTTTCCACTCTCCTCTTTCAGTTTCATCAAGAGGCTCTTTAGATATTCTTCATTTTCTGCCATAAGGGTGGTGTCATCTGCATATTCGAGGTTATTGATATTTCTCCCAGCAATCTTGATTCCAGCTTGTGCTTCATACAGCCCAGCGTTTCACATGATGTACTCTGCATATGTCAAACAAGCAGGGTGACAATATACAGGCTTGACATATCCCTTTTCCTATTTGGAACCAGGCTGTTGTTCCATATCCAGTTCTAACTGTTCCTTCCTGACCTGCATTACAGATTTTCCAAGAGACAGGTGAGTTGGTCTGTTATTCCCATCTCTTTTATTTTTCCAGAATTTTCCACAGTTGTTTTACCACACAGTCAAAGGCATTGGCATAGCCAATAAGGCAGAAATAGATGTTTTTCTGGAACTCTCTGCTTTTTCGATGATCCAGCTGATGTTGGCAATTTGATCTCTGGTTCCTCTGCCTTTTCTAAAACCAGCTTGAACATCTGGAAGTTCATTGTTTGTGTACTGTTGAAGCTTGGCTTGGAGAATTTTGAGCATTACTTTTCTAGGATGTGAGATGAGTGCAATTGTGTGGTACTTTGAGCATTCTTTGGGATGCCTTTCTTTAGGGGATTGGAATGAAAACTGACCTTCCAGTCCTTGCCACTCTGAGTTTTTCCCAAAATTGCTGGCACTTACATAGCATCATCTTAGGATTTGAAATAGCTCAACGGAATTCCATCACCTTCCACTCACTTTGTTATGTAGTGATGCTTCCTAAGGCCCACTTGCCTTTTCACATTTCCAGAATGTCTGGCTCTAGTGTGATAACACCATCATGGATTATCTGGGTCAGTGAAGATCTTTTTATACTTCTTCTGTGAAATTCTTGCACTCTTCTTAATACTTCTGATTCTGGTTAGGCCATACCACTTCTGTTCTTCTTCTTTTTTTTTTTTTTTTCTCTCTCTTTTTGTTTGTTTAAAACCAATCCCTATAATATCCTGAAATTGTCAGAGTTAAAGAGGCTTTAGAGATCACTTTGTTCAAACCTCTCATTTTGTAGAGTTGGAAAGTCAGGCTGAAAGATAAACTGAATTCAGTTGGTCACAAACTTAGTTGAGATAGGAGCATACTTTGAGTTTTTAGGCATTTCTTTCCAGTACATTTTCTCTATAATGCCTACATCCATAAGTCATTTCTGATTTCAGACATTAGAACAAAAATATACTTCAAAGCAACATCATGATTTGGGTCTTACCTAGCATTTTGAATTAACCAAGCCTCTGCTCCTCTTCTTTAACATGAATGATCAAATAGATGATAATATAATCTGGGGGTAAACTTGAAGATTTAATTCTTAAAAGGTGTGCATATAATGTGTGTATGTATCAAGCCTGCCTGCATATAATCTAAGTGAATGAAATATACAGAAAAGAAAAAGAGAATCTGTCAAATGGAAGACAAAGCAAGTTACCAATTCAAAAAAGCAAATTGCTGTGACAAACTGGGCTTTATGGTGTGGAACAGAGTAGCACCTTGGAGTATTCTCTTTCTTTGGGGAAAGGGTATCTGGAGTAGAAATTGAATGAGAAAGTGTGACTTTTTAGCCCCTGACTTTTTCTGTGAAGAGACTAAATCAGGTCTTTTGCTTCCTTGCCCTGACACTGCAATTGTCCTGTGAACAAATTGTCCCACTTTAAAGGAACAGAGGGGGTAAAAAAGAACTCAGTGGCAGGCTGAAGACATCCTAAAACAAGTTTCAAGAAATGTTTTTGTAAATTGGTCAGTTCAGGATCAAGACCTGGCAGCTGGGAGCCTATGGCTTTTAGCTCACTGGTTAGTCTTTACCAAATTCTGGGCCATTTCCCCCAACACAGTGCAGGAAAAAAAAAAAAAATCTTTGAATTGAAAACTATGCATTGTTTAGATCACACCCTTCCAGTATATCTGATTATAATTTTTCACTCTGTCTGAGCAATTTTACAACTCTGTAAACTGTAGAAAACTGATAGCAGTGCGAAATATATAATTCTTGTCCATAGACATAAATTCTATCCACTGGATGCCTAATGCCCCCCTTCCCCACCAAACACTTTGAACGAGGCCAGTTAGCCTGCATCTACACATCTATTTCAATATTTCTGAACTACAGTGTCCTTTTTTTCCCCCCTTGAATTCCCCCTGAAGCTGGTTGTGTAATACTTCAACAGTTTCCTCAGTAATGAGTTAGGGGAAACCTTTAACATTTGCTCATTTTTACAGCTGTATAGGTGTCAAGATTTTACAACTCTTAATAAAATTATCTTTTAACAACAACCATGCCAAAGATATAAGAGTCCTCTATCCCTTGGGTATCTAGACCACGTATACAGCAGATAGCAAGTTTTTGCAAAGGAAAAGAAAGTAGAAAGTGAAGTCGCTCAGTCGTGTCTGATTCTTTGCGACCCCATGGACTGAAGCCTACCAGGCTCCTCCAACCATGGAATTTTCCAGGCAAGAGTACTGGAGTGAGTTGCCATTTCCTTCTCCAGGGATCTTCCCAACCCAGGGATCGAGCCCAGGTCTCCCACATTGTAGGCAGACACTTTACCGTCTGAGCCACCAGGATTTGGCTAATAACTCAGACCTTTCAGATATAATTATTGGCAAATCCCCATTTCCTTGTGTTTGGTAGACTAATCTTTGTTGAGCTAGAGGAAGCAAGCAGTGTCTTTTCACTTTTGAAACGGGCAGTAAGACCAATGCACCATGGCATCAAAGCAGCTCCCTCAGGAAGGCCTGCAAGCCTATTTTCAAAAGAAGTAAAAGGCACAGTCAGCACCAGGAAATGTTCCTCTAAACCCCGCTCTACCACTTCCACCCTCAGACCAACAGGCTCCTGCAAAATAGAGAGATTCTCCCAGCACACTCTTGCCTGAACAGAGAAAGTAAATTTTCACAGAGATTCTGAAGTCAATGATTTCAGCAACTTAGGTGCCATTCCTGAACCTGCCATATGTTAGCTGGCTGACTCTGTGAAGCCAACTAACTTCCTTAATTATGGAATGGGATTCTGGGATGTGTGCTCAGCTTATACCCATGGGTCTATTCACACCCTAGCCACAAAATGATGTGATAAAACTGTTTTCATCAGTGTTCAGGGATAGATCTGGTTTTAACTGGTGAGCAGCACAACTTTATGTCATCAAGAGAACTTTCCGACTTTCCAAGGGTTTCAAATAACAGAATTAATTCTCATAAAATTAAAAAAGAACTTCAAGATGAAGGTAGATGAGATGTGGTAGGGGAAATGGAATATGGGTTGACCAGGTGGGGCAGGGAAACAATTTATTAATAGTATCTATGGCTCTAATGTCAATTCCTGGACTTCTATCCATATTTTCTAGCTTATAGAACTACCTGACTGACTATTGCCTTGGGATTCAGAAAATACAGAGTCTCTCCTTTTCTGCTTATGATTATTTGTGATTTCAGGATAGGTTTCTCTACAGTTTTGATTGTTTTTACTTGTAAACTAGAGTTGTAAGTGTAAAATAGATAATGCTTGCTCTGAATTGGAATAAAAATCTTAAAGAGAGGATGTTCATTAGAAGGTGATGTTTAAATATGTCATCATGCATGACATGACAATAAGTTGTTTCTTTTTTTTTTTTTAGATAAAGCAGTAAGTGTCCATCTGCCACAAAGTGCAGTCTTGATTTAGAAAATTAAAATATTTTGAAAAAGGCCATGTCAACACATACTAAAGAAAGAAAGCCTTTTAAAGTACAAGATAGTCCTACTCTTCAACTCAATTCCATTAAAAACAATTAAAGATAAATATAAAGACAGTTTCTAAGATGAACTGAAAAGCTGTTTCCTTCTTATTATTACTTTATGTTTTCTTGTCAGTAGTCTTACAGATGCCCAGGCCAAACCTCAGACTTAATAAATGAGGATCTTTGGTGAGAGGTGGGGCAAGAGACTGAATTCTATACAATTTCTCGAAGTGTTTCCAAGGTATACTGAAGTTTAAGAAATGTGTGGCTTAGAAGATAGGAATGATTTTAAGGACAGGTAGAAAATGAATATTTCGATGGATTTTAAATGAATAGTGTGGAGAACTTGTCGATTTTTGTGTATTTTCACTTCAACTCCTAATAAAAATTCTCACCTCTTAAGCACAGTTGCCATTGACCATGTTTATATTAAAAATCTTCCCCTCAAACTGAGGAGTCAGAAATTCCCATTCATCATACTTACAAATAAAGGGTATCCTGGAAACCACCATCATATTTAAATACTTTCCTCTTTTTACATTGCTCTGAGATGGAGAGGGAGTCCTGGGTACGTCAGCACAAGTTCCACCTGGGACCACTCTGAACTCAGATAATAGATTTAATAAGCTTGGAATGGGTTGTTGACCTTCTTCCAACTCATTAATGCTTTTCGGCAGCTCTCATCATTTCTCACTCCCTGTCAGTTTCTTTCCAAACACACCTTTTTGTGGTATTTCACTGACAAAAGGATGCATGTGTACCTCAAAAATTCAAAACACCCTTTTCAAAGGCTCATCTGACAAAAAGCAGGGTTTGAAAGTATTTCATTGCATCCCTGCTTTTTTCTTATGTTGGGTTGCCCTTATTCTAAAATGTATACAGCTCTGAGAGCCTGTAAGTCTATTATTTTTGCCAATACATGCTTAACCTACCTGTCTTTTGACCAGCTAAGAATAATCCAGCTAAGGTTTTTTAACATAATTTAAACAAAGTACTCCTAAAGCAATGTGCTATACATTCAAATTAACAAACAATGACAGAGATTCTGATACACAAAACTAATTTTTCTCTTTTGAGTTATTAGGCAGTAGAGAATATTCTAATGGCTCTCTAAACATCTGTAGGTAGTTTCTAGAAGTCTGAACTGATGTTTGAATCTGCAAGGACAATGATTTCTGCTTTTTTCTAAGTATTCCAACTCACCCTGAACTCTATTCTCTGTACACACTCTGGGGCATCTCCACAGTGAAGAGTAGCTTATGGTGCCCTAATTGCCATCTTGGGGTTCTTTTTACTCTTAATTTTCTGGCCTGTAGGCACTTGAGGGCAAGGATCAAATAATTTGTTTCCCTATCCTCCAAGCCCTCTAGCACAGACTGAACAGTCAGGAAAGACTTGTCAACTTATCCAAGGAAAATGCACTCAAGATCATATGTGTTTAGCAGTTACAAAATGCAATATTTAAATTGCTATGAAGCAAGTGAGTCTAGAGATGTAAGCATGGGTATTGACTCAGATACACATAGTAAGAGGTCCAATCACTGTGGCCAGTCCACAAGCAGAATTTATTGCCCTTTTCTCTGTTACTACAGAATGTATTTAAGTAACACTTGTTTGATACTGTGTAACACAGTTACTTCCAAACAGACCTGTCATAACCCATTTGACTATGAACCTCTTGAAGGTATAGATTAGGCTTAATCTTTAATATCTCCAGGACCTAGTGCAAAGCCTGGCAAAAAGAAAACAGTCAAGGAGTGTTCTTTAATATGTATGTATGCATGTGTTGTGCATTATTCAAGATTAGGACGTCATGACTTATTTTCACTAAAAGATGAGGATACCAGTGGTTTCCTAAGGCTCCTTTCAGATGCTAGTACCGTGGTTCCATAATAAACAATGTAGGAACTGTTGGAGGGAAGGTAAATTGATGCAGTCACTATGGAAAACAGTATGGAGCTTCCTTTAAAAACTAAAAATAGAGTTACCATATGACCCATCAATCTCATTTGTAGGCATATATTCAGAGAAAACTCTAATTTGAAAAGATACATGCACTCCAATGTTTAAAGCAAGACTGTTTACAATAACCAATGCATGGAAGCAACTAAATGTCCACTGATAGAGGAATGGATAAAAATTATGTGGTATGTTTATATACATATGTTATATGTTATATACATACATATGTTATATACATATGTTTATATATATATATATATACACATATAAACATACCACATCATATATATATATACATGTGTATACACACACACATATAATGGAATATTACTCAGCCATAAAAAGAACAAAATAATGTCATTTGCAGCAACATGGATGGAAATTATCTTACTAAATGATGTTGTCAAAGACAAAAATATGATACCACTTATATGTGGAATCTTAAAAAAGGATACAAATGAACATATCTACAAAGAAGAAACAAACTCACATAGAACAGACATAGAAAACAAACTTATGATTACCAAAGGGGAGAAGTGGAGGAAGGGATAAATTAGGAGCTTGTGATTAGCAAATACAAACTACTGTATGTAAAACATATAAACAGTAAGGTCCTACTGCATAGCATAGGAAACTACATTCAATATCCTGCAATAAATTATAGTGGAAAAGAATTTGAAAAAGAATACACATAAATGCATATATTTGTATATGTGTGTGCATATTGAATCACTTTGCAATATACCAGAAACTAACATAACACTCTAAATCATCTGTACTTCAATTTTTTAAAAAATACTGTATAAATTGAAATTAGAAAAACCCAAATAAGACCTCTATGTCCAAATAAAGTAAGATATGAATACAGTTTTATGATTTGGATGTGAATGATCACCCTATGGTGATTTTGTAGAAGAAACTTACTCTCTTTCATATTATAAAGAAATGAAGTTATCATTTACCAAGTATCTACTGTATGACAGGCACTGGCGGCAGCTGCTTTCACATATATTAAGTATATTATTTCCCACAGCTACTCTCCTAAATAAGTATCAGTAGTCCTATGTTTCAGATGAAGAAACTGAAGTTCAGAGAGATTAACTTATCTGTTCAAGGTCACATGGATAATCACTGGCAGAGCTAATTCATGGTTATGATTTCACACAATGTCAGTGTGACTCCAGAGCCTAACTTTGGGACTTGATATTATTGCTATTAGCAAGATGAGTTGGCCTAGCCAACCCTTTCAGCATATAGGTTCCAGCCCCATATCTAGGACTGAATGATACTTATGTAAGGCACCTTGAATAACATTTCCTTCAACACTTATATATAGGTGATCTCTAATTAGAAAGAAGATCTGGGGAAAGAAAATGAAAATTTATCATTCGACTACTATACTAGACACTACATTAGGTTCTGTCTATCTATCTATCTATCTACCTATCTATCCATCCTCCTTCAGTAAAGACAATAAATCATGATGGTTAAAGGTGAAGGCTCTAGAACTAGACTGCCTGCTTTCAAATCCTCACATTGCCAAAATTAATTATGTGACCTTGGACAAAGGTTTGTTGTTGTACCATTCTTTTGTGTAAAATAGGGAAATAATAATACTAACTCTCTCATAGATTTGTTACTACAATTAAATGAGGTAACATGTAACACAAGTAAAATAGTACTTTACAAATAATATTAAATAAATATTTCCTGTCAATTTAATTCTCACAAAATATCTTGTGGTAGTAACCATTTCCCCCATTTTATAATTTGCATAATAGGCCAGTACTTGAACCAAGGTCATATACTTCCAAAGGAAAGGGAGCAGGTTTCAAGATGAACTCAGATGAAGAACAAACTGATGTGAAAATATGGGTTTGCAAACTCGAGAAGAATTTGCTGGGAGTGGGATTTGTCATAGGTAGTTGGGCAATGGTATCTGCATTAAAAATATAAACAATTGCCCTGTAGAAAAGGAATAGGCTTGTTAATTATTATTCAAGGGAGTAAAAGTTGTTGTGATGGTTATGGTTATAATCAACACAGAAAGAGACTTTTCTAAAAGTCAGAGCTCTTCAGCAATGGAAAAACTGGTTTTTTTTTTGGGGGGGGGGTAAGGTAAATTCCATGTCATTAGACACATTCAAAGAAAGTCAAAATGGCCATCTGTCATAAGTGTTAGAGAAAGGATAATCTCATTGAAAAAGAAGTGGGAAGAGATTACCTCAAAGAATCCCTTATTCTTTACTCCTTTATTCTATAATTGAAAGATAATAAAATAGAAAAACACATCCCATTTACAATACCAAGAACCATAATATTGGAACATAGAAACATTCCTACTGAGAAACACACTGATGCTGTTTTAGCTGGTGTCTGACAGCTGTGCATTTGTCCACAGGGTATGGTGTTTGGAGGAACTGGTATTTTGAAAATCCTAAGCAGTCTCTGTGCTATTACTGTTAGCTATTCTTATTACTATTAATTCAGTTCATGAAAATAAACATAATTTACCGTGCTTCTGCTGAGCATACATATTAAATGTATGAAGTGTGAAAGTGTTAGTTGCTCAGTTGTGTCCAATTCTTTGTGACCCCATGGACAGAAGCCTGCAAGACTTCTCCAAGGGATCTTCCCGACCCAGGGATCTAATCTGTGTCTCGTATTTGGCAGGCAGATTCTTTATGGTCTGATCCACCAGGGCATGTGAGCTCCTACATGAATATTTTAAAACATTTGGTTATCAGGCCATTATCAAATTTAGTATAATTGCAATATTATTAAAAAGGCAGAGCATTTGAAATTAATCAAATGGAATTTTCCAATCTGGAGCACCCTCAAAGAATACTTACTAGGAGCATTTAAACTTGCTTGGTAGTGATGACAGAGGAGTGAGAGTCACTGAACTGAGCCATCATTACTGCCTGCTCTCCTCACATACAGACACACATAGTTAGGCCAGAGGGAACACTGGCCTGAGTGAGTGTGGTAAGCTACATAGATGAGTCAACTTAAGACTTCCATCATGGTGCCAGTGTGTGTGTGTGTGTGTATGTGTGTGTGTGTGTGTGTGTATGTGTGTGTGTGTATGTGTGTGTGTGTATGTGTGTGTGTGTTAGTAGCTTCAGAGAACCAGAGACTAAAGACTTTCTCTTCCTTGGCAACATAACTGTGGACCAATATTCACACTTCACTTACAATTATTTTAAGCCAAACACCTACAATCAGTGATTGCCATAGAAGATTAACAAGAGCTTTAAGACAAACACACAAGATAGCGAACTGATTCTACACATTGTCCTTCCCTGTAGACAAGCAGGTCTCTGTGGAAAGCTTTACACTTTAGTGTCATCCATTCAATATTCACCACATCCTTTACTGAGCCCTTCAGAATTTTGTTTTTGAAAGGATCACAGGCAACAAGGCAACCATTTTACTTTGAGCTTGAGCCTTATTCCAGAGGAAAGCCTCACTACTTAGAGGAGACATACTTAGTTAAAAAATAATAGCAAATTAAACAACTGACAAAGGATTAATCTCCAAAATATACAAGCAGTTCATACAAATCAATACTAGAAAAACAAACAACCCAATCAAAATCTGGGCAGAAGAACTAAACAGACATTTCTCCAAAGACATACAGATGGCAAATAACCACAGGAAAAAGATGCTCAACATCGCTCATTACTAGAGAACTGCAACTCAAAAGTACAATGAGATATCATCTCACACAAATCAGAATGAGTGAGTGAGTGAGTGAAAGTCGCTCAGTTGTGTCCGACTCTTTGTGACCCCATGGACTATACAGCCCAAGAAATTCTCTAGGCCAGAATACTGGAGTGGGTAGCCTTTCCCTTCTCCAGGGAATCTTCCCAACCCAGAGATCAAACCCAGGTCTCCTGCATTGCAGGCAGATTCTTTACCAGCTGAGCCAGAAGGGAAGCCCACAAATCAGAATGGCCATCATAAAAAAATCTACAAACAATGAATGCTGCAGAGGGTGTAGAGAAGAGGGAACCCTCTTGCACTGCTGATGGGAATGCAAGTTGATATAGCCACTATGGAGAACAGTATGGAGATTACTTAACAACCTAGGAATAAAACTATCATATGACCCAGCAATTCCACTACTGCATGTCAACTACAAATTGGCACTTGCCAAGAGCATTGCCAACGACTGAACGAAAAGGGCATTTGTGATCTGCTTCTGCAGCGACTGAACCCTGTGCTGCTGCAGCTATTGACCTTTAATACCCACTGAGGGAGTTCAGGGTGGAGTGAGGCACTCTGTGCTCCAGGGGATCTGGTGGGACAGGTCTTTAGATAGTTGAATATTTTCAGGAACAGATATTATGATCCCAAGCCTTGCATCTCATATCCAGAAAAGCACTAAATTCCTTCGTGATGCTATCAGATCCTCATTGCTAGCCGAAAACCTCTTGCAAAGTAAGCGCTTGATTGCACTGAACTCCCTCTTCACCGAAATCTTATATATTAACAGTTCCCCACTACCTCTTTGGAGCAGTCTCTCAGAACTATCTGAGGTGCTGCATCCCAGGCTGCAGTCCTCATTTTGCCCCAAATAAAACTTAATTCACAACTCTCAAGTTGTGCATCCTTTTAGTCGACATGGGCATATATACCCTGAGGAAACCATAACTGAAAAAGACACATGCACCCCAATGTTCACTGCAGAACTATTTACAATAGCTAGGGCATGGAAGCAACCTAGATGCCCATCGACAAATGAATGGTTAATGAAATTGTGGTTCGTATACACAATGGAATACTACTCAGCTATAAATGAGGTGGATGAACATATGAATCAATTGTAATGAGGTGCATGAACCTAGAGCCTATTATACAGAGTGAAGTAAGTCACAAAGAGAAAGACAAATATATATTAACGCAAATATATGGAGTCTAGAAAGACGGTACTGATGAGCCTATTTATAGGGTAGCAAAGGAGACAAAGATATAAAGAACAGACTTACAGTCCCAGTGGGGAAGGAAGAGGGTGGGATGACTTGAGAGAGTAGTATTGAAATGTATACATTACCATATGTAAAATAGATAGCTAGTGGGAATTTACTGTATGACACAGGGAACCCAAAGCAGGTGCTCTGTGACAACCTAGGGGAGTGGGATGGGGAGGGAGGTGGGAGGGATATTTAAGAGAGAGGGGACATATATATACCTGTGGCTGATTCATGTTGATGTATGGAAGAAATCATCACAATATTGTAAAGTAATTATTCGCCAATTAAAAATAAAATAAAAATTTAAAAAATGGAAGGCAAATGGGAAAAAATAATAATGGGCTTACCATCGTGCTTTAAATTCACACTCCTGAACCGTACTTTGGCTTGAGGTTTAGAAGCTTTATTTACTAATTTGACAAATATTTGTGTCTGATAAGGAATCTCCAGAGACAAATTTTCCATCACTAGGTCTTCAGACAAGCCTCATCCAAAACGTTCAAAAATTTTTGGCATTCCCAGAGCAATTATGGCTACCCTGGTGGCTCAGTGGTAAATAATCTGCCTGCCATGCAGGCAACTCAGGTTTGATTCCTGGGTTGGGAAGATCCCCTGGAGAAGGGAAAGGCAACCAAATCCAGTATTCTTGCATGAGAAATCCCATGAACAGAGGAGCCTGGTGGGCTACAGTCCATGGGGTTGCAAAGAGTCGGACACAACTGACTAAAGAGCAGCAACAAGAACAATTATATATGTGCTATGGATACTACATGTTCTCACTAAATACCTGCTAAGATTAGATAGTTTATAACCCATGTAGAAATCCTGTCCCTGAGAGCTAGAAAATAGTGACAGAAGAAGAAAACTGCAGTTACACCTTTATGTTTATGTCACATCGAGGGATTTTTGGACCCAACGAAATATTAGGACATCACCCAGTCTTTCCAAGATGGCTAATAGAAGAGCAAGTCCACTAAGTGTTTGAGAGTAGTGTCCTCACCTCAAGCCAAGGCTGTCAGTTCAATTACATGTCAGGTAGTGATACTCATTCTGTTTCATGGCCATAAACAATTTAGATTCAGAAGCAAAGTCACATTCACATTTTCACCATTGCATATTTAAAGATGATAGCTGTAGAAAAGGCTTAAAGAGATGTTTTGCAAATATCTTGCTGATTTTTTAATAGCTACCTTCAGCTTTTTTCTAATCTATTTTTTGAATTACCCATAATTTTTAATGTTATACTTTCAATTTGCTTGACGTTTGTGGATAGCTATGCTGCCTTATGCAGGAAACAGAATTCTTTATTTATTTACCTAAGCCATGAGAGATTGAAAGGCAGTATGATATAGTGGTTAAGAGTATGAATTATGGAATCATACAAAAGTATTTTTGAAGTGCCATTCACTAACTGTAAGATTTTGGTAGAGTTACTTAGCATCTCTAAACCTAGTTTTCATCATCTGTAAAATGAGGATAGTAAGTAGGTTTTTTTCTGAGAATTAGATAATCCATGCAAAGCACTATAGCATTGAACCTGAACACACTAGGCACTCCGTTAATGGCTATTACTGTTGTTATTATATTATACTCCAAGTGGAGGCTAATGAGCCATTAGACCTCCTCCATCATCTACTGAACAGTGTGATCTGGTCCAAATTGTTTTGTTTCTCTGAACCTTGGTTTCTTTATCTGTAACATCAGGATGATAGAAGCATTCACCTAGATTTGTTGTGAGGATTAAATGAGATGATGAATACAAACCACTATGCACATAGTAGGATCTGTGCAATTATTAGCATAAAGAAAACAACAGCAAACCCACAAAACTATTCATTTAAATGAATAATCTTTCTAAATCATCTGGTTACTGAATTTAAGTCATATAGTTGATTAAGTGCTGTATTTCTACAACAATATATTAGATTGACAAACATTTTTCTCCACAACTAAGTTATACAGAGACCTAGGTTTCCATATACTGGGGATACAGCTCATTTAGTCTCATGCTGTTATGGTGATCAAAATCATCTCCAAGAAAAGAAATGCAAAAAGGCAAAATGGTTGTCTGAGGTAGCTTTACAAATATCTGAGAAAAGAAGAGAAGCAAAAGGCAAAGGAGAAAAGGAAAGATATACCCATCTGAATGCAGAGTTCCAAAGAATAGCAAGAACAGATAAAAAAGCCTTCTTAAGTGAATGATGCAAAGAAATAGAGGAAAACAATAGAATGGGAAAGATTACAGATCGCTTCAAGAAATTAGAGATACCAAGGGAACATTTCTTGCAAAGATGGGCACAATAAAGGATAGAAACGATATGGACCTAACAGAAGCAGATGATATTAAGAAGAGGTGGCAAGAATACATAGAAGAACTATACAAGAAAAGATCTTAATGACCCAGATAACGATGATGGAGTGATCACTCACCTAGAGCCAGACATCTTGGAGTGCAGAGTCAAGTGGGCCTTAGGAAGCATCACTATGAAGAAACCTAGTGAAGATGATGGAATTCCAGCTGAGCTATTTCAAATCTTAAAAGATGATGTTGTGAAAGTGCTACATTCTATATGCCAGCAAATTTGGAAAACTCAGCAGTGGCTGAGACTGGAAAAGGTCAGTTTTCACTCCAATCCCAAAAAAAGGCAATGCCAAAGAATGCTTAAACTACCACACAATTGCACTCATTTCATACGCTAGCAAGATAATGCTCAAAATTCTTCAAGCTGTGCTTTAGCAGTATGTGAACCGAGAACTTCCAGATGTTCAAGCTAGATTTAGAAAAGGCAGAGGAACCAGAGATCAAATTGCCAACATCTATTGGATCATAGAAAAAGCAAGAGAATTCCAGAAAAAACATCTCCTTCTGCTTCATTGACTATACTAAAACCTTTAACTGCATGACTTGCAACAAACTGTGGAAAATTCTTAAAGAGATGGGAATACCAGACCACCTTACCTGCCTCCTAAGAAACCTGTATGCAGGTCAAGAAGCAACAGTTAGAACTGGATGTGGAACAATGAACTGGTTGCAAATTGGGAAAGGAGTACATCAAGGCTGTATATTGTCACTGTGTTTATTTAACTTCTATACAGAATACATTATGTGAAATGCCAGGCTGAATGAAGCACAGGCTGGAATCAAGGTTGCCGGGAGAAATATCAATAACCTCAGATATGCAGATGACAACACCCTTATGGCAAAAAGCAAAGAGTAACTAAAGAGTCTCTTGATGAAGGTGAAAGAAGAGAGTGAAAAAGTTCGCTTAAAATTCAACATTCAAAAAACTAAGATTATGGCATCTGGTCGCATCACTTCATGGTAAATAAATGGGGAAACATTGGAAACAGTGACAGACTTTATTTTGGGGGCTCCAAGATAACTGCACTTGGTGACTGCAGCCATGAAATTAAAGGATACTTGCTCCTTGGAAGAAACTCTATGACAAATCTGGTTAGCATATTAAAAAGCAGAGACATTACTTTGCCAACAAAGTTCCACCTAGTCAAACCTATGGTTTTTCTAGTAGTCATGCATGGATGTGAGAGTTGAACCATAAAGAAGGCTGAGTGTCAAAGAACTGATGCTTTTGAACTGTGGTGTTGGAGAAGACTCTTGAGAGTCACTTGTAATACAAGGAGATCAAACCAGTCAATCCTAAGGGAAGTCAGTCATGAATATTCATTAGAAGGACTGATGCTGAAGCTGAAACTCCAGTAATTTGGCTACCTGATGCGAACAGCTGACTCATTAGAAAAGACACTGATGCCAGGTCAGATTGAAGGCATGAGGAGAAGGAGGTGACAGAGGATAAGATGTTTGGATGGCATCACAGACTCTATGGACATGAGTTTGAGCAAGCTCTGGGAGATGATGAAGGACAGGGAAGCCTGGTGTGTTGCAGTCCATGGGGTCACAAAGAGTCAGACAAGACTGAGGGACTGAACAACAATCTTATGTAGAAGACTCTGTCATCTGTATTTCCTACCCTGATTTCTCCCCTGTGTTACAAAATCAGGTATATACTATGTCCTTTAAATCTCCACCTGGTTGTCTACTAAGAATCTCAAAATTAAGATGGCTTTAAAAATAAAACTTCATACCTAGCCAAAAATTTATAGTGTACCTTTACTCCATTCTTCTTCTCATTTTGAGCCTTTTAAAATCTACATCCAAGGCATATCTTCAATATATCTGTGCTCAGTTGCTAAATCATATCTGACTCTTTGCAACCCCATGGACTGTAGCCTGCCCTCTGTCCATGAGGTTTTCTGGGCAAAAATACTGGAGTGGGTTTTCATTTCCTCCTCCAGGGTATCTTTCTGACTCAGGGATTGAACTCATGTCTCTTGCGTCTCCTGCACTGGAAATTGGATTTTTTTTTTTTCCCACTGAGCCACCTGGGAAGCCTCAGTGTATCTATTGCTCTCTATCTCAACTACCACAGATATTAGCCAAGCTTCCATTATCTCTCACCTGGAAAACTATGAAAGTGTCCTCATTGAATTTTCTGCTTCTATGGTGGTCCTTCATATCTTGGCATTAATCATTTTTTAAATGAGGCAGCTCTGTGCAGGTGAATTAATTCATGAATGGGTTAGAAGCTGAAGTGTGTGTGTGCTGACACACCTCCAGCAGTTGGGGCAACAAGCCTCTTATTGAAGGGAAATCTGGACAGTCCAATTCAATCTTCACTACAAGGGATGTCTAATTGAAAGCCCTTACCTGGATGGTTTCAGGTATCCCTTATCTTACTTTTAGATTTAGATTTTACAAAATTTTACAAAATTTACAAAAATTTACAAAATTTACAAAATTTTACAAAATTTTAATACCTAAATTTGAATTTTATCAATGGCTCTGTAACATAAGCATTTCTATCCCAAATTTTCCACATGATCAGAGAGGTTATGACTCAAAGCCACACAGGTAATAATTAGTGAAAAGGGGGCTTAACTCCTTACTTTGATTCTAAACTCCATCATTCTTTCTACTATACTTCACTACCTCCCTAAGCAGAGAGTTTAGTTGAGCAGAAAACTCCATTTTCTACTATGCTTCTTAGCTAACGCCTCTGGTTCTCTGTTTTTCTATTTGTTCTTTCTGCACAGGGGTATGTGTGGTTATTTTTTTTTCCACTAGAAGTATTGGTAAAGCTGACACATATATTAAGAAAAGGCAATCTCCAAAGTAATCAGATTAAGGATTTCTTAGATAGGCTTGTCTGATTAATAGTATTTTTGGATGATACCTTTTTTAAAAAGTCAGTTGTTCTTTATGAAAATTATTGAATGATAATGCTCTAAGTAGGTGTTTATCCATGGGGAAGTAGTAGAGACTACATCTAATCCCTATTGGATAATCCATTAAAGAGAGCTTTAAAATGGCTTTATATGCTAAGCACATGCTAAAGACAAACTTCCATATTCAGCAACCCTGTACTTGTCATTCATATATAGTGGGTAAGGTTGGTAAGTAAGCATAAAAGAACTTTTTCAGTGTCATTTTCCAAAGACTTGCCAGCTGATTTGAGAGTGTTCAAAACTTGTTAGTCAGCGTGTGCACCTGTCAGAAGAATTATGTGGAGTTTCAGGTAATAGCTCATTAGCAAGAAATAGCTATTGTTAATTATGACAAGGTCAGGATAGTACTATCTTTCTGAATTTGAGAGGATATTTTTAAAAAAGAAAAATGTCTTAGACTAGAATGGGACCCAGTATCACACATAGGACACCCTGTCTGAAGAAGGGAGCTTGATGATCCCCGAGATATGTGATGCTCTGGGCCCAAAGAAGCAAGTCTTCAGGATTGGGTGGCTATTACTTAAGGTGGTCAATGGCCATTCTAGACTCAACTCATTGACCTCTGTGACCCTCTTGTTTCAGGGCTTCCCAGGTGGTGCTAGTGGTAAAGGGCCCACCTGCCAATTTAGGAGATGTAAGAGATGTGGGTTCGATACCTGGGTCAGGAAGATCCCCTGGAGAAGGGCATGACAATCCTCTCCAGTACTTTTTCCTGGAGAATCACATGTACAGAGCAGCCTGGCAGGCTATGGTCCATAGGGTTGCACAGAGTCGGACATGACTGAAGTGACTTAGCACACACACATAGTCTTTATACCCTCATTAAGAGCCAAAGTGTGCTTAAAGCAACGTTTAGCTACAATACACTTACAGAGTTGGCCATTCAACACACGTAGAGAAATTTTCTTGTCTCCTGCCTCAGATGAAGAAGGAGAAGAAGAGTGTTAAAAAGATGATAACAAAGTCCCAAAGAGACACATTGCAAACATAATTGCTACCCTTTAACAAGTGCTTGCTATTCCAGGAACTGCATCAGGTATTTCACATATGCTATCTTTATTAACCCTCACAACAGTTTTGGAAGGTAGATAATAGAATTATCCCCACTTTACAAATCAGATAAGTGAGAAATGGAGAAGTTAGTTTGCTTGTCCAGGGTTGCAGAGTAAGTGGCAGTGCCACTGGAATCCAGGTCTATGTAACCCCAAGTCCATGCTCTTAATAATTCTTAAGATAATAACAATAGCAATTATTATTATTGATACTTGTTTTAATAATTTATTTCACAGGACCAAAATTTATGAATTATAAAAAGGAAATTTATGAATTGGAATTCATAAAAAGTAAAAATGTCTCCTCTTAAAATGCACTATTAAGAAAATGAAAAAGCAAGCCAGAGGCCAGGATAAAATATTTACAACAGCTATATATGACAAAGGATGGTTATTCAGTTTATATAAATAATTCTAACTCAGTAATACACAGACAAACCACCCAATAAAAATGTGCAGAAGACTGGTACTGGTCTTTCACAAAAGAGAATATAGCAGTTATTAATAAGTATATAAAAAGAAGCTCATAAGTAATCATAAAATCATAAAATAAAATATAAAAATAAAATAAATATATATTTATATAAAATAAATAAATATAAAATAAAATCATGAAATAAAATAAAATCATAAGTAATTGTGAAATGCAAATTGAATCCACTTGAGATACCACCTCACACCTATTATAATAGCTATAATTTAAGAGCCTGAAAAAGTCAAGTGTTAGTAGGAAAGTGGAGCAATGGCAAATCTCATCTCCTGCTGGTGGAATTGTAAAATGGCACAACTATTTTTAAAAACAATTTTATTGTTTCTTACAAGGAAGATATATATTTACCACATGATCTAGAATTTCCACTCCTATATTTACCTAATAGAAATAAAAATGCACGTTCACAGAAAGACTTGTACATAGAGGTCCGTAGTAGCATAATTCATATACCAGAAAGAATTTAAATGCCCATAAGCTGTTGAACTTAGAAGATGTGCATTATGTTCACATAAAATAATAATAATAATGATAGTAATAATAAAGAAAAGCTGCTGATACACACAAAAACAGAGTTCAGAGACCCTGTGCTTAGCAGAAGAAGACAAACACCAAGGAATATATTTTACATGGTTTAATTTACAGGAAGTTCTAGAACATATGAAATGAATCTACAGTTGACAAAAAAAAAAAAAAAAAAGACCAGTTGTTACATGGGGCAAGGTGTGGGAGGTGTTGGAGATTTACTATAAAGGAGCACAAAGGAAATTTTGAGCTAGATAGAAATGTTTTCCACCTTAACTGGAATGGTAGATACATTATCAATCTGTACATTCCAGACATGTAAATTTTCTTACACATAAATTTGGTAAAGATTTCAGAATTATTTTAAAGGAAAAATGCCTTTAAAAGTTACCTGATTATTCAAGTTCTTTTTTGTATTTCCATACAAATTGTGAAATCATTTGTTTTAGTTCTGTGAAGAATCCGTTGGTAGCTTGATAGAGATTGAATTGAATCTATAGATTGCTTTGGGTAGTATACTCATTTTCACAATATTGATTCTTCCAATCCATGAACATGGTATATTTCTCCATCTATTTGTGTCCTCTTTGATTTCTTTCATCAGTGTTTTATAGCTTTCTATGTATAGGTCTTTTGTTTCTTTAGGTAGATGTACTCCTAAGTATTTTATTCTTTTTGTTGCAATGGGGAATGGTATTGTTTCTTTAATTTCTCTTTCTGTTTTCTCATTGTTAGTGTATAGGAATGCAAGGGATTTCTGTGTGTTAATTTTATATCCTGCAACTTTACTACATTCATTGATTAGCTCTAGTAATTTTCTGGTAGAGTCTTTAGGGTTTTCTATGTAGAGGATCATGGCATCTGAAAACAGTGAGAGTTTCACTTCTTTTCCTATCTGGATTCTTTTATTTCTTTTTCTGCTCTGATTGCTGTGGCCAACACTTCCAAAACTATGTTGAATAATAGTGGTGAGATTGGCACCCTTGTCTTGTTCCTGATTTTAGGGGAAATGCTTTCAATTTTTCACCATTGAGGATAATGTTTGCTGTGGGTTTGTCATATATAGCTTTTATTATGTTGAGGCATGTTCCTTCTATGCCTGCTTTCTGGAGAGTTTTAATCATAAATGGGTGTTGAATTTTGTCAAAGGCTTTCTCTGCATCTATTGAGATAATCATATGGTTTTTATCTTTCAATTTGTTAATGTGGTGTAATACATTGATTGATTTGTGGATATTAAAGAATCCGTGCATCCCTGGGATAAAGCCCACTTGGTTATGATGTTTCATCTCTTTAATATGTTTTTGGATTCTGTTTGCTAGAATTTGGTTAAGGATTTTTGCATCTATGTTCATCAGTGATATTGGCCTGTAGTTTTCTTTTTTTGTGTGGCATCTTTGTCTGGTTTTGGTATTAGGGTGATGGTGGCCTCATAGAATGAGTTTGGAAGTTTACCTTCTTCTGCAATATTCTGGAAGAGTTTGAGTAAGATAGGTGTTAGCTCGTGTCTAAATTTTTTGTAGAATTCAGCTGTGAAGCCATCTGGTCCTGGGCTTTTGTTTGCTGGAAGATTTCTGATTACAGTTTCCATTTCTGTGCTTGTGATGGGTCTGCTAAGATCTTCGATTTCTTCCTGGTTCAGTTTTGGAAAGTTATACTTTTCTAGGAATTTGTCCATTTCTTCCAAGTTGTCCATTTTATGGGCATATAGCTGCTGGTAGTAGTCTCTTATGATCCTTTGTATTTCAGTGTTGTCTGTTGTGATCTCTCCATTTTCATTTCTAATTTTGTTGATTTGGTTCTTCTCCCTTTGTTTCTTAATGAGTCTTGCTAACGGTTTGTTAATTTTGCTTATCTTTTCAAAAAACCAGCTTGAGAAAGAAGAATGGAACTGGAGGAATCAACCTGCCTGACTTCAGGCTCTACTACAAAGCCACAGTCATCAAGACAGTATGGTACTGGCACAAAGACAGAAAGATAGATCAATGGAACAGAATAGAAAGCCCAGAGATAAATCCACGAACCTATGGACACCTTATCTTTGACAAAGGAGGCAAGGATATACAATGGAAAAAAGACAACCTCTTTAACAAGTGGTGCTGGGAAAACTGGTCAACCACGTGTAAAAGAATGAAACTAGAACACTTTCTAACACCATACACAAAAATAAACTCAAAATGGATTAAAGATCTAAATGTAAGACCAGAAACTATAAAACTCCTAGAGGAGAACATAGGCAAAACACTCTCTGACATAAATCACAGCAAGATCCTCTATGACCCACCTCCCAGAATACTGGAAATAAAAGCAAAAATAAACAAATGGGACCTAATTAAACTTGAAAGCTTTTGCACAACAAAGGAAACTATAATCAAGGTGAAAAGACAGCCTTCAGAATGGGAGAAAATAATAGCAAATGAAGCAACAAAGGATTAATCTCAAAAATATACAAGCAACTCCTGCAGCTCAATTCCAGAAAAATAAATGACCCAATCAAAACATGGGGCAAAGAACTAAACAGACATTTCTCCAAAGAAGACATACAGATGGCTAACAAACACATGAAAAGATGCTCAACATCACTCATTATCAGAGAAATGCAAATCAAAACCACAATGAGGTACCATTACACGCCAGTCAGGATGGCTGCTATCCAAAACTCTCCAAGCAATAAATGCTGGAGAGGGTGTGGAGAAAAGGGAACCCTCTTACACTGTTGGTGGGAATGCAAACTAGTACAGCCACTATGGAGAAGAGTGTGGAGAATCCTTAAAACCTGGAAATAGAACTGCCATATGACCCAGCAATCCACTCCTGGGCATACACACTGAGGAAACCAGATCTGAAAGAGACACGTGTACCCCAGTGTTCATCGCAGCACTGTTTATAATAGCCAGAACATGGAAGCAACCTAGATGCCCATCAGCAGACGAATGGATAAGAAAGCTGTGGTACATATACACAATAGAATATTACTCATCCATTAAAAAGAATACATTTGAATCAGTTCTAATGAGTTGGATGAAACTGGAGCCCATTATACAGAGTGATCTAAGCCAGAAAGATAAACACCAATACAGTATACTAATGCATATATATGGAATTTAGAAAGTTAGTAATGATAACCCTATATGCAAGACAGAAAAAGAGACACAGATGTATAGAACAGACTTTTGGACTCTATGGGAGAAGATGAGGGTGGGGTGATCTGAGAGAACAGCATCAAAACATGTATATTATCAAGTGTGAAACAGATCGCCAGTCCAGGTTGGATGCATGAGAGAAGTGCTCGGGGCTGGTGCATTGGAATGACCCAGAGGGATGGGATGGGGAGGGAGGTGGGAGGGGGATTCAGGATGGGGAACACATGTAAATCCATGGCTGATTCATGTCAATGTGTGGCAAAAACCACTACAATATTGTAAAGTAGTTAGCCTCCAACTAATAAAAATAAATAGAAAATAAAGACACCTGATTAAAAGAAACTTTGACTTAATAAATTAACAAGATAAGTCACTGTTTTTAAGATGGTGTCTGAGAATCAGTCTGCTGTTCTAATAATCAAATCCAACCCAGCAGCCTGGGAAAAGTACTTGTTACATAAAGATATTGTGCAATAGATCCTTTCTCATCTGTACTCCCATGGATGGTAGCGTTACTTTTCCTACCAGAAGCAGTTACCAAAAGTAGCCACAGATAGGCAGAGAGCCCATAGAACATACAATGTCTCCCCTATTGTCCATCTTATTTCTTGAAGAGTTCATAGGTACTCCAGAAGTTGGAAAAATCAGTGTTTTTTTAATCACAGATCTCAAGACAGTCCATAATCAGGCCCCTTCTGGCTCTCTGAAGGCACTAGTCTTGTAGAAATCAAAGAACACATGGAAAGTACCCTTGATCTTGCATTAGACCAACAAACCTGATTATCTACACAGCGTTATTTATCTTATTCTGTACCCAGAGGCTGGGCACTGGGCTTCTCTCTCTCTTGGTTTGGGATGACCCCACAAGCTCTCTGAGAGGATGTTCTTAGGAATTTAAGCGTGGAATCCATTAATCTTTACCAGCAATATCTGAACCCAGTCCCCCAAATCCTTCCAGTTTTTTCCATTAAGCATTGAGGCACAGCTACAGATATCCTACCATTTTCAAAATTTGACATACAAACTGAACTTCAATTGTGGCCATAATTTCAAGTTCACAGTCATTAAAGAATAAAAAAAAAAATCCTGGGCAAAAAGGCATAATCAAATTCCATCTTTTTTATAGCTGAATAGTATTTCACTATATATAAATATATGTATATAATACATATGTATGTGTGTATGTTGTTGTTCAGTCGCTCAGTCATGTCTGACTCTTTGTGACACCATGGACTGCAGAACACCAGGACTCCCTGTCCGTCACCATCTCCTGAAGTTTGCCCAAGTTCATGTCAGTTGCATCAGTGATGTCATCCAGCCATCTCATCCTCCGATGCCCTCTTTTCCTTCTGCCCTCATCTTTCCCGGCATCAGGGACATTGTACAATTCATCTGCTGATGGGCACTTAAGTTGATTCCATATTTTGGCTATTGTAAATGATGCTTCAATAAACATAGTGGTACATTTAACTTTTCAAATTAGTGTTTTGGTAGTCAGAACTTGAGGGTACTATACGAAGTGAAATAAGTCAGATGGAGAAAGGCAAATACCAAAATACCACATGACTTCTTTCAAATGTAGAATATAAAAAAAAATAGTGAACAAGCCAAACCAAACCAAAGCAAACATATAGATAAACAGAACAGAGTAGTGATTACCAGAGGGTAAGGGTGGTTGGGAGAGGGTGAACTGGGTAAAGGAGATCAACTAAATGGTGACATATGGAAACGAAACTTTTGCTGTTAGTGTATGCAGAAGCTAAAATTTAACATTTTACACATAAAACATATATAATGTTATAAACCAAATGTTACCAAAATTTAAATAGAAAGGCATAAACAGAATTCAGTGGGATTGATCAACAGAAGGGCATTGCTCTTTCTCCTCATTACTCATAAAAGGCAACTAGACTAGAATGTTCACTGCATGAGTATGACATGTAAGATCTGGGCATATACAAGGTATCTGAAACATAATAAAACATATGAAAACTGTTTTCATTTCTGTACTGTACTTTTTCACATTAGTGGTTGTTCCCATGACTTACATTTAATGGCATTTTGCCAGCAAAACATTTGGAGGTTGCAGACATGGATCTCTAAGATAAGCTATAGATAACCATATCTCATTCTCCTTTTCTGATATATGTGTGTGTGTGTGTGTGTGTGTGTGTGTGTGTGTGTGTGTGTGTATTCTCTATTAAAAATATCTCCATGAGTCTGATGGTTTGATTGCAGAAATCAATCAAAAGAAAACTCACAGGCAAAATACCTGAAGTAAAAAGAACACCTAGCACAATAACATAAATTGTTATCAATCCTAATTAGCTTGTTGTTGTTCAGTTGCTAAGTCGTGTCCAACTCCTTGCAACTCCATAGACTGCAGCATGCCAGGCCTCCCTGTCCCTCACTATCTCCTGGAGATTGCCCTAACTCTTTAAAAAAATAATTTATTTAATTGGGGGCTAATTACTCTACAATATTGTAGTGGTTCTTGCCATACATTGACATGAAGCAGCCATGGGTGCACATGTGTCCCCCTTCCAGAACCCTCCTCCCACCTCCCTCCCCATCCCATCCCTCTGGGTCATTCCAGTGCACCAACACCCTGTCTCATGCATCAAACCTGGACTGGCGATCTATTTCACATATGATAATACACATGTTTCAATGCTATTCTCTCAAATCATCCCACCCTCGCCTTCTCCCACAGAGTCCAAAAGACTGTTCTTTACATCTGTGTCTCTTTTGTTGTCTTGCATATAGGGTTATCGTTACCATCTTCCTAAATTCCACATATATGTGTTAATAAACTGTATTGGTGGTTTCCTTTCTGACTTACTTCGCTCTGAATAATAGGCTCCAGTTTCATCTACCTCATTAGAACTGATTCAAATGCAATCTTTTTAATATCTGAGTAATATTCCATTGTGTATATATACCATAGCTTTCTTATCCATTCATCTGCCAATGGGCATCTAGGTTGCTTCCATGTCCTGGCTATTGTAAATAGTGCTGCAATGAACATTAGGGTACACGTCTCTTTCAATTCTGGTTTCCTCAGTGTGTATGCCCAGCAGTGGGATTGCTGGGTCATATGGCAGTTCTATTTCCAGTTTTCCATCTATTTTCCATCTATTTGTGTCATCTTTGATTTCTTTCATCAGTGTTTTATAGTTTTCTATATATAGGTCTTTTGTTTATTTAGGTAGATATATTTCTAAGTATTTTATTCTTTTTTTGCAATGGTGAGTGGGATTGTTTCCCTAATTTCTCTTTCTCTTTTCTCATTGTTGGTCTATAGGAATACAAGGGATTTCTGTGTGTTAATTTTATATCCTGCAACTTTACTCTATTCATTGATTAGCTCTAGTAATTTTCTGGTGGTGTCTTTAGGGTTTTCTATGTAGAGAATCATGTTACCTGGAAAACAGTGAGAGTTTTACTTCTTCTTCAATCTGGATTCTGATCAAAGATGCAAAAATCCTCAACAAAATTCTAGCAAACAGAATCCAACAACATATTAAAAAGATCATACATCATGTCCAAGTGGGCTTTATCCCAGGATGCAAGAATTTTTCAATATTTGCAAATCAATCAATGTGATACACCACATTAACAAATTGAAAGATAAAAACCATATGATTGTCTCAATAGATGCAGAGAAAACCTTTGCCAAAATTCAATGTCCATTTATGATTAAAAATAAAACCCTCCAGAATGCAGGCATAGAAAGAATATATCTCAATGTAATAAAAGCCATATATGATAAACCCACAGCAAACATTATCCTCAATGGTGAACAACTGAAAGCATTTTCCCTAAAGTCAGGAACAAGACAAGGGTGCCCACTCTCACCACTACTATTCAACATAGTTTTGGAAGTTTTAGCCGCAGCAATCAGAGAGAAAACAAACAAACAAACAAACAAATAATAGCAATTCAGATTGGAAAAGAAGAAGTAAAATAACTCATTTTTTGCTTAGTCTTCAATTTGAAGTTCTACTATATTTGCCTACTCATTCATTCCTTCCTTCCTCTTTCTAAGCTGCCTTTTAAACTGGAGAGATGTCTGTCCTTTGTTGTTTCAAAAATTCTCTTAAGACTGTTTCCTTTTGGTGAATGAAAAATCTTTCTTTATTCAACATTTTAAAGCTTGATTAGTTAAAATGAAGCATTACTTCACCATTTTGTAGCAAAAACAATGTTGGCTTAAGTTAAATTACATGGGAAGATATCCACACCCAGTGTGTTGGATTTATTTATTTTATAAGTTACCTCATTCTAAAAGAATATAGGATAAAAATAATGCAAGTATAAATTAAATAAATATATAATAATCTTATCCTCCTGACCCTACTTTAAGGATCAAGGTGGTGTCCTTAAATTAACCACATCCTATTATTCCTTCACAGCTTAGCAGTTCCCTTATAAAGATTTATTTGACTAATTCAGCTTGCAAAGGTCTCTCATTTATCTGAATACCTACAGCATTTATAGGGTTCTTTCCCTCTGAAACCATCCTAACACTCCTGCCAAAGACAGATGATCGTATTATTCCTCTGCTCAAGAGCCTCTCATAGGTCCACACCACCCCGAGGATAATTACAAAATCTTTAACAGAACAATTAAAATTCTTTATTACATGGCCCCAGTCTTCTTTTCTGGCCTCAAAAGGATTCCTGAACTATAAAATAACTATCCTTTAGTGATGCCACACAACTGAATGTCCTTCAATATGCTACGGAGCTTCCCTGGTGGCTCAGCAGTAAAGAATCTGCCTGCAGTGCAGGAGATATGGATTCAGTCCCTGGGTTGGGAAGATCCCCTGGAGAAGGAAATGGCAACCCATTCCAGTATACTTACCTGGGAGATTCCATGGACAGAAAAGCCTGGCGGGTTACAGACCATGGGGTTGCAAAGAGCTGGACATGACTGAACAATTAAACAACAATAAATATGCCATACAATATCCTACCATTGTGTTTCAGCATGTATGTTTGCACGGTGTGTGCTAAGTCACTTCAATCATGTCAACTGTTTGTGACCCTATGGACTGTAGCCTGCCAGGCTCCTCTGTCCATGGGATTCTCTTGGCAAGAATACTGGAGTGGGTTGCCATTTCTTCCTCCAGGAGATCGTCCCAACCCAGGGATATTCCCAACCCAGGGATTGAACCCGGGTCTCCTGAATTGGTAGGCAGGTTCTCTACTATCTGAGCCAACAGGGAAGCTCTGTGTATCAGCGCAAATTCCTTCCAACTGGAATAGCCTGTTTCCTTTTTACACATCTTTCAATACCTGGTCAAAAGTAACTTCCTTTATGTAAACTTCTCTGACTCTCACAGGCCAAACTAATATATCATAACTTTTCATAATTAAAACAGTGTGGTGCTGGTATAGAAACAGGCAAATATAAAAGTGAAACATAACAGAACTCCAAAACAGATCCATATATACTTGAGGAATGAGGTTAAGATAAAGGAGGCATCCCAAACAAATAATGATGGAACAACCAGTCATTTGCTTTGAAAAAATAAAAAGAAAAAAGATCCATAGTACATGCCATTAAAAAAATTAAATTGATTTTTTTACAATGAACCATAAAAATACCATTGTATAAAATATAAGTCAATATTGGAGACTATTTATATGATTTTTAGTGTGGAAACAACCTTTTTTAAAAAAGTAAACAAAATACCTCAATAAAAGATTGCTAGACTTAACTTCATCAAATTAAAAACTTCTCTATGACAAGTAGCCAGAATATATAAAGAACTTCAGAAATTAAATTAAAAAGGAACAAACTCCCCAACAGAAACATAGGCAGAAAATATGAAAAAGTCACAGAATAGGAAATACAAATGTCCAATAAACATATGAACAATGCTCAGTCTCAAAAAATAAATATGGAAATGTTTAAAGAACAGTAAAGAGATTTTAACCCATCAGACTGACAAATAATGAATTAGTTTGATGATAAAAAATCCAGCAACTCTTTTCTTCAGTATCTAAACTAAAAAAGAATGCTCACTGCAGTGCTGTTTGTAATATTGATAGATTGGGTGCTGGTGTAGTCGATAAGTCATATCCGACTCTTGCAACCCCATGGACTGTAGCCTGCCAGGCTTCTCTGTCCATGGTGTACTCCAGGCAAGAATACTGGAGTGGGTTGCTCTTTCCTTCTCCAATTGATAGATTAGAAACACTAAATGAACATCAATAGGGGAACTAAATGAACAATATGGGACACTATGCAAGAATTTACAAGTAAGGATGTAAGTCATAATGCTGAATGAAGCAGAAACAAACTTGCAGGTACTTTTGTACAGAAAATGTCAATTTCACAAAAACAGGAAATAAAAATAACACTGTATATTTTTAACCAATGCATATCTTAGTATATAAGTACTCAGAAAAAGTTCTGCCTTAAGGGGACACTATAGTTACCTATGTTATATTTATGAGCTATTTATATAATTAAGAATTAAGACAGTAAGAAATAGGTTTCTCTGTATTTAAACATTATTCACTGTGAATTGCTGTTATTGTAAGATCATGTCTTCAGTCTTAGATTTTATAACAGATTATTCAAGGGAGGGACTATATAAAAGGTAGGGCTCTATAGCCATTATCTCATTTAGCTTCTCCAACAACCAGCACCAAGATTAGGGGGAGATAATTGAGGCCAAGTTACTCAAGTACAGGACTGGGTTCTGCCTTCTATTAAAAATTGATATTTTCGTTACCATCTTTCTAAATTCCATATATATGTGTTAGTATGCTGTAATGTTCTTTATCTTTCTGGCTTACTTCACTCTGTATAAGGGGCTCCAGTTTCATCCATCTCATTAGGACTGGTTCAAATGAATTCTTTTTGATGGCTGAGTAATATTCCATGGGTGTATATGTACCACAGCTTCCTTATCCATTCATCTGCTGATGGGCATCTAGGTTGCTTCCATGTCCTGGCTATTATAAACAGTGCTGCGATGAACATTGGGGTGCACGTGTCTCTTTCAGATCTGGTTTCCTCAGTGTGTATGCTCAGAAGTGGGATTGCTGGGTCATATGGCAGTTCTATTTCCAGTTTTTTAAGGAATCTCCACACTGTTTTCCATAGTGGCTGTACTAGTTTGCATTCCCACCAACAGTGTAAGAGGGTTCCCTTTTCTCCACACCCTCTCCAGCATTTATTGCAAAACAGAAAAAGAGACACAGAAATACAGAACAGACTTTTGAACTCTGTGGGAGAATGTGAGGGTGGGATATTTCAAAAGAACAGCATGTATACTATCTATGGTGAAACAGATCACCAGCCCAGGTGGGATGCATGAGACAAGTGCTCGGGCCTGGTACACTGGGAAGACCCAGAGGAATCGGGTGGAGAGGGAGGTGGGAGGGGGGATCGGGATGGGGAATAAGTGTAAATCTATGGCTGATTCATATCAATGTATGACAAAACCCACTGAAATGTTGTGAAGTAATTAGCCTCCAACTAATAAAAAATTAAAAAAAAAATTGATATTTTGTTCATTATGGATTTTTGCCTTCATTTTGATTTTTAAAACATTGCAGTAGTAGTAGTAGCAGTAGTAGTAGTTTAGTCACTAAGTCGTGTTCGACTCTTGCAACCCCATGGACTGTAGCCTGCCAGGCTTCTCTCTCCATGGGATTCTCCAGGCAAGAATACTGGAGTGGGTTGCCATTTCCTTCTCCAGGGGATCTTCCCAACCTAGGAATCGAACCTGGGTCTCCTGCATTGCAGGCAGCTTCTTTACTGACTGAGCTATGAAGGAAGCCCAAACATTGCATTAGATATTATTTATTTTGATTGCTAACTTTTTTGGTACCCCCTAAATTTTACACCCAAGCTGAGTGCTTTATTTACCTCTCTATAGCACAACTCTGTGTAACAAAATGAGTCTGGTATACACTTAGTCGCTCAGTAGTGTTCAATTTTTTGTGACCTAATGGACTGTAGCCTGCCAGGCTCCTATGTTCATGGGATTCTCCAGTCAAGAATACTGGAGTGAGTAGTCATTCCCTTATCCAGGGGATCTTCCCAACCCCAGGTCTCCTGTATTGCCCTGTCTGAGCGTCTTCCCTGTCTGAGCCACCAGGGAAGCTCCTGAGTCTGGTATCATTGTATCCATTTTACAATATGTTGGTCTGAGGCCAAACAGCTGGTAAGCTAGTAAATAATAGAGCCAGGATTCAAATTCAGGCTCATTAGACTAAAACCCATGTTTACCAGCACAAAGTTTTGTACAATTTTACTTTGTTTTCTTCATTAGTTCTATGGACCTATGTTAATTCCCAGTGATAATGTACTTTATATATCTTCCATGTAACTATACTTCACATCCTTTTCGGCAGTCTAGTTTTTGAATTGGCATACAATCCATGGGAGCACTCTATACTTTGCATTGATTACCATCTGTCAGAGAGGGACAAAAGTCTTGTCAGTAATAGCATATGAATTATGCAATAGCAGAGTGGTTTTACCCATGCTCTTTAAGAAAACAACCATAAACCTATGTAGACATGAAGGAAGATTTATTGGTTTCACCTTATTTTGATAAAGGGGTACTGGAAAGTTAAACCACTAATGGCTCATTGTGAATTTTCATACCTATTTTGGGAAACAGCCAAAGACAGGTATTTACTAAATACTCACTTATCTTCCCCCTCCCAGTGGTTCTCACCCAAGAGTGGTAGGGCCCCCAAATGGGAATTTGGAAATTTGTAGGAATGTATTTTGGTTGTCCAAATGACAAGTTGAAAAGAAGTATTTGACATAAACTCAAAAAAAAAAAAAAAAAGAAGAGATTAAACAGCTGATGATGAAGGTGGGGAGAAAATTTGGGGAGTTAGGAAGGACTTCAGAGAGGTTTTATTGCAAGTAAGTGTTAGGCATATTTGGATATGGAGAGAAAAGCATTCTAGACAGAGGGAAGATCTTGATCAATTAACATATATTGACTACTATTCACTACTGCTGGCTGCTACTGACTACTATTCACTACTCACTATATGCCAGGAAAGTGCATATAGTGTTTTATAGGTTTTAACTCATTCTTCACAGCAATTCTATGAGGTTATCAATTTTATGAGATTAGGATAAGATAATAAGAACTCATTGTCAGACTAAAACTTCCACTTACTATATTTCTGTATTGGATAGTTTCAGCAGTAAACTCATCAGCATTTAAAGATTGAGGAACATTCCAGTGGTAAAATGCCTATTTAATATTATTTAACCCAAACTTCAACTTATTTGGTAGAAAAATAATTTTATCAGTAAACTTCTCTCTATCAGGGTTCCAAATGAACATATTCTGGGAAACTTTGTAGATAATGGGGGATTAAGCTGGTTTCAGGAGAAATGGAGAGGAAGATGTACATCTGAAACATAATTTGCAGTTTTTAGTCATCAAAGGCAGTCTTTTTCACAAAATCACAAAATGTTCTGTGCTATTTTTATGGTGACATAATGACAAAGAAGTAACATGATGTGATCAAAATTTCTTCAAACAATTGTACCTAATTAGTTAGTCTATCCCAGCATGATTTTATTATTTGACAGTCATTCTGTATTTCATCTATGGGAATAAACTAAAATGAATAGTTCACACCATATTTCAAAAGAGAAAGAATTTATCTTATCAGATGCTAAAATTAACTATAAAGGAAAAGTAAACAAACCAATAGGTATTAGCTTGAAAAGTATCAGTGGATCAGGACAGATAACTGAGAGACCTACCAAAGTGTAGTTAATAATTGGTATATGTTGAAAGTAGCACGATAAATCAGTAAGATACAGTCATAAAAGTTATTCTTTTAATGGTTATAAGGTTATGTCATTTAAATCTATATAGAATTCAAACAGTTAGATCCTAATCCTACACTATATATGGAAATAAATTCTAAATGACCTGAAAATGCTAAATAAATAAATATCTAAAAGATAAGAACACATAGAAAACTAGAAAAATACAGGTGAAAGTTTATAAAATTATGCTAAAAGATGTCACTTAATGAGCATAAATTCATTGGGAAAACAAAAAAAAGGAAAGGTTTGATATATTTGATATATTTTATGCTCTATTGAAATGGTCAATGGTAAAAATGAAATCCCTTTCTGCAATTAGACAACACAAATTATTCTCAAGCATACATATTTCAAATATACTGATAATGTGCCAGACTATCAAGCAAGTCTTAATGAAGTTTGAAGAATAGGTATCATATAAACAATATCCTCTTTCATAATAGGCTTCAGTTAGATGTTAGTAATAAAAATAAATTTTAAAAACTAATATTAAGTAGTTAATAAAATATCAAACTAAATAATGATAATAAATCCCCATGAATGCACAAATTAAAAAGTCACACTTTGGAGTCAAAGAAGAAATTGTAATGGAATTACAAAAAACACTTAAAACTCAGTGATAACAACAACATAGTACATTGAAATATGTGGGATTCACAATGTTCATCGAAGCACTGTTTATAATAGCCAGGACATGGAGGCAACCTAGATGCCCATCAGCAGATGAATGGATAAGGAAGCTATGGTACATATACATAATGGAATATTACTCAGCCATTAAAAAGAATTCATTTGAATCAGTTCTAATGAGATGGATGAAACTGGAGCCCATTATACAGAGTGAAGTAAGCCAGAAAGATAAAGACCAATACAGTATACTAACACATATATATGGAATTTTAAAAGATGGTAATGATAACCCTATATGCAAAACAGAAAAAGAGACACAGATGTACAGAATAGACTTTGGGACTCTGTGGGAAAAGGCAAAGGTGGGATGTTCTGAGAGAATAGCATTGAAACAAGTATACTATCAAGGGTGAAACAGATCACCAGCCCAAGTTGGATGCATGAGACAAGTGCTCAGGGCTGGTGCACTGTGAAGACCCAGAGGGATGGGATGGGGAGGGAGGTGGGAGGGGGGATTGGGATGGGGAACACATGTAAATCCATGGCTGATTCATGTCAATGTATGGCAAAAATCACCACAATATTGTAAAGTAATTAGCCTCTAACTAATAAAAATAAATGAAAAAAATATGTGAGATTCAGTGAAAGCCATGTTATAAGAGAAATTTTTACTCCTAAATGCCTATATGACAAAATGAATAGTGGCATAAAATTAATAAGGCAAATGTACAACTAAGAAGATAGAAAAGAAACAGAATATACTCAAAGGAAAAAAGGATAATAATAATATAAGAAGAAAGTAATAATAATAGTAGAACGATAGTAAAGACAACAGAAAAATAGAAAACAAACAATAAGGAAGCTCAACCAAAGCAAAGTTATTTTATTGGACAGTCTGACAAACTATATACAAAAGCCTTTCTGCCTAAGAAATAATATTTACAATAGCATAAAGATACTGAATAATTAGGGGTACATTTAACAAAATCTATACTAGCTTATACAATGAACGTTATAAAACAGTATTGTGAGAAATAAGAATATCAAATAAATGGAGAAATAGACCATGTTCTTGGAGTGAAAGACCTAAAAAATATGTTAATATCCCTCAAATTGATACAAAGATCTCATGCAATTTCAATCAAATTTCTAGTAGATTTTTTACTGTGGAAATTGAAAATCTGATTCTAAAATTTATATGAAATGTAAAGGACTCAGAAGAGCAAAAGCAATTGGATAAAAGAATAAATCTGAAGTACCTAAACCTCCAGATTATAAGATTTACTACAAAGTTATATAAATCAAGATAGCATGGCATTCATGTGAAGATAGATGTATAAATCAATAAAAAGAAAATAAAGTCTAGAAATAGAACCACATATGCATGATCACTTGATTTCTGGAAGAGGTGGCAAGGCAATTTAAGGGGGATGGGGTAAGAGAAATTTTCAACAAATTTTTTTCTGGGACAGTGGAATATCTAAGTAGGAAAAAAATTAAGCTCAAACCTTTTCTGACATCACATACAAAAATTAATTCAAACTGGATCTTATACCTAAATTTAAGAACTGAAGCTATAGGACTTTTGGGAGAAACCAAGTAACCTTGGATTAGGCAAATGTATCTTAAATGTGACACAAAAAAGCACATAAATTCCAAACTTTTAAAAAAATGGATTGTCTTTTATCAAAATTTAAAACTTTTACCCTTTATATTATACTATTAAGGAAATGGAACCAAGACTAGAAGAGAAGATTGCAAAACATATGGTAAAGTGTGTGGGCCTTGTATATATAAAGAACTCTTGCAAATCAATAATAAGAAGTCAAGTTCCCTCCCTAATTTTTTAAAAAACGGGAAAATATTTGAACACTTACTTAGCCAAAGATGAAACTTTAGTTGTTGTTTTTGTTGTTGGTGTTGTTGTTGTTTTCTCATAAAACTCAATGTCAAAATAGGAAACAACCTAATAAAAAATGTGCAGAAGATCTGAATAGACATTTTTCCAAAGAAGAGCTGCAGATGGTGAATAGGCAGATGGATAGAGTGCTCAACATTACTAATCATCAGATAAATGCAATTCAAAACCACAATAATATATCACCTCACACCTGTCAGAATGGCTATCATTGAAAATTCTATATATAATAAACTTTGATGAGAATGTGGAGAAAAGAGAACCCTAGTACACTGTTGGTGGGAATGTAAACTGGAGCAGCAACTAAGGAACCTGGAATGTTAAGTCCATGAATCAAAGTAAATTGGAAGTGGTCAAACAAGATATGGCAAGATTGAACATTGACATTTTAGGAAATCAGTGACCTAAAATGGACCAGAATGGGCGAATTTAATTCAGATGACCATTATATCTACAACTGTGGGCAAGAATCCATTAGAAGAAATGGAGTAGCCATCATAGTCAACAAGAGAGTCCAAAATGCATTACTTGGGTGCAATCTAAAAAATGACAGAATGATATCTGTTCATTTCTAAGGTAAACCATTCAATATCACAGTAATTAAGTATATGCCCCCCCCAATCACTAATGCCAAAGAAGCTGAAGTTGAACATTTCTATGAAGACCTACAAGACCTTCTAGAACTAATACCAACAAAGTATGTCATTTTCATCATATGGGACTGGAATACTAAAGTAGGAAGTCGAGAGATACCTGGAGTAACTGGAAAATTTGGCCTTGGAGTACAACATAAAGAAGGGCAAAAGCTATCAGAATTTTGTCAAGAAAATGCACTGGTCATAGCAAACACCCTCTTCCAGCAACACAAGAGACTACTCTATACATGGACATCATCAGATGGTCAATACCAAAATAAGATGGATCTTTGAAGTTGAAGATGGAGAAGCTCTATACAGTCAGCAAAAACAAGACCAGGAGCTGACTGTGGCTCATCTTGAAATCCTTATTGCAAAATTCAGACTTAAATTGAAGAAAGTAGGGAAAACCACTAGGCCATTCAGGTATGACATAAATCAAATCCTTTATGATTATACAGTGGAAGTGACAAATTCAAGGGATTAGACCTGACAGATAGTGTGCCTAAAGAACTATATACAAAGGTTTATTACATTGTAAAAGAAACAGTGATCAAAACCATCCCCAAGAAAAAGAAATGCAAAAAGTCAAAATGGTTGTCTGAGGAGGCCTTACAAATAGCTGTGAATAGAAGAGAAGCAAAAGGCAAAGGAGAAAAGGAAAGATATAGCAATCTGAATGCAGAGTCCCAAAGAATAACAAGGGGAGATAAGAAAGCCTTCCTCAGTGATCAGTTCAAATAAATAGAGGAAAATAACAGAATGGGAAAGAGTAGAGATCTCTTAAAAAAATTAGAGATACCAAGGGCATGCAAAGATGGGCACAATAAAGGATTGAAATGGTATGGATCTAACAGAAGCAGAAGATAGTAAGAAGAGGTGGCAAGAATACACAGAATTCACAGTATCAATTCTTTGGTGCTCAGCTTTCTTCACAGTCCAACTCTCACATCCATACATGACCACTGGAAAAACCATAGCCTTGACTAGATGGACCATTATTGACAAAGTAATATCTCTGATTTTTAATATGCTGTCTACATTGTTCATAACTTTCCTTCCAAGGAGTAAGTGTCTTTTAATTTCAAGGCTGAAATCACCATCTGCAGTGATTTTGGAGCCCAGAAAAATAAAGTCAGCTACTGTTTACCCATCTATTTGCCATGAAGTGGTGGGACGAGATGCCATGCAGTAGAATGACTAAATATATTGATACCATTTGTTGACAAGGATGTGTGACAACTGGAATGCTTGAGATAATACAAGATAGTACAGCACTATAGAAAATTGTTTGGTTGTTTCTTTCAAAATTGCACTTACTGTATGGACAAGCAATTCTATCCAAGGGCAATAGAAACATATGCCATCACAAGGAAGGGTCATAGCAGCTCTTTTTCACAATAGCCCCAAACTAGGAAAAATTCAGATGTTCAGGAATAGGGAATGCATAAACAATTTGTGATATACCCATGCAATAAAAACAAAATGATTGGAACTAAAGTGAAAATGAAGTCGCTAAGTCGTGTCCGGCTCTTTGTGACCCCATGAACTGTAACCTCCTAGGCTCCTCTGTTCATGGGATTCTTCAGGCAAGAGTACTGGAGTGGGTTGCCATTTCCTTCTTCAACCAATACATATAAAGGCATGGATAATCTCAAAAGAATTCTGTTAAGTGAATCACACATACGAAAAATATCGTATATTATAATCTCATTTCTATGAAATTCTAGAAAAAGGCACCCTATATGCAAGACAGAAAAAGAGACACAGATGTATAGAACAGACTTTTGGACTCTATGGGAGAAGATGAGAGTGGGATGATCTGAGAGAACAGCATCAAAACATGTATATAATCAAGTGTGAAAGAGATCGCCAGTCAAAATTGGATGCATGAGACAAGTGCTCAGGGCTGGTGCACTAGGATGACCCAGGGGGATGGGATGGGGAGGGAGGTGGGAGGGGGGTTCAGGATGGGGAACACATGTAGATCCATGGCTGATTCATGTCAATGTATGGCAAAAACTACTACAATATTGTAAAGTAATTAGCCTCTAACCAATAAAAATAAATGGAAAAAAAAAAAGAAAAGGCAAAACTATAATGCTATAAAGCAGGTCATTGGTTGCCTGGGACTAGTTAGGTAGGGAGGACTGACTGTAAATTAGAACAAGGAAATTTTGGGGGTAATGAAAATACCCTATATATCGATTGTTGTGAGGCTTACACAATTGATCACTACCTAAACTCATTAAACTGTACACTTAAAATTTGTTAATTTTGTGTAAATTATTCCTCAAAGGAGCTAGGATAAAATTTGCAGCAAATATGGCTGATGAAGGGTTGTACAGATAGGTTGATAGGTAAAAAGATTAACATCCAAATAAAATAAGTAAAAAAATTTGCCAAAGTACATGAATAGATAACTCAAGAAAAATTAAAAATAGTCTATAAACAGAAACCCTAACTCGAAAGTAGTACAAATACTAGTAACTGAAATACTATTTTCCAAAATAGAATATGCACATATATGTATATTCTAGATCTTGGAGGATATGGCAAGATAGACACTTATATATACTGCTATTGTGGTTGTAAATATATACACTATTTCTGGAAAGCAGATTAAAAGTGTTATCAAGAGCCTCAAAAATATGCATTGCCTTTGATATAATAATCTCTACATCTAGGATCTTATTTCAAGGAAATAATCATAGATAATATTTTTTAATTATTAATAATAATATTCATTATGCTGGTGAAAAAATAGACACAGCCTAAATGTTCAAGAAGAGTAATATAATTAAATACATTATGGCATATCTAAGTGGTTAAAAAAAAGCCATAATACAATTCAATTTGCTTGAAAAGCATATTTAAATATATGGGACTCTTCATAATAAAATATTAAATAAAGTAGGGATAAAAACAAACATACAGTTAGATCTGAAGTTTATAATCTCTCTGAAAGTGAAAGAAAATTGAAAGTGTTATTTGCTCAGTCCTATCTGTCTCTTTGTGACCCCATGGTCTTTGCGGCTTCTTCAGAACTTTTTCCCAAGATGGATCACAAGTAAGATGACAAACTCTTCTGTTTGCTGAGTTGGGATGAGTTGACCACCATATTATGGGAGACTGAAGCTAGGAAGAATGTAGAATCACCATGAATTCCCTCATAGTTCAGTTGGACTACACTACCGCGACCATGTTTTTCTTTTAGCATTTCCTCCTCCTTCTCTGTGCCCTTGAAAGTATTAGTTACTCAGTTGTGTCTGATTCTTTGTGATTCTATGGGCTATAGCCCACCAGGCTCCTCTGGCCATGGAATTCTCCAGCAAGAATACTGGAGTGGATAGCCATTTCTTTCTCCAGGGGATCTTCCTGACCCAGGGATTAAATTCAGGTCTCCTGCATTGTGGGCAGATTCTTTACCACGTAGGCATTGGCTATCAAAAGAGAAACTGCATGATCATAGCAGTAGAGTTAGCCCAGATTAACTTTGTTCAGTTAATCCTTTTTGTAGTTCATCTATAGCAGTACATCCCAAATTCTATGTTAAGCTTTTACTTCTAGGTTCCCTTGGTGTGTATCCAGGGACTTTCAACTACTTTAGATATAAGTCTGAACAAAACCTAAGGTGAGGCCACAGAAAAAAAAAAAAAGTGTTCTGGAATGTATGTGAAAATCAAATGTTAGTGATTTAGGAGTCTCTTTTCTCCCCGGCCATTTTAATTATATTATCTTCCTCCCTCTTACCTTGCTGCATGAAAATCTAAGATATTTTCTAAATTTATTTTTTAAATTTCCATAAAATGCTTTAAGTTGCACAAATGGGCCTCATGAGGATTAGCAGAATTTATTATAAAGCAATTAAAAGGACTGTCAAACCCTCTTCCTTTAAGGGTTATCCTAGAGATATCTCTCTGTTTTACTCTCTGAGCAGCCTTTTGTGTTAGAGCCTCAAAGTTTTGGCTCCATAATGGTTTGCTCTGCCCTGTCTCACACCCTTTAAATATCTATGTGGTGAAACTGTCTGGCTGCTGGCTCTTCTCTCGCAGTATTGTTGTCAAAAATTCCCAGAATCTCCAGTTGTCCTTAGGGTGAGTGAGTCAAGGTGATTGCTCTGGGCCTCTTGTTAGGGGAGATGGGAGATACATAACTACTGGCAGCTGTACATTTATTAAGTTGGTGGATGCAAGAGACGTGGCCTTTGACAGAGTATGCCAAAAAACACATGAGATTCACTTAACATTAATTCTTAGCCGTCCTCCTCCTGCCAGCACCAAGGCATAAACATAGCTTAGGAATATCCTTCTCCAGTTCTATTTCTCTCTATATAACTGAGGCTACCTAGAGATTGTCGTATTGAATGAAATAAGTGAGATGGAGAAAGTAAAATATCATATTGCTTATTTGAAGAATCTTAAAAAATGATACAAATGAACTTATTTACAAAACAGAAAGACACAGATTTAGAGAACAAACTTATGGTTATGGGGGGAAGGGGAGAGGAATAGGTGGGAGTTTGGGATTGACATGTACACATTACTATATTTAAAATGGATAATCAATCAAAGAGGACACAAATAGATGTAGAAATATACCATGTTCCTGGATTAGAAGAATCAATATTGTGAAAATGACTATGCTACCCAAAGCAATCTATAGATTCAATGCAATCTCTATCAAGCTACCAACGGTATTTTTCACAAAACTAGAACAAATAATTTCTCAATTTGTATGGAAATACAAGCAACCTCGAATAGCCGAAGTAATCTTGAGAAAGAAGAATGGAACTGGAAGAATCAACCTGCCTGACTTCAGACTATACTACAAAGCCACAGTCATCAAGACAGTATGGTACTGGCACAAAGACAGAAAGATAGATCAATGGAACAGAATAGAAAGCCCAGAGATAAATCCACGAACCTATGGACACCTTATCTTTGACAAAGGAGGCAAGGATATACAATGGAAAAAAGACAACCTCTTTAACAAGTGGTGCTGGGGAAACTGGTCAACCACTTGTAAAAGAATGAAACTAGAACACTTTCTAACACCATACACAAAAATAAACTCAAAATGGATTAAAGATCTAAATGTAAGACCAGAAACTATAAAACTCCTAGAGGAGAACATAGGCAAAACACTCTCCGACATAAATCACAGCAAGATCCTCTATGACCCACCTCCCAGAATATTGGAAATAAAAGCAAAAATAAACAAATGGGACTTAATGAAACTTAAAAGCTTTTGCACAACAAAGGAAACTATAAGTAAGGTGAAAAGACAGCCCTCAGAATGGGAGAAAATAATAGCAAACGAAGCAACAGACAAAGGATTAATCTCAAAAATATACAAGCAACTCCTGCAGCTCAATTCCAGAAAAATAAATGACCCAATCAAAACATGGGCCAAAGAACTAAACAGACATTTCTCCAAAGAAGACATACAGATGGCTAACAAACACATGAAAAGATGCTCAACATCACTCATTATCAGAGAAATGCAAATCAAAACCACAATGAGGTAACATCTCACAATGGCCAGAATGGCTGCTATCCAAAAGTCTCCAAGCAATAAATGCTGGAGAGGGTGTGGAGAAAAGGGAACCCTCTTACACTGTTGGTGGAAATGCAAACTAGTACAGCCACTATGGGGAACAGTGTGGAGATTCCTTACAAAACTGGAAATAGAACTGCCATATGACCCAGCAATCCCACTCCTGGGCATACACACTGAGGAAACCAGATCTGAAAGAGACACGTGTACCCCAATGTTCATCGCAACACTGTTTATAATAGCCAGGACATGGAAGCAACCTAGATGTCCATCTGCAGATGAATGGATAAGAAAGCTGTGGTACATACACAGAATGGAATATTACTCAGTCATTAAAAAGAATATATTTGAATCAGTTCTAATGAGATGGATGAAACTGGAGCCCATTATACAGAGTGAAGTAAGCCATAAAGATAAACACCAATACAGTATACTAACACATATATATGGAATTTAGAAAGATGGTAATGATAACCCTATATGCAAGACAGAAAAAGAGACACAGATGTATAGAACAGACTATTGGACTCTGTGGGAGAAGGCGAGGGTGGGATGATCTGAGAGAATAGCATTGAAACATATATATTATCAAATGTGAAACAGATCACCAGTCCAGGTTGGATGCATGAGACAAGTGCTCAGGGCTGGTACACTGGGATGACCCAGATGAATGGGATCAGGAGGGAGGTGAGGGGGGTTCAGGATTGGGAACACATGTAAATCCATGGCTGATTCATGTCAATGTATGGCAAACAAAAACCACTACAATATTGTAAAGTAATTAGCCTCCAACTAATAAAAATAATTGGGAAAAAAAAGACCTACTGTAAGAACAGAAAACTCTGCTCACTATTATATAGAAACCTAAATGGAAAAGAATTTGAAAAAGGATAGATATGTGTATATGTTTAAGTGAATTACTTTGCTGTACACCTGATACTATCAAAACATCGTTAATCAACTATACTCCAACATAAAATAAAAAGTTAAAAAAGAAAGGATGAAAGCAAATGTGTTTAGTTATCTTTTTTAAAAGTATTTTTTTTAACTTTAAGATACTTTTAGAAATTTTTGCCATGATTATATTTAAACTTTTATCTTCCTCATGTGAATTTATTTTAGGGGTTGAAAAATCACCATAGGGCTTGCAGTTTTGTTTTGTTTTGTTTTTTTTTTTTCTGAAAATGAAACTAAAGTCATTAGTATTACAAGACAGGGGCTTTCCAGGTGACTCAGTGATTTAAAATCCACCTTCCAATGCAAGAGATGTGGGTTTGATCCCTGGGTTGGGAAGATCCCCTGGAGAAGGGAAAGGCTACCCACTCCAGTATTCTGGCCTAGAGAATTCCATGGACTCTATAGTCCATGGGGTTGCAAAAAGTCGGACAGAACAGAGCGACTTTCACTTTCACTATAAAATAGATCTCAGTTATGAGGCAGCCCTGCAACCTGGACCTCAAGAGCGACTCATTATTTCATTTCCTCAGCAAACATTTGGAGGCTTCCCAGATGGCTCAGAGGTTAAAGCATCTGCCTCCAATGCAGGAGACCTGGGTTCAATCCCTGGGTTTGGAAGATTCCCCTGGAGAAGGAAATGGCAACCCACTCCAGTATTCTTGCCTGGAGAATCCCATGGACGGAGGAGCTTGGTAGGTTACTGTCCACGGGGTCGCAAAGAGTCAGACGTGACTGAGCAACTTCACTTTTTTCTTTTCAACAAACATTTATTGATCACACAGCTCTGGAAAGTTGTTAAAGAAAGGGTCCATTATACAAACCATAGAAATCACTGATAGATTTTCAGTGTCTCCTAGTAATAGAAATAGGATAAATTTGTCTGATAAGTGTTGGGACTAGAGTTTGACTTAGTTTCCCTTTGTAATTATTAGTGGTGTATTTTCGAGGGGCCGATAGCTTTGAAAGGATCTCACACCACACTGTGCTCCAATAACACTTGCAACAGGGTTTTCTTGACTTCTCTGTCTGCTTACCTTTGGTATTTGGAATTCTAGAAGGTTAAACTACAAAAGAAATATTCCCAATTCCAGTGAGGCAGACTGTATTACATCAGAAAAGGTATTAGTCACTGTGATTTAAAGTGATTTAAAGTGTAATTAAAGGTACTTGTAGGAAAAATGTCAAATGTAAATAATAAAATATCAAACCAAGCTCAGCAGACATGGTCTATGTCTCATACAACTTCTATGTTTGACATACCACTTAACCTTGAACACAGTAGGTGACTCCTACCTTGAAAAATAATTTGTTTCAAGACATACCCACAGTGTGAGACAATCATATATATTTACTAATCTATAAGCATGTTCACAGAAGCTGGTCAAAAGCACTTACAACTTTTCTGCTGTTATGAATGATTATAAAGTACATCTTCTACAAAAAACGCGAAAAATTTTCCTACAACTGGAAACATCTTGAACTCTTCAAGGCTGACATAACTTAAGAGCAATGGAAACCACATTTTTTACTGCATCTTAGGTCCTACCACAGAATGGAAAAAGAGATGGGGTTTTGTAGGGGGGAGTGAAGGAGTGTGGTCAGCAGAGGGGAAACTATTATAGTCTGGCGCTTTAAACTTCTTCAATATAGATTATGGGTGGGATTGGGGGGGTACATGCTTTCTCATGGATAAGTGTAGTCTGGAAAATGTGCCCTCAATTTTGTCTGAGGAGATAGATACTTAATATTTTTAAAAATCAACCACAATAGTATGTACCTAGTGCCTACTATATGGGAGGAAAAGGGAAGCAAAGAAATATACTATCTTTGATACAACTATAACCTAGTTGAGGTGACAAAATATACACAGATTGTGCTAAATCATGTTTCACTGTATTAATGCCATTAGTATTTAGCATAAGGGCAAAGATGTGGCTTCAGAGTAATTAGGAAGACATTCTCTGGCTCAGCCTTTCATAGACTGCTTCAAGCAATATTCAATTAGAATATCAAAGTAAGTTTTAGGCATCCTTTTTTTCTTTGCAGTTTTTCTAGAAGTAACTTTCCACTAATGTTAACTAATGTTACATAGACCCATCAAAAAAGATGATGGGATTTTTTTTTCAGTCTTCAGCTCCATTATCAAAGAAATCCTTTGCCCAGAGTAGGTACTTGATGAAATTTTGTTCAATAAATGAATTTTTGGTAATTGTCTTGTCTAAAGTAATCAGTCATATAGCTGGTTTAATCACTCACTGTAATGCCGTCATGGCGTCTGCTACTTCTAGGGTATTTTGCAGTTTTCCCGCATTAAGTCTGCATAATACTAACAAGGTAGTAAGGTTATGGAGGTGTTGCACATATGTATTCTGTCACATAACTATGTCTCAGTGCCCTAAGAGAACATGAGTTCCTCAAAGGACGTGACTGCTAAGCCTTCTGAATACCTTCAATGTGACTTCTGGAATCTGCATATAGAACATGAGCACACTGTATTCTGCTGGCCTACTGGAACTTGACATATATATTCAGAGGCTTAGTTAATAATGCTAAACTGATTCCTCATCAACTTTTGTATCTTCAATTCTAATTTTGCACCAACGGGTGATCTGGTTAATGTCTGTAAGATTCAGGGGATGTTTTAATAAATTGTACCTATTAGCAGGTTATATTGAATTCCTCTTTTCCTCACCACACATCCAGCAATGTACACGTCTGTGGTCTCACAAAAATGTACCATTTACCACTGAGAAGAGCAAGCTCAGATCTCGCCCAAGTATACTTAACACTAGTATTTTACTTCTCTAAACACAGTGTTAACATAGGGCTGATTGCACATTCAAGTACCATGACAGACAGCAAAGGGACAAATCAATAATCCACACACCCATTTACTCTCTAGCCTCCCTCTAGACTTTCAGTGATTCCTGCCTGATTGGAAAAAGAAATTTAAATGTTCCTATTAGTTGATCCTATTAAAGAAAGACAGATCTCAGAAAGCAAGTGTCATTGAGCTACTGTATGGGAGGAATCATGATCTCAGACACGTAATTATTATCCCAAGTTTAAATGTCTGAATCATGTTCTCAGACACTTGATTATCATCCGAAGTTTAAATGTTTCTCTCTCTCTCTTTTTGATTAGCCTGGATGACAGTGAGCTGAGTAAATAGAATATGGGGCTCTCATGTACAGCCTTTGCTTGGAAAAGGTAACCTGCAGATCCAGTGAAGCTTTCTTGCATTTTCTCCTTCCTCTCTAGAGGCTCCAGCACTCCAGCATAATAAATATACTGAAGTATTTCCCATCCTCAAGCAACACTTCCTTGATTTAAGAATCCTTCTAGTTACTGGCTTTTCCAGTATTCTACAGAAAAATTACTTGGAAGATTAGCCTATATTCACTGTTTCCTTTTCCTTCCTTACCAGTCACTGCTTTCACTAAGGTCACCAATGACCACCATATTTAAAAACCAAGTGAATGGTTTTCCGCCACAGTATTACTTGATTATTTGATATCTCTTAGGTATTTGACATTTTCTCTCTCTTTTTTTTTTTTTCATTTATTTTTATTAGTTGGAGGCTAATCACTTTACAGTACTGCAGTGGGTCTTATCATACATTGACATGAATCAGCCATGGATTTACATGTATTCCCCATCCCAATACCCCCTCCCACCTCCCTCTCTACCCAATCCCTCTGAGTCTTCCCAGTGCACCAGGCCCGAGCACTTGACTCATGCATCCAACCTGGGCTGGTGATCTGTTTCACTATAGATAATATACATGTTTCAATGCTGTTCTCTCAAAACATCCCACCCTCGCCTTCTCCCACAGAGTCCAAAAGTCTGTTCTGTACATCTGTGTCTCTTTTTCTGTTTTGCATATGGGGTTATCATTACCATCTTTCTAAATTCCACATATATGTGATAGTATACTGTAATGTTCTTTATCTTTCTGGCTTACTTCACTCTCTATAATGGGCTCCAGTTTCATCCATCTCATTAGAACTGATTCAAATGAATTCTTTTTAATGGCTGAGTAATATTCCATGGTATATATGTACCAAAGCTTCCTTATCCATTCGTCTGCTGATGGGCATCTAGGTTGCTTCCATGTCCTGGCTATTATAAACAGTGCTGCAATGAACATTGGGGTGCACGTGTCTCTTTCAGATCTAGTTTCCTCAGTGTGTATGCCCAGAAGTGGGATTGCTGGGTCATATGGCAGTTCTATTTCCAATTTTTTAAGAAATATCCAGACTGTTCTCCATAGCGGCTGTATTAGTTTGCATTCCCACCAACCGTGTAAGAGGGTTTCCTTTTCTACACACCCTCTCCAGCATTTATTGCTTGTAGACTTTTGGATAGCAGCCATCCTGACTGGCGTGTAATGGTACCTCATTGTGGTTTTGATTTGCATTTCTCTGATAATGAGTGATGTTGAGCATCTTTTCATGTGTTTGTTAGCCATCTGTATGTCTTCTTTGGAGAAATGTCTGTTTAGTTCTTTGGCCATGTTTTGATTGGGTCATTTTTTTTTCTGAGAATTGAGGCTGCAAGGAGTATGCTTGTATATTTGAGATTAAATGCTTTGTCTGTTGCTTCTTTGCTATTATTTTCTCCCATTCTGAGGGCTGTCTTTCACCTTACTTATGTTTCTTTGTTGTTGCAAAAGCTTAGTTTCCTAGTCCCATTTGTTTATATATTTGGCTTTTATTTCCAATATCTGGGAGGTGGGTCATAGGGATCCTGCTGGATTTATGTAGGAGAGTGTTTTGCCTATGTTCTCCTCTAGAAGTTTTATAGTTTCTGGTCTTACATTTAGATCTTTAATCCATTTTGAGTTTATTTTTGTGTATGGTGTTAGAAAGTGTTCTAGTTTCATTCTTTTACAAGTGGTTGACCAGTTTTCCCAGCAACACTTGTTAAAGAGGTTGTCTTTTTTTTTTTTTTTTTTCTTGCCTCCTTTGTCGAAGATAAGGTGTCCATAGGTTCATGGATTTATCTCTGGGCTTTCTATTCTGTTCCATTGATCTATCTTTCTGTCTTGTGCCAGGTCCTGATCTGTCGTTGATGACTTGTGGCTTTGTAGTAGAGCCTGAAGTTTCAGGCAGGTTGATTCTCCAGGTTCATTCTTCCTTTCGTCAAGTTCCTTATGGCTATTCAAGTTTTTTAATTATTTCATACAAATTGGAGAAATTATTGTGTTCTAGTTCCTGTGAAATACCGTTGGTACTTTGATAGGATGCATTGAATCATAGATTGCTTTGGGTAGAATAGCCATTTTGACAATATTGATTCTTCCAATCCATGAACACGGTATGTTTCTCCATCTGTTTGTGTCCTCTTTGATTTCTCTCATCAGTGTTTTATAGTTTTCTATGTATAGGTCTTTTGTTTCTTTAGGTAGATGTACTCCTAAGTATTTTATTCTTTTTGTTGCAATGGGGAATGGTATTGTTTCTTTAATTTCTCTTTCTGTTTTCTCATTGTTAGTGTATAGGAATGCAAGGGATTTCTGTGTGTTAATTTTATATCCTGCAACTTTACTATATTCATTGATTAGCTCTAATAATTTTCTGGTGGAGTCTTTAGGGTTTTCTATGTAGAGGATCATGTCATCTGAAAACAGCGAGAGTTTCACTTCTTCTTTTCCTATCTGGATTCCTTTTACTTCTTTTTCTGCTCTGATTGCTGTGGCCAAACTTCCAAAACTATGTTGAATAGTAGTGGTGAGAGTGGGCACCCTTGTCTTGTTCCTGATTTTAGGGGAAATGCTTTCAATTTTTCACCGTTGAGGGTAATGCTTGCTGTGGGTTTGTCATATATAGCTTTTATTATGTTGAGGTATGTTCTTCTAATTCTGCTTTCTGGAGAGTTTTAATCATACAATGGGTGTTGTAATTTTGTCCCACAAGGCTTTCTCTGCATCTATTGAGATAATCATATGGTTTTTATCTTTCAATTTCTTAATGTGGTGTATTACATTGATTGATTTGCAGATATTAAAGAATCATTGCACTCCTGGGATAAAGCCCACTTGGTCATGGTGTATGATTTTTTTAAATATGTTTTTGGATTCTGTTTGCTAGAATTTGGTTAAGGATTTTTGCATCTATGTTCATCAGTGATATTGGTCTGTAGTATTCTTTTTTTATGGCATCTTTGTCTGTTTTTGGAATTAGGGTGATGGTGGGCTCATAGAATGAGTTTGGAAGTTTACCTTCTTCTGCAATATTCTGGAAGAGTTTGAGTAAGATAGGTGTTAGCTCGTGTCTAAATTTTTTGTAGAATTCAGCTGTGAAGCCATCTGGTCCTGGGCTTTTGTTTGCTGGAAGATTTCTGATTACAGTTTTGATTTCCTTGTTTGTGATGGGTCTGTTAAGATCTTCTATTTCTTCCTGATTCAGTTTTGTAAAGTTATACTTTTCTAAGAATGTTTCCATTTCTTCCAAGTTGTCCATTTTATTGGCATAGACCTGCTGGTAGTAGTCTCTTATGATTCTTTGTATTTCAGAGTTGTCTGTTGTGGTCTCTCCATTTTCATATCTAATTTTGTTGATTTAGTTCTTCTCCCTTTGTTTCTTGATGAATCTGGCTAATGGTTTGTCAATTTTATTTACCTTTTCAAAAAAAAAAACAACTTTTAGCTTTGTTGATTTTTTGCTATGGTCTCTTTAATTTCTTTTGCATTTATTTCTGCCCTAATTTTTAAGATTTCTTTCCTTCCTGGGGTTCTTCATTTTTTCCTTCTCTAGTTGCTTTGGGTGTAGAGTTAGGTTATTTATTTGACTTTTTTCTTGTTTCTTGAGGTAAGCCTGTAATGCTATGAACCTTCCCCTTAGCACTGCTTTTACAGTGTCCCATAGGTTTTGGTTTGTTGTGTTTTCATTATCATTCATTTCTATGCATATTTTGATTTCTTTTTTGATTTGTTCTGTGATTTGTTGGTTATTCAGAAGCGTGTTATTGAGCCTCCATATGTTTGAATTTTTAACAATTTTTTTTTCCTGTAATTGAGACCTAATCTTACTGCATTGTGGTCAGAAAAGATGACTGGAATGATTTCAATTTTTTTGAATTTACCAAGACTAGATTTATGGCCCAGGATGTGATCTATTCTGGAGAAGGTTCCGTGTGCACTTGAGAAAAAGGTGAAGTTTAGTGTTTTGGGGTGAAATGTCCTATAGATATCACTTAGGTCTAGCTGGTCCATTGTGTCATTTAAAGTTTGCGTTTCCTTGTTAATTTTCTGTTTAGTTGATCTATCCATAGTTGTAAGTGGGGTATTAAAGTCTCCCACTATTATTGTGTTACTATTAATTTCCTCTTTCATACTCGTAAGCGTTTGCCTTACATATTGCAGTGCTCCTA
>NC_057419.1:95887778-95889596 GCF_019320065.1 Cervus canadensis
AGTTCAGTCACTCAGTGTGTTATGATTCTTTGCCTCCCCATGGACTGCAGCATGCCAGGCCTCCCTGTCCAGAGCCAACTCCCGGAGTTTACTCAAACTCCTGTCCATTGAGTCGGTGATGCCATCTAGCCATCTCATCCTCTGTTGTCCCCTTCTCCTCCCGCCTTCAATTTCCCAGCATCAAAGTCTTTTCCAATGAGTTGCCTCTTTGCATCAGGTGGCCAAGTATTGGAGTTTCAGCTTCAACATCAGTCCTTCCAATGAACACCCAGAACTGATCTCCTTCAGGATGGACTGGTTGGATCTCCTTGCAGTCCAAGGGACTCTCAAGAGTCTTCTCCAACTCCACAGGTCAAAAGCATCAGTTCTTCGGTGCTCAGTTTTCTTTATAGTCCAACTCTCACATCCATACATGACCACTGGAAAAACCATAGCCTTGACTAGATGGACCTTTGTTGACAAAGTAATACTCTGCTTTTAAATATGCTGTCTAGGTTGGTCATAACTTTTCTTCCAAGGAGCAAGCATCTTTTAATTTCATGGCTGCAATCACCATCTGCAGTGATTTTGGAGCTCCCAAAAATAAAGTCTGCCACAGTTTCCACTGTTTCTCCATCTATTTGCTATGAAGTGATGGGACCAGATGCCATGATCTTAGTTTTCTGAATGTTGAGTTTTAAGCCAACTTTTCCACTCTTCTCTTTCACATTCATCAAGAGGCTCTTAAGTTCTTCTTCACTTTCTGGCATAAGGGTGGTGTCATCTGCATATCTGAGGTTATTGATACTTCTCCCAGCAATCTTGATTCCAGCTTGTGCTTCATACAGCCCAGCGTTTCTCAGGATGTACTCTTCATAGAAGTTAAACAAGTAGGGTGACAATATACAGCCTTGACGTACTCCTTTTCCTATTTGGAACCAGTCTGTTTTCCATGTCCAGTTCTAACTGTTGCTTCCTGACCTGCATACAGATTTCTCAAGAGACAGGTGGAGTGGTCTGGTATTCCCATCTCTTTCAGAATTTTCCACAGTTTGTTTTGATCCACACAGTCAAAGGCTTTGGCATAGTCAATAAAGCAGAAGTAGATATTTTTCTGGAACTCTCTTGCTTTTTTGATGATCCAACGGATGTTGGCAATTTGATATCTGGTTCCTCTGCCTTTTCTAAATCCAGGTTTAACATCTGGAAGTTCATGGTTCATGTATTGTTGAAGCCTGGCTTGGAGAATTTTGAGCTTTACTTTACTAGCGTGTGAGATGAGTGCAATTGTGTGGTAGTTTGAGCATTCTTTGGGATTGCCTTTCTTAGGGATTGGAATGAAAACTGACCTTTTCCAGTCCTGTGGCCACTGCTGAGTTTTCAAAATTTGCTGACATACAGAGTGCAGCACTTTCACAGCATCATCTTTTAGGATTTGAAATAGCTCAACTGGAATTCCATCACATCCACTAGCTTTGTTCATAGTGATGCTTCCTAAGGCCCACTTGACTTCACATTCCAGAATGTCTGGCTCTAGGTGAGTGATCACACATCGTGATTTTCTGGGTCATGAAGATTTTTATTGTACAGTTCTTCCATGTATTTTTGCCACCTCTTCTTAATATCTTCTGGTTCTGTTAGGTCCATACCATTTCTGTCCTTTATTGAACCCATATTTGCATGAAATGTTCCCTTGGTATCTCTAACTTTCTTGAATAGATCTCAAGTCTTTCCCCTTCTATTGTTGTCCTCTATTTCTTTGCACTTATCACTGAGGAATGCTTTCTTATCTCTCCTTGCTATGCTTTGGAACTCTGCATTCAAATGGGTATATATTTC
>NC_057419.1:95889606-95891161 GCF_019320065.1 Cervus canadensis
ATGCAGTACTTGGATGCAATCTCAAAAACGACAGAATGATCTCTGTTCGTTTCCAAGGCAAACCATTCAATATCACGGTAATCCAAGCCTATGCCCCAACCAGTAATGCTGATGAAGCTGCAGTTGAACAGTTCTATGAAGACCTACAAGACCTTCTAGAACTAACACCCAAAAAACATATCCTTTTCATTATAGGGGACTAGAATGCAAAAGTAGGAAGTCAAGAAACACCTGGAGTAACAGGCAAATTTGGCCTCGGTGTACAGAATGAAGCAGGGTAAAGGCTAATAGAGTTTTGCTAGGAGAATGCACTGGTCATAGAAAACACCCTCTTCCAACAACAAAAGAGAAGACTCTACCTGTGGACATCACCAGATGGTCAACACTGAAATCAGACTGATTATACACTTTGCAGCCAAAGATGGAGACGCTCTATACAGTCAGCAAAAATAAGACCGGGAGCTGACCGTGGCTCAAATCATGAACTCCTTATTGACAAGTTCAGACTTAAATTGAAGAAAGTAGGGAAAACCACTAAACCATTCAGGTGTGACCTAAATCAAATTCCAAACGATTATACAGAGGAAGTGAGAAATAGATTTAAGGGACTAGATCTGATAAACAGACTGCCTGATGAACTAGGGACGGAGGTTTGTGACACTGTACAGGAGACAGGGAACAAGACCACCCCCAAGAAAAATAAATGCAAAAAAACAAAATGGCTGTCAGAGGAGGCATTACAAATAGCTATGAAAAGAAGAGAAGTGAAAAACAAAGGAGAAAAGGAAATATATACCCATTTGAATGCAGAGTTCCAAAGCATAGCAAGGAGAGATAAGAAAGCATTCCTCAGTGATAAGTGCAAAGAAATAGAGGACAACAATAGAAGGGGAAAGACTTGAGATCTATTCAAGAAAGTTAGAGATACCAAGGGAACATTTCATGCAAATATGGGTTCAATAAAGGACAGAAATGGTATGGACCTAACAGAACCAGAAGATATTAAGAAGAGGTGGCAAAAATACATGGAAGAACTGTACAATAAAAATCTTCATGACCCAGAAAATCACGATGTGTGATCACTCACCTAGAGCCAGACATTCTGGAATGTGAAGTCAAGTGGGCCTTAGGAAGCATCACTATGAACAAAGCTAGTGGATGTGATGGAATTCCAGTTGAGCTATTTCAAATCCTAAAAGATGATGCTGTGAAAGTGCTGCACTCTGTATGTCAGCAAATTTTGAAAACTCAGCAGTGGCCACAGGACTGGAAAAGGTCAGTTTTCATTCCAATCCCAAAGAAAGGCAATGCCAAATAATGCTCAAACTACCTCACAATTGCATTCATCTCACACACTAGTAAATTAATGCTCAAAATTCTCCAAGCCAGGCTTCAACAATACGTGAACTGTGAACTTCCTGATGTTCAACCTGGATTTAGAAAAAGCAGAGGAACTAGAGATCAAATTGTGAACATCCACTGGAACATTGAAAAAGCAAGAAAATTCCAGAAAAGCATCTACTTCTGCTTTATTGACTATACCAAAGCCTTTGAC
>NC_057419.1:95891171-96002337 GCF_019320065.1 Cervus canadensis
AGATCAGCTGTTATCCTTATGGGAATCCCTTTGTGTGTTATTTGTTGTTTCTCCCTTGCTGCTTTTAATATTTGTTCTTTGTGTTTGATCTTTGTTAATTTGATTAATATGTGTCTTGGGGTGTTTCACCTTGGGTTTATCCTGTTTGGGACTCTCTGGGTTTCTTGGACTTGGGTAGCTATTTCCTTCCCTATTTTAGGGAAGTTTTCAGCCATTATTTCCTCGAGCATTTTCTTATGGCCTTTCTTTTTGTCTTCTTCTTCTGGGACTCCTATGATTCGAATGTTGGGGCGTTTCACATTATCCCAGAGGTCCCTGAGGTTGTCCTCATTTCTTTTGATTCTTTTTTCTTTTTTCCTCTCTGCTTCATTTATTTCCACCATTTTATCTTCTACCTCACTTATCCTATCTTCTGTCTCCGTTATTCTACTGTTGGTTCCCTCCAGAGTGTTTTTGATCTCATTTATTGCATTATTCATTTTTAATTGACTGTTTTTTATTTCTTCTAGGTCCATATTAAACACTTCTTGCATCTTCTCAATCTTTGTCTCCAGGCTATTTATCTGTAACTCCATTTTGTTTTCAAGATTTTGGATCATTTTTATTATCATTATTCTAAATTCTTTTTCAGGTAGATTCCCTATCTCCTCCTCTTTTGTTTGACTTGGTGGGCATTTTTCATGTTCCTTTACCTGTTGGGTATTTCTCTGCCTTTTCATCTTGTTTAGATTGCTGTGTCTGGAGTGGGCTTTCTGTATTCTGGAGGTCTGTGGTTCTTTTTTATTGTGGAGGTTTCCCCCAGTGGGTGGGGTTGGACGATTGGCTTTTTAAGGTTTCCTGGTTAGGGAAGCTTGCATCAGTGTTCTGGAGCGTGGAACTGGATTTCTTCTCTCTGGAGTGAAATGGAGTGCCCAGTAACGAGTTTTGATATGGGTCCATGTGTTATGTATGATTTTGTGCAGCGTGTAAGTTGACGCTCAGGGCTATGTTCTTGTGTTGCTGGAGAATTTGCATGGTATGTCTTGCTCTGAAGCTTACTGGCTCTTGGGTGGTGGTTGGTTTCAGTGTAGGTATGGAGGCTTTTGGATTGTCTCTTATTAGTTAATATTCCGTGTAGTCAGGAGTTTTCTTTTGTTCTCAGGTTTTGGGCTTAAGTCTCCTGCCTCTGGATTTCAGTTTTATTCTTCCAGTAGTCTCAAGACTTCTCCAACTATACAGCACTGATAATAAAACTTCAAGGTTAATGGTGAAATGATACACCACCATGAGGGACACCCAGAGAGGTTCACAGAGTTACATGAAAAAGAGGAGAGGGAGGAGGGTGATAGAGATGAACAGGAGGAGAAAAAGTGGGACTCACAAGGAGAGAGACAGATCTATGCAGTTGTCTGTTCCCAAAGTGTTCTCCGTAGCCCAGACACCCACAAAGATTCACAGAATTAGATTGGGAAGATAAGGGGAAAGGAGGAAATAGAGGTGTTCTGAGGTAGAAAACAAAGAGTCAAAAGTGTGAGAGAGTAATCAACACACTCCTGAGTAAAAATTGGAACTGAATATTGGATTCTTAAATGTCCAAAATTTATATCACATATTGAAAAACAAAGATTAAAAATATAGAGTAGAGGTGAAATGAAAATGAAAATTAAGGAGTAGTAGAGGAGTAATAGAGGACTTTAAAAGAAAATAAGAGAAAAAGAAAAGAAGAAAGAAAAACAAGAAAAAAAAATTTTTCCTAATTAAAAAAATCATAAAAATATATGAAAATGAAATTTAAGGAGTAATGGGGGAGTAATAGAGAATTTTAAAAGAAAATTAAAGAGAAAAAATAAAAAAGAAAAGAAAAAAATTTAAAAAAAAGGTAAAAATATATCTAGGAATTTCTCTGGAGCTGTTGTGGTCAGTGTGGGTTCAGATCAGTTTCAGATAGCTCCTCGTTCCAGCTTACAGTTCTCGATATCTATAGGCCCCTTCCGGTGTAGTCGTGTTATCTACAGGGATTTTAATCTGTTGCACCGGTCCCTTCTGAAGTGGTTCTCTTTGTTTATTTGGCTTCTGTTTGCCGGTCTCTTCAGTGTCTAATTTCCACCCTGACACAGGTGGGCAGAGGTGGTCTCTTGTTCAGGTTCGCTAGTTCCATCGCACTGCGGGGAGGTGGGGGTGCTGTTTTCCCCATCTACGCTGCTCGGGCTCCCGGCTGCTCTATATGGAGCGTGCCCTGCATTGCTTGCGGTTCCAGTTTTCGGGTACTCCACAAAAACACGGACTCGGTTGCGCCTGCGTTTTGTGCCTTCCCCGGCCCGAGCAGCTCAGGCAGCCAGGAGCTTGTCGGGCACACTCTCCCCGGGTGCGGTGCACCTTCTCCCCTCCATGGTCTCAGCCTCAGTTTCAGCTCACGCTGGTCGGGTGCGTGCACCCTGTGTTTAGCTGCGACCCTCCCGGCGGATGTCGACCATCCAGAATTTCAGGAAGTCTTTGGTTAGAAACTGGAGGCCTGTTTGCATTTTGGTAGGGGATGCCACCTCTGGGGCCGAGTTTGCCCCTTTCCCCTCCCCACTGCCTCCAGCGGGGCTGGGCCAGTCCGCAGCCGGCTAGCTCCTCTGGACTTGTTCAGACCCTTTGTTCTGCGAACGGCCGGCAGTGTGTTTGGGCTGGTTAATTTTCTCTCTCTTTTGCTGTCCCACAGTTTAAGTTGGTTTCTCACAAAAGCTCCCTCCGATTGCCCTCAGGGCACTCAGGCCCGGTCCTTACCCTAAGCAATGCCGCCCGCTCCTCTCCGTTCTGCCCCCACTTGCTGGTGGCGGATGCGGGCGTCTGGGGTACTTTTCTGCTGGGAGTTGCTTTTAGGCACGTAAATCTGTGGGTTTTATTTATTTTCTTCCCAGTTAGGTTGCCCTCCGAGATTCAAAAACTCCCCCCAGACCCGCCAGTGCGAGGGTTTCCTGGTGTTTGGAAACTTCCTCTATTAAGACTCCCTTCCCGGGATGGGTCTCTGTCCCTAGCTCTTTTGTCTCTCTTTTTATCTTTTATATTTTGTCCTACCTCCTTTCAGAGACAGTGGGCTGCTTTTCTGGGTGCCTGATGTCCTCAGCTAGCGATCAGAAGTTGTTGTGTGAAGTTTGCTCTGCACTGAATTGTTCTTTCGATAAATTTGTAGGGGAGAAAGTGGTCTCCCCGTCCTATTCCTCCGCTATCTTGGCTCCTTCCCCCGACATTTTCTCTTAAAATTGAATTTTCTCTTGGTTTTCATTATTTTCCTTTTCCCCCTTCCAGTTGGAAGCTCGTTTTCAATGTTCTTCATGGTATTCCCATTTTTCTTTGTTGGCTTCCTCTACAATCATTTAGATACTGGTGTTATCCTTGATGCTGTTTTTACTCTATAAAGTTCTTCTGAATGATTTATTCAAAATTATGGCCTATATTTCCAGCTAATTTTGATGACTTCAAGTCTGTATATCAGAACTCTTCTGTTCCAAACTTATGTTGCAACTTGCTGAAGGACTATTTCCACCTGAATGTCTCATACACATATAATATTCAGCATGTACAGAACCAAACACATCTTATTTCCCTGAAATTTTCCTCCTTGTCTTATGGTGCTAACATGCATGTAGTTTCCTAAGTCAGAAATCTATGTCAACCCACATTTCTCCCTTTTCCTTGCTGCTAACATTCATTCACTAACTCACTGTTTCTGTCTTGTTAATAACATTAGCATCTGTTTCCTTCAACTTATTTGGACTTTACCACATAAACTCAGATATTCATCATTTCTTGACTGGTTAACAATGCTTTCCTAATTGATTTCTTTCCAAATCACATCAGTCCACTGAAATAATGCCATTCACAGTTTCCCACTATTTTCAGGATTAAGTTTAAACTCTAACTAAATACACAAAGTTCTTTATGACTTCTTTCCACTCCACTAGCTTTATCACTTTTGTATGTGTGTACTATTTTCCAGCCATATCAAAATATGTTTAATTTCTCCAAATAAATCACATTTGTGCAATATGAATAACACTAGAGTAATTTGAATGCACTAGAGTAGGACTAATCAAACTTTTTCTGTAAAGGGCCAGATAGCAAATAATTCATGTTTTGCCAGTCAGAGAGTTACTGTTGCAACAACTTTGCCAATGTAGTGTATAAAAACAGCCATAAATAATCTCTAAACTTAATGAACGGGCATGACTGTGTTCTAATAAAAGTTTGTTTACAAAAATAAAGGCTTGACAGATTTGGTTCTTTTTGGGTCATAGTTTGCTGACTCTTGAACTAGAGTACCATGGTATATAAAGAAATCCTGTCTTCAATCCTTTTATAGAGCCAAAAACTAATTTTGATTTTTGTGCCAATTGGGATTTTCAAATGTTAGGTTTACTTTAAACAAGGTACACCTGTACTTAAGATACATTAACCTCAGAGAGATCTAGGACAAAAAAGTAATTAATTTCCATCCACAAACTATATTCCTGGCCATAAAACAAACTTAAGCTTTCCTAAGTGTTCCATAAGTCTATGCTTTCACTTGGAAAATAAACCATCTTCTAAGAATTATTTGCTTCATTGGATTTGACATAGTAAGTTATCCTTGTGGTTCATTTTATTTTTTCCTGATGTTAAAGTTTCTTGTAAATCACTTCTTGTTTCTAGATGTTTGTGTCTTCAGAGTGGTGGAAAATTCAGAATCTGATAAATATTGGGCATAGCAGGGAAAGACTGATATCACTAAATGCTTCTATGATCAATTATGTCATTGGGCAAGCAGACTAAGTGTCCTTACTCTGAAGGAAAATGTGAAGTTAGAAATACTTGGAATATATTCCTTTCCAGGTAAAAAGTTTTAAAAATCTGATTTTGAAGTTTAATCTAGGGACTGATGATTAAGGAAGGCTATGATAATTTCCTCCTTAGTAAAAGGGAGGAAACAAGGGGCAAAGCAAGGGTTTAACCCAACATATAAGCAGAGTGGGTAGCTATCTTCTGTGGTCTAGTGTTTGTGAGCCTCCCCCCACATCTCTGTTATCACACTCTCAAGTTATTAAGCATTAATAGACATGAATTATCTCCTTTTAAGTGTTCTCCTTTTCAGAGAAATAGCTGTTAAGTTTTAGTATGGTAATTATGCTAGGCAACATTCCATTTGAATTAAGACAATGCTCTTTAAGAATAAATCAAGTAGGAATAAATTGCTATCAAAAAGAGTAACACATCATGAGGGAATTATTACCCACTATGACCATAGTGTTGAGATTATCATCTTTGACCCTGTGGATTAGGGCAAGAGAGGATAATGCAGTCACAAAGGGAAGGAGCCTGGAGCCTTGACAACAAAGATCTACTACAGCAACCATGGATTACTTACACGTAGATGAACATGCGAGGGGGAAAATAAACAAGCCACTTAAATTTTGGTTAAGACAGTGAGTATTCACTTGTTTTTGTGTTATAACAGCCCACTTTCCTATATCACAACTAATTTAAATTATTTATCATCATCATCACCACCATTAATATTGCCATTTACCAACACACAGAGGATCCAGTTTATGTTTCAGTCTACCAAAATTGCTTACAGAAAAGTTAGGAATTGGTTATTAGATATTTTTAAGACTTTATTAAATAGATAAAAATCCTGGCAATCACATGTATATATCCAGGAAATGTAGAGAGTTGTGTATGAAATGAGCCAAGACTCTTCTTTCTGAGTCTCAGTTTCCTCATGTATAAGAGACAGAGTTGAAACACATAATTTCTAAGGCTTCTTCCATTTATAAAGGTTATGATTCTAACAGTCTATAGACTGTTCTTCATTTTTCCTTGTTAGTCAAGGAAAGAAAGTGAGCTCTTGAACATGATGAGGGGAAAGCTACATTTAAGCCTGAATTACGGTTTCAAGAAGTTGACTGTTAATTTTTTTTAATGCTGTGGTAACAATATCTAACATGTGCACTCTCAACAATGATCCATTATATTCATAGAAATCTATTTCTATTTTAACATAAGGGAGTATTGATTCAAAGTGGTGCTAAAGATGACTATCCTCTCTCTCCAATTCCTATACATTCTTCTCTTTTTTCCCCTTTCATAGGTAATATCTGAAGTGCACTTAGGCTCAATAGTTCCCAAGTTCATGGTTTTGTGATCACTGCCTTGTCTTCTTCTTCTTCTCTACTATTCATAGTTTTCCCCTTTCATGTCAAATATCTTTCTTGACAATGCAAATTATATACAATGGAAGAAGAGAAAATGCTCCCTGGCTTTAACAGTGGGAGGTAGGATTGCTAGGCTCATGAAATTCCTTTAAATTCTTAATCTGTGATTAATCTATCATCACTACACTTAAAAAGAATAGAGCATTGACTCTCATTCCAGCATGTCTATCAAATCTAAAATTCTTTAAACTGAGAGTGGTTATAAAATGTTGCTAATGTAGCTGTGCCACAATATTGTTAGCCCAAAAGAGTAAGTTTCACCAGATATGAAGCCATTAGGAAAACATACTTAAATGAGAATACACTTGTGATTCCCATAAAGAATACATTTGTAAGTCAGGATAAAATAGATTATGTCTCAAAAGGAGACAATAATCCAAATATCATTTACTTAAAATAGTAAAACTTTATTTTTATTTAGGTTTCACATACAATATAGGTTGATGGAGTGGAGGCTCTGTCCAAGGTAATCATTAAAAACCCAGGCTGAAGGAGGATCTATCTTAAAAAAGTGCTTCGACAATCACCAAAGAAAGATAATTGAGAGACTGAAGCTAAGCACTGTCAATTAAATTCTTCCACCAAGAAATGACATGTGTCACTTCTGCTCACATTTCAATGACCAAAGTAAGTCATGTTGGCCACACCTAATTTCAGCTGGGCAGGAAAGTGCATTCCGACCATATGGCTAGAAGGACTGAAATATTTCTGACAGTCTTACTGCCTGCCACAGAGTGTAAGACTGTATATCATGTGACCAAGATTTCAGATTTAGTTAGCTATTAGATATGTGAGCTTTTAACTCAATGGACTTCATTATCTTCCACACTGGTTTGTTGTCAGGATCAAAGAAGTAATGGAAAATGAAAGGTATAAACCATTAATCAAATGTAATTTTTTAAATGAAGTCTTTGAAATAAATGCAGGAGTACAAGGCAAAGATTTGACCATTTTCATGAGTTCCATTCTAGATGTTTAGCTTTTCTTCACTTTATTTCCTAAGCACTTTCAGATTCTTAAAAGCCTATTAGGCCAGAGGAATTCAGAACATAAACTTAGAAATAAGGGAACAAATGAGTCCCCTCACTTGCCCTTAAGTTTGATTTGAGGCAAATATTTTTTAGTTTAACAACTTGTTAAGTTGTAAGTTCAGGGTGACCTTCAGTTTTTCAAAAATTGTGTTTGGAGAAATGCGGAAAACTGGAATATAAGTTGCTAAGATTGATTTTTCAACTCTTGGGTCTTACCTTGGGTGGACTTGAGCTTGAAAAATGGAGACAATATAGTTAAGACCTTGAAGGAGGTTTAGTTTAGTTCCAAAGTAAACAATGCATGGAGAGTTAATGATTTCTACCAAAACACTGTACCTTTTAAATATGCCTCAACTTCAGATGGATGAAGTGAGATCCAAGAAGCCTCTCTGGGCTTGATAGAAAGAGCACTGGTGGGAAAATTCACAAGTTGTTCCCGGTTCCCTCTGTGTACACACAGAATGGATCAGGGACATACTGGTCCTTGCTAGGATGGAGGCTAAACAACTCATCTCCCAGGGTATGTTTCTAATGACCCTCTTCTAGGACAAACTTCCCAGCACCATCTCTGTTTCAAACCCCTGAGATTGTTCTGGGAACTTCTGAAACTCCTCTGGGGCCTGCTTTGCTTGGGGGAAAACACAGGCAAAAATGTTGAGTAAGCAAAAAATGGACATGAACTTGAGCAAACTCCAGGAGATAGAAGAGGACAGGGAAGCCTGGCATAGTGCAGTTCATGGGGCCACAAAGAGTTGGACATGACAGAGACTGAACAACAACAACAACAAAGCAAACTGTCACAAAAGTTTCAGCAAAGATAAGTCAAAATATAAAGATGGTCATTTCTGGCACGTGAAAATCTGATTTCTGTATCAATGAATGGTTTTAATTCTGATAAAAATAGTATATGTCTAGACTGTTGGGAGATAAGGAAAGGAAGGGCTCAGATTAAGGGGTGTGGCACATTCATCAGGAGGGAGTTCTCCACAGTCTCTTGGCCCTCCTGGTCTGGCCTTTCCTTGTGATCTCTTGCCTCTGGGAAGAACTAAGGCTATTACTTCCACTTGGGTTGTCACTAGGTGACCAGGTAAGGGACAGAGGAGCATCAAGTGACCCCCAACTCTCTTCTTCCCTTCAGCCTGTGAAAAAAGTGAAGACGAATGGGTATATACTCCAGTGTTGCCCAGTACAGCTCTATCTCATTCATCAGTCAGAAGCTGTGTGACAGAGGCCTGGCTAGAGACATGAACAGCTTTCTTTGTGTCCGCTGGTGTCGGTGATGCTGGCATTTGGGTCCATGTCCTGGAAGGAGCTCAGGTCTACCCATATCAGTGGATGCTTCTCACCGGTTTCAGGTAAAACTTTCACCTAATAAGTAGTGTGTTAGCACTGGAGCCTGGATAAGCTCCTTAGGGACTGGGAACCATTAGATGAAATATTATTCCTTCTCCCACAACGGTGCTGGGCTTCCCATCTGCAGGTTCGTAGGTGACGTAGCTGCCTTTGTTCTTGTACAGGTAAAAATCACGACAGAGAGCAGGGTGAGGAAGACCACGGTGATAACAACTGCAATGAGGGCTGTGCTGGCTTCAGCTTCCGGGGACAGGGCCTCAGTGGCCTGTAGAATTGTGGTAGCCAACAGTTCTTGTGCTGGAGGAGGCATGATTGAGAGGCTAGTCATTGCAGCAGCTGGACGGGCACTGGTAGGGAGGTGCAAATATTTTTTAATTTATTTTTTAATTGGAGGCTAATTACTTTACAATATTGTGGTGGTTTTTGCCATATATTCACATGAATCAGCCAAGGGTGTACCTGTGTTCCCTATCCTGAAACCTCTCCCACCTCCCTCCCCATCCCATCCCTCAGGGTCATCCCAGTGCACCAGCCCTGAGCACCCTGCCTCTGCATTGAACCTGGACTGGCGATCTATTTCACATATGATAATATACATGTTTAAATGCTATTCTCTCAAATCATCCCACCCTCGCCTTCTCCCAGAGTCCAAAAGTCTGTTCTGTACATCTGTGTCTCTTTTGCTGTCTCACATATAGGGTCATTGTTACCATCTTTCTAAATTCCACATATATGTGTTAATAAACTGTATTGGTGTTTTTCTTTCTGACTTACATCACTCTGTATAATAGGCTCCAGTTTCATCCACCTCATTAGAACTGATTCAAATACATTCTCTTTAATAGCTGAGTAATATTCCATTGTGTATATGTACTATAGCTTTCTTATCCATTCGTCTGCAGATGGACATCTAGGTTGCTTCCATGTCCTGGCTATTGTAAACGGTGCTGCAATGAACATTGGGGTACACATCTGTTTCAATTCTGGTTTCCTTGGTGTGTATGCCCAGCAGTGTGATTGCTGGGTCATATGGCAGTTCTATTTCCAGGTTTTTAAGGAATCTCCACACTGTTCTCCATAGTGGCTGTACTAGTTTGCATTCCCACCAACAGTGTAAGAGGGTTCCATTCTGCACCCTCTCCAGCATTTATTGTTTGTAGACTTTTTGATAGCAGCCATTCTGACCTTTGTGAGATGTTACCTCATTGTGGTTTTGATTTGCATTTCTGTGAGTGATGTTGAGCATCTTTTCATGTGTCTGTTAGCCATCTGTTTGTCTTCTTTGGAGAAATGTCTGTTTAGTTCTTTGGCCCATTTTTTGATTGGGTCGTTTATTTTTCTGGAATTGAGCTGCAGGAGTTGCTTGTATATTTTTGAGATTAATTCTTTGTCAGGTGCTTCATTTGCTATTATTTTCTCCCATTCTGAAGGCTGCCTTTTCACCTTGCTTATAGTTTCCTTCGTTGTGCAAAAGCTTTTAAGTTTAATTAGGTCCCATTTGTTTATTTTTGCTTTTATTTCCATTACTCTGGGAAGTGGGTCATAGAGGATCCTGCTATGATTTACATCAGAGTGTTTTGCCTATGTTTTCCTCTAGGAGTTTTATATTTTCTGGTCTTACATTTAGATCTTTAATCCATTTTGAGTTTATTTTTGTGTATGGTGCTAGAAAGTGTTCTAGTTTCATTCTTTTACAAGTGATTGACCAGTTTTCCCAGCAACACTTGTTAAAGAGGTTGTCTTTTCCCCATTGTATATCCTTGCCTCCGTTGTCAAAGATAAGGTGTCCATAGGTACGTGGATTTGTCTCTGGGCTTTCTATTCTGTTCCATTGATCTATATTTCTGTCTTTGTGCCAAGTATCATGCTGTCTTGATGACTGTAGCTTTGTAGTATAGTCTGAAGTCAGGCAGGTTGATTCCTCCAGTTTCATTCTTCTTTCTCAAGATTGCTTTGGCTATTTGAGGTTTTTTGTATATCCATACAAATTGTGAAATTATTTGTTCTAGTTCTCTGAAAAATACCATTGGTATAGGGGCCTTGTTTTGTATCCATTCAGCCAGTCTTTGTCTTTTGGTTGGGCCATTCAACCCGTTTACATTTAAGGTAATTATTGATGAGTATGATGAAGGCAATGGCAACCCACCCCAGTACTCTTGCCTGGAAAATCCCATGCACAGAGGAGCCTGGTAGGCTGCAGTCCATGGGGTCGTGAAGAGTTGGACACGACTGAGTGACTTCCCTTTCACATTTCACTTTCATGCACTGGGGATGGAAATGGCAACCCACTCCAGTGTTCTCGCCTGGAGAATTGCATGCACAGAGGAGCCTGGTAGGCTGCAGTCCATGGGGTCGCACAGGGTCGGACACAACTGAAGTGACTTAGCAGCAGCATGATCCCATTGCCATTTACTTTGTTGTTTTAGGTTCGAGTTTATAAACCTTTTCTATGTTTCCTGTCTAGAGAAAATCCTTTGGCATTTGTTGAAGAGCTGGTTTGGTGGTGCTGAATTCTCTCAGCTTTTGCTTGTCTGTAAAGTTTTTGATTTCTTCTTCATATGTGAATGAAATCCTTGCTGGGTACAGTAGTCTGGGTTGTAGGTTTTTCTCTTTCATCACTTTAACTATGTCCTGCCATTTCCTTCTGGCCTGAAGAGTTTCTATTGAAAGATCAGCTGTTATCCTTATGGGAATCCCCTTGTGTGTTATTTGTTGTTTTTCCCTTGCTGCTTTTAATATTTGTTCTTTGTGTTTGATCTCAGAACTAAGAAAGCACTTAGGGACATGCAGAGTTAGCTGCCAAGGCCCCAAATGTAATTTTTAATTATCCATAATTCACTGATGAATTATTGTATATAAAAACTGGGGCATGAATGCTTCTTCTGTAGACAGAGTGTAAAATCTCAATTTGTGGGAATCTGGAATGGCAATCAAATAACAGCAACCATTCAGCAATAAATTACTTTTTATAAAAAGTATATATACAATTACTTGAAATGGTTTGGGGTTTAACTCAAATGTTTTTACAAACACATATCAGTCACATAATATGCCAGGACAGCTTCACCTGAGTTTAATGACACCCCTCCCTTTTTCTGTCACCTGAACCAGTGGTATTTTGAGTTACCTAAAAAGGTGTCATAAGATTCTAATAAGAATGCTCAAAGGGATTTTAACTATATTCAGATTTTCCTTTTTTAAAGAAACAGCTTTAGTGAGATGTAACTCATATATGTGTTTCTCTTTTTAATAACTCTATGCTATATGGCCCATTGAGTAGAGGCAGAGAATATCACAAAATCAAAATTAGAGGCATAGGGGATACTGCTTTAAAAAAAAAGGCAAAACAATGTTGTAACTGTTTTGTTTATGGTTGTTATTTTAATTTTGTCTTTTTCTCTTTCTCTGTGTCTCTAAGTCTCTGTCTCTCTCTCTCTCTCTCTCTCACACACACACACACAGACACACACACACAGAGTTTTGACAGTTTTATTATCTCCCCTTATTCTCCTATTCAAATTATTTTGATATGCCCTGGGGCCTGGTATCAGAGGGTAGCCTTTGTAAAATCTAACAAACGAGTGAAAGTCCTAAAGAGAAGTGACTCCATGAGGGTGACTTTCTGATTTTTTTTCTTTTTTAGGACTTTATCTTCCTTTTAAGAAAACTCCTACAAATCCCTGGATAAATGCCATAGGCTATAGATATTTAGCAAAAGTTCCCTGGGGAAAATGTATGAAATTTCTAATGCATCAATAATGTTACATTTTGCAAAGTCTGTAAAACTTTCCAGGCTGAGAAAATCCAAGACAAATTGACAAATGAGATTTTATAAATCGGTCTTCTAGATTCACCCACAAATAATGGTACGGTAGAAGATACCAAATAATTCATAATGACACAATCCTTTGCAATCAAATTAATGATTCAAATGTAAATGAACTCTTAAGAAGAAGTGGAAAAATATAACCCATTACTCAGAGATGTATACCTTTGCTAAGATTCTACTTTATTTAGCTGGAAGTCCTCTGGTTCTTTTGTATTCTTGGCACAATTCTCCATTGGTTGTCTGACTCATCTCTAATCCTTAAAATATTCTGATTTTCGGTTAGAACTGTGGTTTACATATGTGCACTGTTTGTGTATGAATGGTCCCTGCATGTATGTCAGAGTAGGGGGAATGCTCATGCCTTTCATAGTCCATGGACCTCAGATCTAAGCTACTTACCCCATAAACCTACAGCATTAGCCTTAAGGGAGTGTTCTGCTCTGGTTTCATGCTTATTGAAGTGTTTGATTCATCACTTTGCATCTCTCTATCTGTGCCACTATCCTCCATCCCCTCCTTTGTCTTGGATAGCTCGTTTTATGTTTTAAGTTCTGGGTCATGGGTACATTTCCTCCCCCTAACAGGAGCTGGCCTTAAAGATTCAATTTTAAAAATACTTTCAAAATTGAAATAAGCAATTTTCTCCCTCTCTCATCTCTATCTTCATTTCTAGAGTTATCAAATTAGACAATATCAAATATTTGCTGCACCCTTTCCCTATACAGCCAGATCAACGGGAAAATAGTTCCTCCAGAAATGCCTGGGGCAAAATAGAAGGGCATTTGCAGAAGGGAGGCTCAGAGAGATCATTTAATCCAGGCCCTTGCCTTCAGGCTGCTGCCAAATTATTTAGGTCTCAGAATTATTGCAGCTCCTCTTGAAGATCTATATAGTTTCCATCCAGGTGTTTCATTCTAGTCTGTTTCACTAGAATATCCAAAAACCATCTTCCTTATATCCCATTGAAACAATTTTTAAAACTATAATTTTATCCCACTTCCTTGTTTATTCTTCTATATAGGTAGAAATCAAAGGTTTAAAAAATCCCCTCTAAAAAAATATTTCTTATACACACAGACACTATTTTGGTCACCCTTCAAGTCACAACTTCTTAGGCTATGTGGGTTTTCGGATGTCCTTAATGTGTTGTGTTCTAGGTTTCTCAAACCTCTTTGAAAACTTCTTATCAAGAGATTCTCTGAGGTAAGAGTAGAAAGGCAGTCAATACTGAAAAAAAGGAAAAGTTAATAAAGAAGGAGAGCAGACAGCTTAGGAAGGCATATACTTTTCCAGCACTACCATTCCACAGTTCATCAAAATTGAAAACCTAGAAATCAACCCCTTCTCATTCTTCTTCTTCATGCCACATATACAGTTACCAAGTCTCGCCATTTCTATGCCTATCTACAAAACCAAGCCCTTGACCCCTCTTTCACCATCCCTTGCTAACTCACCCCCACCATATCCCTCAACACACAAACAAGCCCTGTGTGTAAACTCAAGGTCTACCCTTCAACAGTTTGAATGAGCATCACTGCAACAGCTCTTAACCAGTCTATTTTCAGTTTGCCACCTAATTCATCTTCCAGACAATACCATAAAATTATATTACTAAAATGTTAATTTGAACATTATTTCTTCTGCTCTAAATCATTGGATGGTCATGGTCACTACTACCTAAGAATGAAGTCTATTTTTTTAAATCTAATCATAGGAGGGCTCTATATGTGTTTAGTCTAGCTTACCTGTTTGGCTTCAATAAACTAACATTTCTCCATTCATACCATATGCCCCCCCATTAATTGTTTTTCCTTAAATAGGCTACATACTTTTATGTCTTTGTGTCTTTTTACTTATTGTTCTTCCCTCTCTAGAATATTATTTTTGTCATGCCCCTGATTTAACCTACTTAAACATTATCATCTCTGTGGAACAGGCTCCAATCTCCCAGACATAGTTTTTCATGTGTCTTTTTTTAACTCTTAACTCATAATTTTTCAACAATTTCTTTATATCTATAACTCTGTTACTATATTGAGAGGGACTCTATCTCATTCACTTTGTATTTTCTTTTTTTTTATTTTCAATGCCTAGTACAGTGTCTACTCTAGATTTAGTTCTCTGAAGACTTTTTAGGATGGGTAAATGGATGAAAATGTTTGAGGATCATTCACTTTGTATTTTCTTTTTTTTTTTTTTCAATGCCTAGTACAGTGTCTACTCTAGATTTAGTTCTCTGAAGACTTTTTAGGATGGGTAAATGGATGAAAATGTTTGAGGATAAAGAGAGGAAGCTGTGATAGACAGATGGTCAAACTGGAGGCCATCCCATAGTGGTTATCTATACCTTTGTTTGGAAGGCTGGCTTATGTCAGTTTGAGAAATAGGGAACTTGAGTTTTTGAAGTTGGGTCTCCTGGATGAGTAGCTAGATAGCCAAAGGCAGAAATTCAAAGGTATTTAAAAGCTGTGGCTAAGAATCATAATACGAGAGAGCTATTTGCAGGCACCCATTTCTGGGGCCCTTCTTCCTGTCCCACTACTTACAAGCGACCTGCCCTCTGGAGCTTCATACTAGACTTAGATGCCAGGCTCTTCCTAGGTTGCTGACATTAAGAATATATATGTTCCAGTTGTCGAGTTGGCAGGGGTTTTATTTCTCTGAGGAAACTTCTGTAAACAAAATACTTTGTTTTGTTTTCCTCCTATCTGGCTTCCATCCATACCGGATTCCCCCCATCCCTTACCATTCCCACATGATGTACTACAAGCCAAATTAGGATGGCAGCTCTCATTCTGAATCTGACATGACACTCTGAAGATCTTCATCAGCCAAATTACTCTCCATAGATTGCTTCATTTCTGGAACATGTTCCATAATCACATTGTTCTCCTGACTACATTTCATCATCTCCTTTTCCTTATCTCTTTGCTCCATTTCCTTTCCTTTGCTGACAGCAGGTGGTCAGTGGTGTCTTGGAAAGAGAACCTGGCAGCAATTTAAACTCAAAGCAACAGAAACTGTGATTCAGTTAACTATTATTTGCCAAGCATAGACTTTGATGGGAGATCGGGATTTTTCTTACTGACTGCATAGGTGGCCAGGACTGAGGGTAGAGGTGTAATGTGGGAAAGTGGTACAGAGACAAGCAATATCCAGATTTGCAACCATTGTCAGTCCATCAAAAGCCAGCTTGATTCTTCCATACTGTTTACAAAATGAGACTAAAATTCCTGGAAAATATTGCCTCAGAATATTCATGGTTAAACTGGCACTGCACCCATTTTACAGATGGTCACTGGTGAGAGGAGATGTCACCAAAATCCCTCATAGTAAAATTGAAAAATACACACCAGAATAGAATTCCTTGGTGTCTTCACCTTCAGGTCCTATGTACTTGCTGAAATCTCCTTGAAGTCAACTTCATTCAAAATTTATTTATATCAAATTTTCAATTCTAGTTCCATCTTCAACAAAAATTAGGTTATAAGCCCACTGTCTGGCTCTGTAGAGGCAGAGGTGAATTTCAATGGATTCTCAGTTCCCTGGGTATATTCTCAAATGAACTACATTTTCATTTTAAAATACCAATTTTCTCAACACCTAATGAATTCACAAATATCTAGTTCTCAAGGTTGTGTAATGAATCCTAGAAGGTTTTTATGAAGCAATAGCCACTGGCATAGCATTTTACAGCTGAAAAAAATGGAGGCTTAAAAGAGTTACTTGAAGAATACAAATGATAGAACCTAGTTTCCCACACTGGGCCTCCTTCAGCTTCCCTTTTTAGGGAACCACCTAAGTCTCCATTAAAGATAGAACAGGTAAGTCTCTTTGTTTTATTTGTCTAATATTCAGCAAAAATCAAAGCTTTTGACTGTGTGTGGGCAAAGAAAAGGAGGGAAAAGAAAGGCAAGGTGAGGCAGAGCAGGCATGGGGTCAAAAGTAGTCTTGCTGCTTGCCCAGAATAATGAATGGGTGAGTTGGCCCCATGCCACAAGTGATCTGCCCACATCCTGGCTTCTCCATACCACATAAAGACTATGACATAAGACAGGCAGTGCTCCACTTGGCTTTCTTTGCTAACACTTCACATCAGCCTATTATTCTGACATTCCCACAGTGTTACTACTGTACTATTAGAAAGGGAAAATTGGCAGGCAACGCTTATCTAAAGTTATTTAATTAAAGCTGACAGCTTTAAAATGTGCTTCTGAAGGGGACAAGGATAGATTTCAAATAACTATGTGCTAGTCCTCAAATAAGCAATGGGTCTTAGATTTTTCTTCACGGCTTTACCAAGTTTACACGCCATGTTTTTCTGGAGCACCTGGTTCAAAGACAGTAACAGTTAAGAAAATGATACACTGCCCAAGGGTTATTTGACATCTAAACACCAGGTCTAGGTGAGAAACTAGACATGTCAATTTTTTAAATCCCCAAATCATAGAAACTCTCAAGAATCCACCTAACTTGGTATAAGAGAAGAGGTTGAAGATGAAGATGTCATTAAAAGTTCCTTAACCCACTGTCAACTCTGGCCTTCCAAACCTATTAAGTCATTATTTTGCTCTCTTTTTCACTTTGTCATTCATTATGTATTTCATTCTATTTCTTTGACTTTATTTTCTCTCAGGAGACAGCATGGTATATTAGAAACAGCATGCACTTTGGTAACAGACTAACCCAAATTTATAATCTTGTTCCTTTGTGTCTGTGAGACCTTGGGCAATTTGCTTACCCACTCTGTACTGCTATTTTGTCATTTGAAAAACAGGTATGCTTATAACTACCTCATGGGTTTGTTGGATTAAATAACATTATGAATGAAATAGAAAGCTCTTGACTATTAGTAACTTTATTTCTGCTTTTCTTTCCCTGCTTTCTCTGTCAGGTATCATGCTTACTATGCTTCTTTTTGCATAGTCTTGTTACTACCTCACAGGATTAATGGGCCAGTGTGCACATTGCTCAGCCTTTACACGGAATCCAGAATGCAAAGTATGACAGTGATTCCAAGCATGGGATTTGGGGTCAGATTGCTTCAGTTCAAATCCTAGCTCTGTTACTAGCCGTGTTTCCTTGGGCAAATTATTTAACTTCTTCCAGGCTCAATTTCTCTATTTGTAAAAGAAGAATAATACTCCTACCCCATAGGATTTCAGTGAATATGTAATGGGTTAATTCATATCTCAGGCCATAATAGGTGTTCAATAAATGCTTTGTTAAAAATCCATTGTTAAAAAAAATCAACTGCTATCTTCTCAGAGAAGCTTTCCTTGACAATGTATTAACAATTATAGCCATTACTCTTATTCCCTTTTATCTCACCCTGTTTCATTTTTATTCTTAACAATTATAAACCTCTGACTAGATATATATTTATCTGTTTGTATATTTGCTTCTGTTTATCTTATTCCCTCTCTACCATTAGAACATCACGTCCATGAAAGCAAGCTCTTTCCTTTAACTCCCGACACCTAGAAGAGTACTTGGAACTTAGTTGGTACTAGATAAACATCCACTCACTGGATGAATGTATTCTACTTAAGGCATCCCAATAAGAGGAGACTCTCAGCTCTTTCAGGATAAGGAGGTCATAACCTGAGTGTGGGAGCCTTGCCATTCTCTATTGATCCTCCTCCTAGGAAGACCATCCTGAAGGCTGAGTTAAATCCTCTGGGTGACTGGAACACTTGATTACTTAAGTGAAGACATAAACTCCTGCTTACCTGGCAGCCTGGCTATGAAGCCTGTAATTAATTCACTAAGACATCTTGTATTTTATATGGCTTTTCAAAAAATATTCTGTTTCTTTAAAAACCCATATAAAATACAAGATGTCTTAGTGAATTATTTACAGGCCTCTTTAAATTTTCTTCCAAGGTCGTAAAAATTGGGGGTGGTGGTGGTGGTTATTACCTTAATAGAGTAATCCTGGATCTCAAATCCTGCCTTTTCCTTTTTAGTAGTATAGTACCAAAGCATATATGACAGGTCAGTGAGAGTCAGAGCAAGTCTCTACACAGTGGGAGTGAGTAGCAAGGGAAGTTCAAGCCAAGTGGTTCCAGCCAAATGCCTCTAGACACCTGCATTGCCCATGTCTACTTGTAAATCACAGGAACATTGAAATGCGAATCTTCACTGTCAGCTTGGTTTCTACTTTAACCCTGAGATCTTCTGTTGATGTTATACCTGACTAGGTGTTGTCTATTTGGTATTCATGACTCTTTTCCCTCTTCTGATGTGAATTTCTGCATTGTCCCCAAAGCTCACCCTCTGCTTATTTCCACATAGCACTATTATTTTTAAGAAATAAATTGTAGCACATGTCAGGAGAGAAAAGGGGATTAGGCATTAGCTCAGGGAGACGCCTAAGCCATTGTGCAGTGGCAAAGTGAAGCAGAGGCACTCTACCAAATTGTGAGAGGAAATAGCTTTGAGCCTTAGCATTACTCATATATGCTTTAGATGCATGACCTTCAAGTGGCAGTAATGAATATCACTTTTCCTGTTGATAAATATTGATTACTCTGTGCTGGTGGGAATCTGAAGTCCATTTGGATTTGATAACTACCAGCTGTGACTTATTAAGTGGCTACATACCCCTCAGCATGTTTGGATGCTTGGATAACTTCTGTTGTTGTTGTTGCTGCTGCTGCTGCTAAGTCGCTTCAGTCATGGCCGACTCTGTGCGACCCCATAGACAGCAGCCCACCAGGCTCCCCCGTCCCTGAAATTCTCCAGGCAAGAACACTGGAGTGAGTTGCCATTTCCTTCTCCAATGCATGAAAGTGAAAAGTGAAATTGAAGCCGCTCAGTCGTGTCCGGCTCTTAGCAACCCCATGGACTGCAGCCCACCAGGCTCCTCCGTCCACGGAATTTTCCAGGCAAGAGTACTGGAGTGGGGTGCCATTGCCTTCTCCAACTTCTGTTGTTACCCACCTACAAATTTTAGATTAGGGCTTTCAAAGCAAATATGGATCAAAGATTTCTGCCAGCACTTCTTCACTTTAGACCTGATTCCAAAGGTAGAGCTGAATTTTAATGGTTTGTGAAGGTGAGCCACGTACACTGCTATTTACTTGGCCACATCTTTATTAACTGTCAGCAACTATATCTCAGGGAGCATATGCTATAAGGGTGTCCCATCTGAGTACTGTAATACCCCATTCTAAGGGTCCATGCTGTGGGTCATTTTAGAGGCAAACCATTCTTCTGCTGACATTCTTCTGTAGAATAATATCTCTTTGTAGGTTTAAGACACCTGGTTTGGGGTTGATGGCTTCTTGGTCTCAAGTGAATTATGATGAACTAAATTCCATAATGTTGGAGATCAGCTGTGAAAATAAAAAGCATCCTACTTAGCACAGGCCTGAAAATAAATAAAGCTTTGGGGCCCCAAGATGTGTACATTAATGAAAACTGGGCTGTTTGCATCTAGACTCTATTTTTCATTTCTATTTCTGCTTCTCTTGTTTTATTTCATGGAGGATAAGTTTATTGTAGGGTCTTTGCTTTATTTTCTTTTGGTGGTGGTAGTTGTTTTATGATCACAACAGAATATGATAAGAGAAGGCAAAAGAAAGAATGGTAAAATGCCCATAAACAAGAGAGAGGGACAAAATAGCATCTTTTTTTTTTTTTTTTAACAGGGCATCAAAAAAACATTTGGAAAAGTGAAGGTGTTTCTCTTTATAGAGTAGGATGGAGAATACAATGTCAGAGATTTGATTTTCAGGCAGTGTTCCTCATCAAATGTGTGATCCTCATAAAGTATTATGAACCCAGGAAGGTTTATCTTCATACTGAGAGTGTGACTGTCTTTCACCTTTTTTCCACCCTCTGGAATTCATACTCCAACTTCCCTCTCTGAGCTTGACTTGGTCCTGATCTTTTCCTGTCAAAACCTGCTCATCTCCTTCATTTTCACTCAGCTGTAGATGACTGATAACAGTGTGGTATGTTCCCTCTCCTAGGAAGATCACTGTGTAAAGATTAAAGAACTAAAGTGAAAAGAGATTTCTCTAGGATAAAGTCCAGGTGTCCATCCAAAAGTTGAGGAAAGTCTGAGATGCATGTGTGGACCACATGTGGATATCAATATCCTCCTTACTACCTTGAAATCCTACCAAGGAGTATACTTTAAATTGCCCTTGCTTAGAAAAAGTCTTGGTTCAGACTCCTGAGGAGATTTCTTCCTTTAAACATGTGGTAGAGATTGAAATTTATGTCCACTGATGGAGTTCAGGCAAGTTAAGGGCTAAAGGAAGACAGAAGGTTTTGTCCTTTTTTTTTTTTTTGCACAGGTTACTGAGGAAATAAAGGGAAATGGAGAGGCCATACGCTGTCCGGTGTCCCACTTGGTCTGAAGGATTGCTACCCAAGACCCATGGAGAACAAGAGTTAAGACTGAATCCAAATGAATTATTTTTACAATAGTAACAGGGAAAGATAATGTAATAAGCAATATTGCTTCAGTGCCCAAGTGAAAAAATGCTATAGATTGGGGGCAGAGTAATACTTTCCCGCTCTTATACAGAGTGGCATTAACACAGTGAGATCTGAAAAGACCGTTAAGTGTTATCTTGGTTCTTCACAAGATTTGCTACTTTGAAGAACACAAGAAGAGATTATCCTAAGCAAGAAATCATGGTCCCTAAGCAAGATGGCATGGCAGCAGTGACAGCAGTAAAGTGACATTTTCAGTGTCCTCTTGGGGAACAGATATTGACAAAGACCTGAAATGGATGAATATGAAAATATTGCTTGTCAGCACAGGTGAGAAACTGTATAACTGTATACATAGATTCTCCTGTATAACTTGGTGACACTTTGGGGGAGAGACTCAAGGGGTCCTGAAATATGCAAGTGGAAACAATAAGACAGCGATATTCGTACTGATATTACAGTTCATGTGACCTCATTTGTAACCACTGGTTGCGAATGTCTGAGGTGTTCACACTGTATAAACAAGGATGGCTCTACTAAATCAGAACTTGCCAGGTATGCATCTGAGTTTTCTTTCTTTTCTTTTAAGCAATGAATATGGCTTTCTGCTTAAGAATCTACAACCTTTAAACAAATCTCCTTTTTGGTTAAAAGCACATATCTATGTCAGAGCTATCCTGGTGGAAACGTGTAAAGCTAACTTGTCCTCATAAGAATCAAATTCACAGCCTTGACCTCATTAGTATGTTCTAACCATCTGCTTTAACTGGCTGTGATCCTGGGAAACATTTTCCTTCTGAATTCTCAAAACTCAATAGTCTCAGTAACATGATAAAGATAAGTTGAGTTATGAGTAAAAATTAGAAGACTCTCCGAGTCAATGGCCTTAGGCTTAGAAGAGGCAATGTAAAATAAAGATAAACGTCTGCTCTGGGCAGGGTTTAAAAACTGTGCCAAGAGAGAGAGTGGAACCTATATCCAGGGAATGGACAAAATGTAAAGAAACTTGAGGTAAACAGATTTAATTAAAACAGAGACTTCCCAAATCCATTTTTTGTGATTATTTGTTATTATTCTTAGGAGCTGATTAAGCAGTAGCAGATGTCACAAATATACAAATATTATTACACATGTAAAATGTGTCTAGTACATAGAAGACCATGAATAGACCATTTCTGCAAGATACTGCTAACTACTTCCTGTTTAATTTAAAAGGTAAATTTTACTTTAGATTTCTGAAAGTACATAAAATTTGAGTCAAACCTCAAATCACTTTCTGGGAAATTATTAAACCAAATTGAAGTTGTCCTTTTTATTCAGATAGATAAATATCCATTGAATGTAAATATGGGCACAGCATTTAGGATAGGAAAACAATTATTTAACAAAGCTGGCCTTTGCCTTAAAGAATAAAGAGGGTTAAAAAGTGAGAGTGGAGTAGAGGCCATTATTCTTTTCTGGCCAGTCCAGATGTTGCTTTACTTAGACAACATTCTGAAATGAAGTTATTATGGAAAGAAAGTTGTGAGATATGTCTTTGCTATGAGGTACTTTCCACTTATGGCTAATACCTGAGTCCCTGGGTAGTGTTTACCATGGGCCAGGCATAGTAACTACCTTGCATGTGTTTTGGTGACTACCACAACTCTACGAGACAGGTATTACCATATTCCCATTTTATAGTAAAAGAAACGGAGATAAAAAAAAAAATGTGACAAAACTTGCCCAAGGTCATAGGACCATCAGGGTGCTGGAAGTATTTGGACTGTGAATCCTTAAATATTCAGAATTCTTTTACCACCTTGAATAAGCATATACCTTTAATGGGCTTCCCAGGTGGCTCAGTGGTAAAGAATCCCCCTGCCAATGCAGGACCCACAAGAGATGTAGTTTAATCCCTGGGTTGGGAAGATCCCCTGGAATAGGAAATGGCAACCCGCTCCAGTATTCTTGCCTGGAAAATTCCGTGGACAAAGGAGACTGGTGGGCTACAGTCTACAGGGCTGCAAAGAATCGGACATGACTGAGTGACTGAGCACACATACCTTTAATAAGAAAACATACTAAGCAAAAGAGAAAACATTCCAGAGTCATAGTATGCATGCCTCCTTAACTTCTGAAATAAGTAAATAAATATATATGATGCAGATTATTAGCAAGACAACAGTTTCATAGAGTGCATAGCAATTTCCTATGAAAGTATAACACATACTTTTCCAGGGTTCTGAGCTGTTCAAAACTATGTTAATTTCCAACTAGAATTGTTGTTGTTGCTGTTGGCAGAGTTGGTGGGAGGGCTACTGTTCATAATACAGCATTTAAATACTCCTTCTATAAGTTTCAATGACAGGAAATGGGAAATTGTGTCAATGTTTTTACTGGTGCTTGAGGATGGAATTAGGAAGGTAAAGAGGGTAGCCTGAAAACTGAAAAAGAACAGTATAGTTTGTTGACCAAATTAAATGGTATTCACAAGACATATTTTTTAATTAATGAAGACATAAGCATCAAGAGCTTGTCTCTGTTCCTTGTAAAGCTGCTAGCATTTGTATTTACTCAAAAATATGTAGACTTCTGGTATTTCTTTCAGGATCTGGCAGAGTATAATATCTGTGTCAGAAAATATTATTTCTTTTAGGATCTCCAAAAAGAAAGGAAGAGTTGCTGGCTAGGATTACATTGTATTATTCCACTGTCTCTCTTTATTTCATTTAATAGGCTTTGGGGCAATGGTCTCTCAGCTCTTTGGAAATATGGCACCTCAACACTAACAGCAATGATAGGGAAGAGGAGGAGTTAGAACATCTGCAGGACTGCTTTCTAAATCTTCTCTAAGCCACAGCACGCAGTATAATATAATTCCTTTTTCTAAACTGCTACAAAAAGACTTTCAACTTCAAACAACCAGATAATAAACAAGCATGTCCCTATGTGAGAGATCAAAAGGAAATTTTATATAACCCTATGTTTTGTAGCAATTTGGCAGAAAGGCTATATGAGGCAGACCACTATCTTATGTATTTCCCTGATTCTCAAAAGAGTAATTTAGTAGTAAAGAGAGATTTTTGATGTCACATATTTCCTAATTACCTAATTTATTTTCTGTATTCATTTCCATAATATTTTCTTAGCAAATTAATTATTTCAGATTTTATTTTGATGGGTAAAAAGAACTGAGCAAATCTTCCATTAAACATTAATAACATGCGGTAAGCAAAGTAAAAACTAATGACTGAACCCTTTCTAGGAAATGCTAATTTCAAGGCCAATCACATATATGTCCTTAAATGTAAACAACATTAGAGATTATTAATGGAAATTTTTGCATGTATCATAGTTTTATCAATAGAGATTACTATGCAAATAATGAAGTGAAAGGTTTAATGGGATGTAGTAATTCATATGCAATTTGGATGAAATGATGATATTGGGGATGGGATGATGGTGTTGGGGATGCTGTGATGGAGCTGAAGGCAGGTTGCATTATTTTCATCAAAAATCTCATGAGAAAAAAGCAGTTTGGTATAAGACTCATGAAGAGATTGAATTTTGTATTTTAATTCCATTTCTTGATTCCTGGATGATCTTGAATGAATGTCTCATCTCTTGGCTCTCAGTTTCCCTGCTGGGGGTGGGGGATCAAGTGCTGGTACTATCCAGTAGTTGTGCCTAAGTCATTATTTAAAATATTAAAAAAAAAAAACCTTCACAAACATGCAGCAAATTCTAACAAATAATTCCAGGTAGCCCAGGGGAAAAGGTACATGTACAAAGCTTCTAGTGATGTCTCCCTATGACATGTCAAAATTTGACAATGTAAACACAACAGTCATTAATTTAATTTGCTTTTTTCTGTAAAGCACAATACTAGATTGTGGTGGGGTGAATGGTGGATAATGTCTCTGGTTTAAAGAAGAACAAACTAAATAATGAATATAATCTTGACCTGTTTGCTCACTTCTTGGCAAAGGCCTCTGAAGTCCAAATTATTTTACTGATCACTGACTACTACAATACACAATGGAAATGAGAGATGAATAAATAATACCTGCATTTTCAGTTCACAAAGGTCTAAGGCTTGCTCTTTAAAATAGGATTAAAGGTTTTATTTTCTCCATCTGTAACTCTCAACTATCTTTCAGACAAAAGAACAACTCTCAAATGTATAGGTACTGAATGAGGACAACTGACTATATCTCTAATTTGAAGCTCTACTCTCAAAAGCTTTTCTCCAAAGCCAAAGATTCAATATAGTCTCATAATGTGGTGTGGGTATGGTTGGACAGGAAAGAAGTATGTAAAAACAAGATACCATATGATACTAAAAGCTCATTGATATTTCAGCTAATAGGAAACTATTACCGTCTGAAATGGGCTTCCTGGGTAGCTCAAGTGGTAAAGAATCTGCCTGCAATGTGAGAGACCTGAGTTTGATCCCTGGGCTGGGAAGGAAGATCCCCTGGAGAAGGGCATGGCAACCAACTCCAGTATTCTTTCCTGGAGAATCCCATGGACAGAGGAGCGTGGCAGGCTACAGTCCACGGGGTCGCAAAGAGTCAGACACGACTGAGTGATAAACACTTTTGGTTCACTTCGTTGTCTGAAATAACCTTCAATCAAACTGTGACTATCAAGAGACCAGATATTATGCTAAACCTGGAGGGAAGGCATCTCTGAAGTCTGACTGAGAGTCTTTAAAAGGACCCTTTGGGATTTATGATTTTGGCCCTGAAGAAATAACTGGTACTAGACTTAATCTCCCACCATTCAAAACTAGGCAAGTGCACAAAAGACATAGAATAACTTTTTTAAATTGGATGATGGGTAACACAGGTCTCTGATACCCTGGCTTTCTGCCTAGGGGAATATTTTGAACAGCAGAGTAGGGCAAGTTAACTCAAGTAGAAGATGGTAGTCTTGCTAAGTTGAGGAAATAGAAATTGAAGTTTGGAGAGACTGAAGTGACTAGAATTTGCAAGGCAGAGTGCTGAAGAGGATGGGGTTACTCAGAAAAATAGCTCCACCAATCGCATGTGGTCCTTCTTCATCTTTGTCATAATATTAAGCTGTACATGCATAGGATAAAGCTCTGTAAGACTAGTCAAAGAACAAGAGCTGTAAGTTGAACAATTCCCAAAACTCACACAGGACTATGAAATATTTGTGTCCTCATCTTACAGACTAGAGAAATCTCACTGAAAGCCTAGGCTGAACAGTAGAGAATGTAAAAAGGGCTGGACTTAGTAAAATTTATATTTAACTAGGAAATATCAGTCAACAGAAACAGACTCCAAAATGATACAGTGAAGGAACTATTATATAAGGATTTTCAAACTTAATACAAATATAATTAAGAATTTAAAGGAAAATATAAACATAATGAAAACAGAATAAAATATTTCACAAAGAACAAAATACAAATAGCTCTCAAAAGATTGAAAATTTAATAGAATTAATTTTTAAATTTTAAATAGAATTTAAAATAAATTTTTAAATTAAATTTTTAAATAGAAAATTTAATAGGTGTGCTTAATAGAAAAGTAAGCATTACAGAAACAAAGAGAAATGAACTTTCAGATTAAGTAATATAAACTATCATAACTAAAGGATATTGAAGGAAAAAACTGAAAAAAATTAAACAGATCTTCAGTGACCTGGGCCAAAGATCTAAACAGACATTTCTCCAGAGAAGACATACAGGTGGCTAACAAACACATGAAAAGATGCTCAACATCACTCAATTATCAGAGAAATGCAAATCAAAACCTCAATGAGGTACCATTACACACCAGTCAGGATGGCTGCTATCCAAAAGTCTACAAGCAATAAATGCTGGAGAGGGTGTGGAGAAAAGGGAACCCTCTTACACTTCTGGTGGGAATACAAACTAATACAGCCACTATGGAGAACAGTGTGGAGATTTCTTAAAAAACTGGAAATAGAAATTCCATATGACCCAGCAGTCCCACTCCTGGGCATACACACCGAGGAAACCAGATCTGAAAGAGACACGTGTACCCCTATGTTTATCCAAGCACTGTTTATAATAGCATGGACATGGAAGCAACCTAGATGCCCATCAGCAGACGAATGAATAAGGAAGCTGTGGTACATATACACTATGGAATATTACTCAGCCATTAAAAAGAATTCATTTGAATCAGTTCTAATGAGATGGATGAAACTGGAGCCCATTATACAGAGTGAAGCAAGCCAGAAAGATAAAGACCAATACAGTATACTAACGTATATATATATGGAATTTAAAAAGATGGTAATGATAACCCTATATGCAAAACAGAAAAAGAGACACAGATGTACAGAACAGACTTTTAGACTCCTTGGGAGAAGGCGAGGGTGGGATGTTCAGAGAGAACAGCATTGAAACAAGTATACTATCAAGTGTGAAACAGATCACCAGCCCAGGTTGGATGCATGAGACAAGTGCTCAGGGCTGGTGCACTGGGATGACCCAGAGGGATGGGATGGAGAGGGAGGTGGGAGGGGGGATCGGGATGGGGAATACATGTAAATCGATGGCTGATTCATGTCAATGTATGGCAAAAACCACTACAATATTGTAAAGTAATTAGCCTCCAACTAATAAAAATAAATGGAAAAAAAATAAAAGAGTGAGTTCAGTCAGTCAGTACAGTGGCTCAGTCATGTCTCATAAAGAGTGAAGGTCATTTTTATTCCCATGAATTTTTCAGAAAACAATATACCAGATATCAAAGCACTGTGATACACATTTGCATCTGATACATATGAAAATAAAACCAATTTGAGTACAAAGAATCTTTCATCCAATTTAAACTTAACAGAACAAAGTCTAAATTCAATAGTACTCCAAAAAATGGTATGAACCCTAATTGAAAATTTTACATTGAACAATTACAATAACGTACTGAAATTAAATATTATACATATGTATTAATTAAAGTAACATTAGTTGCAGCAGCTGTTAAACCAAGAAATCGCAATTGCTCAGCATGATAAAAATTTCTAACTTATTCAGAGACCCAGTCTCTGCCACCTTCAACACATGGTTTCCAAATTACTTTGGGATCCAACATCTAGCCAGCAGATGGGGGAATTGATGGAGAAGGCAGAATTGCCTGGGAAGAAACATGCCAGGCCTGGATGTAACTTGCATCATTCCTGTTCACATGCCACTGGCCAGAAATCCAGTCCAATGGCCACATATAAGTTAAGGAAGGCTGTGAGTATATTCTAACTCTGCTCCAAGGAAGAAAGAGAAACAAATCCAATGAGTAATTACATTATCTTTGCCACAAAGCACACTCTTTGGGGGAAAATGGAGGTGGTGTTGGTAACCAAGAAATCCTTGTCACAGGTTTAAGAATAGCACTTAATGAAATTTGTTGAGTACTTATTATGAGCTAGGCACTATGTTAAACATCAGATTTAAAGAAAAACTAGAATTTATCTATTATCCTTCATTTATTCATGGTACAGTGAGAGAAAATATGTTTAAACTGATTTTTTTTTTTTGTCATTCAGAGTGATAAATGTTATGGGAGAGGTAAATATAGAGAATCAAAAATCTTGTCTCTAAAGTGAATTATCATTTACCATTTACCCACCCTTTAGCTCAGAGAAATGACATTTTCACTGCATATTAAGGGAGCATGAGCTGGGTAATTAGGAAGAAGAGAAGTCATAACTTTTATCACTTCCTTACTGCACTGTGGACATTTTTATTTGCAGTCTAGAAGTTACATACACTTTATGGAGCTAAATTCTTGCTTTTTTAATATTCACTAAACATTCTGCTTATATGCCTTAGCAACATTTTTTAAGTGAATAGAAGGATACTTTTTTAAAGCTGTTGAGGCCTGATTTTCTGCAGTTTGCTGTTTTGAGGGACATGAAGGCAGTTGGAGGTAGGGAGGTGTTTCACAGAAACGTCCAGAGATGAAAGAGAAAGAACTTCATGAATATAATAAAATTATCAAGAATGGGATGTATGAAGTTCTTAAGTCAAAGGCCTCTTTTACTTTCATCATAAAGTGAAAAGGCATCTGTGAAGACTGGGTACCAATTTTTTTTTCTTTGGAAAATGCCTTGGTTCTGAGTGATTTTTTTTGTGAAGGGGGGCAAGTGCCTTGATTCTCCTTCATTCCATTTGCATAAGTGATGCTGTTAGATTACTGCTAATGATAAGCATGTTCAGAGACATAATGGGATTCTGAGATTTTGAGAAAAATGCTCTTTAAGGTAACTTCTCCACTTCTCTTTAAAACTAGAGCAGGTCTGTGGAAAGAAAATTAGGTTAGGTGTCAGAAGAAGAAAAATCGTAGTCCCATTCTACCACTACTCACTACAAGAACATGGATAAGCCTGCCACTTCATTTCACCTTGCTTCACTTCACATTCTGTAAGTATAAAGGATGATGAATAATGCTAGCTGTATGTATGTGTGTGTGTGTGTGTGTTTATGAAGGTATAGCATGAGGGGTTTCTAAAATGTAAAAGCTACTTTGTTCCTCTGCACAAAATGCATTACAAAAGTGATATAATTTTAATATATAGAATACAACTAAGCCAAATAAAAATTATCTGTAATCCCACAATGCAGAGATAACCATTGTTTATGGAATAAAGTCCCAAATTTTTCATCCTTTGGTAAACAATACTTCTCAGAATATTTGACACTCTTAGTATGTCCTAAGACTACATCCTGCATTAAAAAATTCTTTTATTTGTATATCTGAAGCACATCTCATTTTCAGAAATAGTGTACAAGCAACCAGGGGAGTAGTTTTTCCATTATCAGGGTAAGAGCCATCATTATCATCATTATTTTCTGTTTGAAAGACTCTGTGAGCTTGCAACAAAACAAAAGGGAACATGCTGATGACTTCATGGTAAGGAACAGGGATTTTATAGATAAGTCTGTAAATAATACTAAAGCTAGTGAAATGACCTGGATGGGGCTGAAAGATTTATTTCATAGTTTATCTGAATGCTCTTCAGAGACAGACAATAGAATATAGCCTTTGTGTTCAGTTCCATCCGTTTTTATTGAGTCAGGAGATGCTTAAAGAAATTTATAGAGCTCTTTGAAAGTCAGCATTTTTAATAAGTAGCACTGAGAAAAGATTATACTGAGGGAGATCCAAGTGACAATACAGAACATGAGACATGAGGGAATTTATAATGGCTGAGCTAACTGAGGTGGAGGACACACTGGGAGGTGGACCCCAGTGAATAATCTGCCCATCCTTCTGTCTATTGCCTATTCCCCTGACTCTCTCTTTATCAATGATAATTTCAAACTTCTCAGATCCCATCTTCTGGAACTGAGCTGCTATGTAAAAGCTGTTGGTTTGTATATCAGTGCTATTCTGAGACCCAGAAATCATTCCTGATACAGTATATATCAGGATAAATCCAATCAAATCTCATGGACTTTGGAACCTAGGAGCAGACCACATTTTTTCTGAGCATACAGAAAAGCAACAAAAAACAAAGAAATGAAAAATGTAGACTATGAAGAAAGATTTAATAAAGAATTTAATTCTAGGACAGAATACCTAGACAATTACCTGGATTTAAGAGACTGGATTCTAAGTCCAGATTCACAAGTAGATATGAGCTACAGGAGTTTAAAATGTTACAAGTTGGGTTCTCTGGAAAGTGATACTGAGATGAAATTTACTAGGGCATGCTAGGTGTTTATTAGGGATCAACACCTAATGAAGAGACGGGATAGAGAGCAGGATCATACAGATCAAGAAAAACTGCCATGCTGACCAACCCCAGGGAACTCTGGAGGATATGGCTCCCTAGATGTCTCACATTGGTCTTGGAGGCTGGGCCTCTCTATTCCCACTGTAATGTACCATTGGCTAAAAAGAGTATGCCTATAGGAAAATCTGCTCTTTGTTGCCGAGACAAACCCTAAAGCAAGTGGCAGGATGAGACTGTTCGCTCACAGGTCTCCCATAGATGGACCAACAAGTCCTTCCTTTAAGAGCAGTCTGGGAAGCACATATCTGTGCCCACCACAAACAGGGAGTGAGATGAAGAAGAGTTAGATGAGATGAAGCTTAAGGTTTCTTGTAGCCCTTACAATTGATTATTTTAAGAATAAAACATCTATAACAATAGACTTGGGTCATTTAAAAAATTAATTCTTGCTGTCAAGAGAAAAGTATAACCACTATATTACAGAGAAAGAGTTTTCAATCATTGCTATTAACTTGATGACTATGACTAATTAGACACACATGCACACACATGCATATAAACACACATCTATACATGTCAGGAAATAAATAAGAAGATAATTTTTACCAAGGTTTGTAAGATAGTATACCCTCAGCATGTGTTTAATACCCAGAAAGAACTAAATCCAAGGCACTGAGTTTATTTCACATCATAAATGAAGGACTCAGATTAGATTTTTGGATGATTTTCCTATCCAAAACTCATTGTGGATAGTTAAAACAGGAAGTCCAGTTAAAACTCACATGCTAAGAATATACACGGAGGATCATAGCCCAATATGGTGAAGGGACCAAAGAAGGAGTAATACTAACTATCGTTTATCTGGGCTTCCCAGGTACCACAGAGGTAAAGAATCTGCCTGCCAATCCAGGAGACACAGGAGGCATGCGTTTAGTCCCTGAGTTGGGACTAAAGATCCCCTGGAGAAGGGATTACAGCCCACTCCAGCATTCTTGTACTCAGTACTTGTATTCTAGTATTCAGTGTCATTTATTTACCATTTGCTTTGTGTTAAGGATTGTGTTAAGCACATGTAAAAAGTTATTCTTGATTCACATAACAACTTATGATGTAGCTATTGCAATCTCCATTTTATAAGGTCACACAGTAAAAGACAAAGTATGGGTTCTTATCTAGAAAATCTGATTCCAGAGCCTATACTCTTCTTTTTTTTTTTTTTTTTTTTTTTCTGGTTTTATTTTTTTAATTTTTTAATTTTTTTTCATTTATTTTTATTAGTTGGAGGCTAATTACTTTACAATATTGTAGTGGTTTTTGCCATACATTGACATGAATCAGCCATGGATTTACATGTGTTCCCCATCCCGATCCCCCCTCCCACCTCCCTCCCCATCCCATCCCTCTGGGTCTTCCCAGTGCACCAGCCCTGAGCACTTGTCTCATGCATCCAATCTGGGCTGGCGATCTGTTTCACACTTGATAGTATACTTGTTTCAATGCTATTCTCTCAGAACATCCCACCCTCGCCTTCTCCCACAGAGTCCAAAAGTCTGTTCTATACATCTGTGTCTCTTTTTCTGTTTTGCATATAGGGTTATCGTTACCATCTTTTTAAATTTCATATATATGTGTTAGTGTACTGTACTGGTGTTTATCTTTCTGGCTTGCTTCACTCTGTATAATGGGCTCCAGTTTCATCCATCTCATTAGAACTGATTCAAATGTATTATTTTTAATGTCTGAGTAATATTCCATTGTGTATATGTACCATAGCTTCCTTATCCATTTGTCTGCTGATGGGCATTTGGTTGCTTCCATGTCCTGGCTATTATAAACAGTGCTGCGATGAACATTGGGGTGCACGTGTCTCTTTCAGATCTGGTTTCCTCGGTGTGTATGCCCCAGAGCCTATACTCTTAATTAGTGTCTTAAATTTCTATCATATAAAAGAGAGATTTAATTGCTCTCTATGACTCCAAGAAATAAAATGACAAAACTTCTCAAGTCTCTACACAACCTGTCTGCTGTCTGCTTCTCCAAGAGTGCCTTCCATTTTCAGTGCACTTTCCATTTTGCTCCAGCTATACAGGCTTGGAAAAATAAAGTTCTTTCCACTTTACAACCTTTGTATTTGCATATATACTGCCTGAAACATTCTTTCCCTTGCTCTTCACCTGCCTAATCTTTATGTCACTCCTTCAAGTAAACTTTTCCTGACCCCTTCACCCTCAGACCAGTTTAGATACTGCTGTTACACGTTTTAATGGTTCCCTTGACTACTTCAAGGCATATGTACTTTTTTCCAGAGTACTACTGTCTGTTTACCTGTTTATTGTTTTTCTTCTTACAGTAAATTTAACTTTCATGACAGAAAGGATCACATCTGATCTATTCACTATATTTTCATGTGCTATTTAGTGCTTAGCATATCAGATGCTTGCTTGCTGAGTGGCTGGATAGTTGTGTGCCTGGATAAAAACTCAATGAATGGAAGCTACAGGGAGTCAGAACTGAACTATAATGAAAGAAGCTATTTTGGAAGGTACTAAGTTCTTTCCTTTGGAGATGATCAAGCAAAATATGGGTGCATGTGTGTTCAGCCATGTCCAACTCTTTGTGACCATAGCCCACCAGGTTCCTGTGTCCATGGGATTTTCCAGGCAGGAATACTGGAGTGGCTTGCCATTTCCTTCTCCAGGGCATCTTTCTGACCCAGGGATGAAACCCATATCTCCTGCATTGCAGGTGGATTCTTTAACACTGAGCCACTGGGGAAGTCCCTATCAAAATATATATAGCCAGAATAACAGAATTCATAGACTACTTAATAGCTACAAATTTGTCACATCTTGATTGCAAGCACAATGATTTTCTTCCTCCTTGTAAGAAGGATAGTCTATTTCTCCACACCTTGAAGCTAGGCTTAGTCATGTGATTTGCTTTTGCAATGGGACATTAACAAAAGTGACAAAAGTAGAGGCTTGGAAAGTGTGTGCACACTGAAACATGTCCTTTCTGGAAACATGGTTCTCACCATTTGAGTCTGAACTAACCTTGAGAATGAGAGAAGAATTGGAGAGCGATGCAGTTAACAGCCAGTAGTAACCACTGGACATATGAGCGAGGCCATATTAGACCACTGCTAGATGATAAAGTCACCATACGACTATGATCATATAAATGAACCCAGATAAACTGAAAAAGAATTCTACAGCTAAGCTTGGCCCAGACTGGTGACCTACAGAATGATGAGCAAAACAAACAACAACAGAGAAAAAAAAATGCTGGTCACTAGATTTTGGAAATGTTTGTTGGACAGTAATAGGTAACTGAATCAGAGGATGATGTAGAAGAGTTTCCAGGATCAGGTAGAGGTGTTTACTAGACGGCCTTAAATAGTCCTTTCCATCTTAAGAATCTATAACGGTACTGAATGCTTTTTTTAAAACACTTAATGTCATTCAAAACAACAAAAAGTCACTTTGTGATAAAAATACACCATAGCGGCTATTCATCCATCTGTTTGGATTTACTGTACATGCCATAATTAAAGAAACATTTCAGCATTTGATTTGTATTTAAAGCTCACATAATTTTAAATACATTCTCTAAATCCTTCCTAGCAAGCAAAATAACATTTATGCTGTAATCTGTCTCATGGCCTGCTCTGTATCTCCACGTACAGAGGTATAATTCATCCATAAAAGACAGCTGAAATATGCGCTGCTCTGAATTGTTTTAATACTGTGCACAAGAGACTGGAGGAGAAAATTAACTGCCATATGCTGCCTCATTTGAAGTATCAGATGGATAATAATAAAACAGAAAAAATATAAAATCATTTAGAGCCATTTTAGGACCATATGCTCAACTTCACTGACAATAATCAACTACAATATAGTTCAGAAAATAGAAGTGGAGAGAATATAATTCTCCTCATTATACTGGGTGTTAGGCTCCAAATCGTTTGAAAATACCATGGATCTATAGAAGTGTAATTTTTATCCAGAGATATCTAGACCTCTGATAAAGATGAGTTCAATTACTCATGGGGAATATTTTCCTTCTTTTTTGCTACAACTCAAGTTTCTCTTCCTTCAAAGGTTAGGATCCATGCTCACAATTTTCAGGACATTGTCCTGCATGCAACACAATTCATGCTGATTCCTCCTTCCCATTGCACCCTCCCAGTATTGTATTTGTCTGTACATATATTAGTAGATAGTGAATATTATTAGCCTTACAAAAACTCACCATAGGGTTCCTTTAAGCAGCAGGAACTCCTACTGCTACTTTCTTATTTTCCCTTGTCCCTTTGTCAATTTATCTTACTGTATGGTTTTTCTTTATTTGCAAGTCTGTTTTCCTAACTAAATATTAAGTTACCAACAGATGTGTGAATCATGTGACTTGAGATACTGGATTAAAATATGGCACATATTAGTTTCTCAAGAAATTAATTGTTGAATGAACAATTACATGAATTTAAAATACTATGCTAATTAGAACAAATTACAGTAAATAAATATTCTGTGTAAAGCAAGGTACTGTACATCTATTCATTCACTGGAATTCATGGGATGCTTTGTTTCTTTAGTTTATTCCTTGTTTACATTGTCCAATGTTCCATGTAGTAATTTAGTCACCTAAAAAAATAAAGAGGCAATGCTGGAGATGCAAGTTTTGGCTAGTTCTGAGTAAAGTGATAGTTAAGTGCTCTCCCCTAAAAGCAATGATATTGATGGGCAAATTGACAGAAATAACTTTTCGAGCAATCTGGAAATTGACTAAAGGCATATAGCATTTATTAATGAAAAAATGATGAACTTTGGGTTTAAAAAGTGGAGATCTAAAATATTATGTGGCAGCCCGGATGGGAGAGGAGTTTGGGAGAGAATAGATACATGCATATGTATGGCTTAGTCCCTTCATGCTGACCTGAAAGTATCACAACAGTGTCTGTTAATTGGCTATATCCCAATACAAAAAAAAAAAAAACAAAAAACAGTGGGGATCTGTGGTGAGGCTTCTCTCATCTTCACCATGTCTTCTCACTTTTACCCTGCATAGCAAAGCAGAGATTCTGTCATGTGGGGTGGTGGGCCATGAGAACTGGCAACTTCTCTGCCACTATCAATGGTGGCTCACTTGATCTGGAAAAGTGAGCCCTGGCATAACTCATGTAGAACAGTGTTGCCAGTGGAAGTGATAATCTTGGAGACAGGTGAGTAAGAAGGAACAACAGCTCTATTAAATCAAGGCTGAAGTCCTGGCTGGGATAACTCTATCCCTGAATGAGGGCCCAAGCTATTTAAACACTTCTGGCCAACCCTGTGGCTGCACACATGTATATACTTATCAGAAGTAGATTCTACAGAGAAAGACAAATATTGTATGGTATTGCTTATATGTGGACTCTGAAAACAAATGGTACAAATGAACCTATATACAAGGCAGAAATGGAATCACATATGTAGAAAACAAACATATGGTTACCAAGGAAATGGGGGGATAAACTGGGGGATTGGGATTGACATATTCACACTACTATATATAAAATAGATAACTAATAAGGGCCTACTGTACAGCACAGGAACTCTATTTGGTGCTATGTAATGACCTGTATGGGAATGGAGTCTGGAATAGAGTGGATATATATATATGGAGATATATAATTGCTTCACTTTGCTATACAGCAGAAAGCAACACAACATTGTAAATCAACTAAACTCTAATAAAAAAAAATAATTTCAAAAGCAAAAGAGAAAAAAGAAAAAAGGATGTAAAAGGGACCAGAGGAAAGTAAAATCTACAAAGCTTAAATGTTGAATGTGATTCACTACACACACATAGATATATCAGCAAAGGCTTAAGGGTTTGAAGTAGTAAGTAAAACCTATGATAAATCATTGACTAACAACTAAGTTTTCTGTGTATTGTTGCAAGAATACACAGAAGAACTATACAAAAATGATCTTAATGACTTGGATAACCATGATTGTCTGGTCACTCACCTAGAACCAGGCATACTGGAGTTCGAAGTCGACAGGGTTTTAGGAAGCATTACTACAAACAAAGCTAGTGGAGGTGATGTAATTCCAGCTGAGCTACTTCAAATCCTAAAAGATGGTGCTATTAAAGTGCTGCACTCAATATGTCAGCAAATTTGGAAAACTCATCAGTGGCCACATGACTGGAAAAGGTCAGTTGTCATTAAATTGCAAAGAAAGGGAATGCCAAAGAATGTTCAAACTACCACAAAATTGCACTCATTTCACATACTAGCAAGATCATGCTAAAAATCCTTCAAGCTAGGCTTCAGTAGCACGCAAACAAAGAACTCCCAGATGTACCAGCTGGATTTACAAAAGGCAGAGGAATCGGAAATGAAATTGCCAACATCCATTGGATCATAGAAAAAGCAAGGGAATTTTAAAAATATATACTTCTCCTTTATTGAATATGCTAAAGCTTTAAAGAGTTGGGAATACCAGACCAGCTTACCTGTCTACTGAGAAACCTGTATGCAGGACAAGAAACAACAGTTAGAACTGGACATGGAAAAATGGACTGGTTAAAAATTGGGAAAGGAGTACATCAAGGCTGTATATTGTTACCCTGCTTATTTAAATTATATGCAGAGTACATCATGCAAAATGCCAAGCTGGATGACTCACAAGCTGGAATTAAGATTGCCAGAAGAAATATCAACAACCTCAGATATACAGATGATACCACTTTAATGGCAGATAGTGAAGAGGAACTAAAGGGCCTCTTTATGAAGGTGAAAGAGGAGAGTGAAAAAGCTGGATTAAAAATCAACATTTAAAAAGCTAAGATCATGGTACCCAGTCCCATCACTGCATGGCAAATAGATGGGGAAACAATGGAAACAGTGAGAGATTTTATTTTTCTTGGGCTCCTGTGGGCATCACTGTGGACCACGACTTGCAGCCATGAAATTAAAAGACGCTTGCTCCTTGGAAGAAAAGCTGTGACAAACCTAGACAGCATATTAAAAAGCAGAGATGTCACTTTGCCGAAAAAGGTCTGTATTGTCAAAGCTATGGTTTTTCCAGTAGTCATGTACAGATATGAGAGTTGGATCATAAATAATTCTGAGTGCCAAAGAATTGATGCCTTTGACCTGTGGTGCTGGGGAAGACTCTTGAGAGTCTCTTGGATAAGAAGGAGATCAAACGAGTTTCAATTCTAAAGGAAATCAACCCTGAATATTCATTGGAAGAAGTGATGCTGAAGCTAAAACTCTAACTTTGGCTACTTGATGTGAAGAAGAGCTGACTCATTGGAAAAGATTTCAATGCTGGGAAAGATTGCAGGCAAGAGGAGGAGGGGACAACGGAGGATGAGACGGTTCGATGGCATCATCAACTCAATGGACATTAGTTTGAGCAAGTTCCAGGGGATAGTAAAGGACAGGGAAGACTGGCATGTTGCAGTTCATGGGGTTGCAAAGAATTGGATATGATTTAGTGAATGAATAATAGCAACAAGCTATTCTGACCCAGGAGCAACCTCTATGAAACCAGGCTTAAAAACATGAACAAGAATTAAAAACTTAGCAGATTTCATAGGCAACAAAGTGTGACAAGACAAACTTTATGGACTTAGATCAGTCAAGTCACTAAACTAAGAAAAAAAAAACAAACACAAAATAGCAACTACAATAAGTCATGGTGATGGAGGAGAGATCGAAACCTAGAGGTACTACAATATATTATCTAGAATGCTCAGTTTTCAACAACAGCAAAAATAAAACATGCAAAGAAAAATGGAAGTATGGCCTAAACACAGGATAAAAATCAGTCAAAAAAAACCTGATAAAACCGTCCCCTATAGGAAAAGTTGTTCAATGTCACTAATCATCAGAGAAATGTCAATCACAATCTCACACCTGTTAGAATGACTGTTGTCAAAAAGATAAGAAATGACAAGTATCAGCAAGGATGTGGAGATAAGAGAACTCTTGTGCACAGTTGGTGGGAATGTAAATTGGTGTAGTCTATACAGGAAATAGGGACTTCCCTGGTGACTCAGACTGGAGAAGGAAATGGCAACCCACTCCAGTACTCTTGCCTGGAAAATCCCATGGAGGGAGGATCCTGGTAGGCTACAGTTCACAGGGTCACAAAGAGTTGGACATGACTGAGTGACTTTACTTCACTACAGAAAATAGCATGAGGCTCTTCAAATAATTAAAAATAGAAACTCCAACTAAAAATCTTAGTTTATCCACTTAAACAATTGTAATATATAGTAGAAATATATGTAAATTTGTTCTGTGTTTTCCAAGTCTTCTGCAAACATGTTATCATATTTTCATAATTTAAAAATAAAAAGGAAGATAAAAAGCGAAAATAAAAAATAAAAACAGAACTATCATATGCTCCAAAATTTCACTTTCATGTATTTATCAAAAGGAAACTAAAATACTATAGCAAAAAGCAAAAATAAATCTGTAAACCCATGTTCAATGGAACTTAATTTACAACAGCCAAGACATGGAAACAATCTGTTTCCATTGATGGATAAATGGATAAATGGTATAAAATATGCAATTAAATATTAATCAGTCAGTCATAAAAAAGAAGGAAATCTTGTCATTTGTAACAATAAGAATAGACCTTAAGGCTATTAAGTGAAAAGTGATATAAGTCAGACAGGATAAAGACAAAAACTATATTATCTCACTTAGATGTGGAATCTAAAAAGAAAAACAAAAAATATAAACTCATAGATAAAAAGGGCAGATTGGTGGTTGTCAAATGTGGTGGTGGGTGGGCAAAATGGATGAAGGTGATCAAAAGGTATAACTTTCAGTTATAAAATAAGTCCTGGAGACTGTCATACTAAGTGAGAGAAAGTCAGAGAAAGACAAATATCATATGATACCACTTATTTGTGGAATCTAAAAAAAATGATACGAATGAACATATTTATAAAACAGAAACAGACTCACAGACTTAGAGAATGAATTTATGATTACCAGGAAGGAAGGAAGGTTGAAGGGGAGTTATAGATTGGAAATTTGGTATGGACACATATACACTGCTATATTTAAAATAAAACGCCTTTCCATGAAAAAAAAAAAAATAGTCCCAGAGGTGCAATGTGCAGCACAGTGACTATAGTTAATATATATAATCTATGTATCTGATAAGTTTCACAAGCACTAGTTAGGAAAAACACAAAGCAATCTATATCCAGGTAAATTATAAGCAAACCATTAAAAGTCAATAAGAAAGACAAAATCTTGAGAGCAGCAAGGAAAAATAACTCATTCATTACATAGAGGAAAGCATTAATATGATAAATGCTGACCTCATAAGAATGAAGACTAGAAGAAGAATGTCATTCTTGACTTGAAGAATGAAGACATATAAAAAGTGCTAGAATTAAATATATGTCTGTACCTATACCTATATACCAACAGATAATTCTATATCCAGTGAAAGAATCCTTTAAAAATGAAAGTTAAATAAGGATGTTCCTCTCTGCTCACGTTATGTGGCAGTCTGGATGAAAGGGGGGTTTGGGGAGAATGGATACATATATATGTATGGCTGAGTCCCTTTGCTGTCCACTTAAAACTATCACAACATTGTCAATTGGCTATGCTCTAATATGAAATAAAAGGTTTAAAGATAAAAGATGTCCCTAAATTAACAAAAACTGAGAGAACATGTTGCTAGCCAGCCTATTGTATAAAAATTAATAAAGGAAGACCTTCAAAGCTTATAAGAAATGACACTAGACCCAGGGCCATAAGAAGCAATGTAGAATACCAGTAAAAGTTCTTGGTAGGTTAATATAAAACACTCTATAATTCTTTAAAAGAAAAAAATTACATGAAGCAATAATCATAATAGTATTATTATTTTGATCATAAGCACATATAATACATATGGAAGTAATGGTACAAGGAAGGAAATGGAACTTTATTGTTACTAAGTTTCTATATTTTTCTAGAATCATACTAGTATTAACCTAAAGAAGATTTTTTAAGTTAAGATACATATTGGAACCCCTATAGGGCCCACTAAGAAAATAATATTTAAAATTAGATAAAAATATACAGAGGAATTAAGATATAGTAATATGAAAATTATTTGATCCCCCAAAAAACAGTCAAGGGAAACTAAAGAAAATTAAAAGATAGGACCTATAGAAAATAAAGAGATGAATTATAAATGTTAATACAACCAAATGGATAATTATCTTAAATGTGAATTATCTAAATATCCAAAATGAAAGGCAGAGGTTTTCAGAGCAGATTAAAAATGAGATAGAATTACCTGCTCTTTATAAGGGACACAGCTAAGTAAATTGAATGTAGAATGGTGTGAAAAGGTATATCATGAAAACAGTAGCCATAAGAGTTGCAGAGGTTACATTAATACCCCAAAAAGAGAGAGGGAGAGAGACAAAGATGACATTTTATGATAAAATAGATCAGGGAGATAAAGCAACAACAAGCTTATATGCACTTAATAATAGAGCCATAAACACTTAAAACAACACCAGAAAAATTGAAAACAAAAATCACAATTCAATAACACTCGAAGAGTTTTCAGGATCTTGCTCTCAATAATAGATAAAATCAACTAGATGGAATATCAGAAGAAAACAGAAGATGTAAATAACACTATTTAATTACAGAGCTGTACACTCAATTACTATAAAATACATAATCTTTTTAAGCATACATGACATATTCTCCAGGCTAAATTATATGTGAGGTCATAAAACAAATCAATAAGTTTAAAAAGATAACCATACAATATATATTCCTGAGTCTAACTGAATTAAAGAAAAGCAGAGACTCAGGTGGCTTCCTTGGTGAATTCTATTAAATATTTAAGGAATTGCTATCAACCTTTCAAAAAAATAGAAGAGAAGGAAAATTCCAAGCTCATCTTCTGAAGCCCATACTAGCCTGGCACCAAAAGCAAAGATATTATAAGAAAACTAAATATTTTATATATAGTAGTATGTTATATATATAGTATATATATATAGTATATATATAAGTTATAAAACATAAACTCAATTTATTTCTCTGATCCCACCCTCACTAACCACTATCCTCTTAGATAAGCATAAATTTATTTTCTATGTGAGTGAGTTTATTTCTGTTTTGTAAAAAAGTTAACTTGCATCACTTTTTAAATATTTTATATGTAAGTGATCTCATATGACATCTTTCTTTCTCTGTCTGATTTACTTCACTTAATATGATAATCTTTAGAATAAATGGTAATTCTATTTTTAGTTTCTTAAGGAACCCCCATACTGTTCTCCATAGTGGGTTCACCAATTTACATTTCCATCAACAGTGTAGGAGGGTTCTTTTTTCTCCACACCTACTCCAGCATTTGTTATTTGTAGACCTTTTAATGATGGTCAGTGTGACTGGTATGAGGTGATACCTCACTGTAGTTTTGATTTGCATTTCTCTAATAATTAGTGTTGTTGAGCATCTTTTCAAGTGTCTCTTGGCTATCTACATGTCTTCAGAGAAATATCTATTTGGGTCTTCTGCTCATTTTTTGAATGAGTTGCTTCTTTTTCTTCTTTTTTTTTTTTTTTTTGTATTAAGATGTATGAGCTATTTTGGAATTTAATCCCTTTTTGGTAGCATCATTTGCAAACATTTTCTCCAGTCTATAGGCTGTCTTTTCATTTTGTTTACAGTTTCTTTTGCTGTGCAAAAGCTTTTGTGTTTAGTTAGGTTCCAATTGTTCATTTTTCTTTTTATTTGTATTACTCTAGGAGATGGATCCAATAAATGATTGCTGTAAGTTATGTCAAAGAGTGTTCTGGGCCTATATTTTCTTCTAAGAGTTTTAGGGTATCCAGTCTTACATTTATATTTTTAATCCATTTTGAGTTTATTATTGTATATAATGTTAGAAAATGTTCTAATTTTTTTTTACATGTGACTACCCAGTTTTCACAGTACAACTTATTAAAGATACTCCCTTCTCCATTGTATCATCTTGCCTCCTTCGCTGTTTGCAACGGACCATGAAGAAGCATGGCCGTGAGGAGCTACCCCTCACCCAAGGTCAGGGGTAGCGACCGAGAGCGCCAGGCTGCGACAGCGCAGGAGCAGCGGCTGAGAAGAGCTTCCCCACATCCCGGGTCAGGGGCGGCGGCTGAGAGGAGCAACCCCACCTCCAAGGAGCGGCTGCTGAGCAGGCGCAGGAGGGCCAGAAGAGCTACTCCACGTTCAAGGTCAGGAAGGGCAGCCCTGAGAGATAGCTCTCATCCAAGGTAAGGAGCAGCGGCTGCGCTTTGCTGGAGCAGCCATGGGATATGTCCAAGGTAAGAGAAACCCAAGTAAGATGGTAGGTGTTGCAAGAGGGCATCAGAGGGCAGACACACTAAAACCATAATCACAGAAAACTAGCCAACCTGATCACAGGACCACAGTCTTGTCTAACTCAATGAAACTAAGCCATGTCATGTGGGGCAACCCAAGACAGATGGATCATGTTGGAGAGGTCTGACAGAATGTGGCCCACTGGAGAAGGGAATGGCAAACCACTTCAGTATTCTTGCCTTGAGAACCCCATGAACAGTATGAGAAGGCAAAATGATAGGATATTGAAAGAGGAACTCCCCAGGTCGGTAGGTGCCCAATATGCTACTGGAGATCAGTGGAGAAATAACTCCAGAAAGAATGAAGGGATGGAGCACAAGCAAAAACAATAGCAAGTTGTGGATGTGACTGGTGATAGAAGAAAGGTCCGATGCTGTAAAGAGCAATATTGCATAGGAACCTGGAATGTTAGGTCCATGAATCAAGGCAAATTGGAAGTGGTCAAATAGGAGATGACAAGAGTGAATGTTGACATTCTAGGAATCAGAGAACTAAAATGGACTGGAAAGGGTGAATTTAATTCAGATGACCATTATATCTACTACTGTGGGCAGGAATCCCTTAGAAGAAATGGGGTAGCCATCATGGTCAGCAAAAGAGTCTGAAATGCAGTCCTTGGATGCAATCTCAAAAACAACAGAATGATCTCTGTTCATTTCCAAGGCAAACCATTCAGTATCACGGTAATCCAAGCCTATGCCCCAACCAGTAACACTGAAGAAGCTGAAGTTGAATGGTTCTATGAAGACGTACAAGACCTTTTAGAACTAACACCCAAAAAAGATGTCCTTTTCATTATAGGGGATGGGAATGCAAAAGTAGGAAGACAAGAAACACCTGGAGTAACGGGCAAATTTGGCCTTGTAGTACAGAATGAAGCGGGGCAAAGGCTAATAGAGTTCTGCCAAGAGAACGCACTGGTCATAGCAAACACCCTCTTCCAACAACACAAGAGAAGACTCTACACATGGACATCACCAGATGGTCAACACTGAAATCAGATTGATTATATTCTTTGCAGCCGAAGATGGAGAAGCTCTATACAGTCAGCAAAAACCAGACCGGGAGCTGACTGTGTCTCAGATCAAGAACTCCTTATTGACAAATTCAGACTTAAACTGAAGAAAGTAGGGAAAACCATAGACCATTCAGGTATGACATAAATCAAATCCCTTATGACTATACAGTGGAAGTGAGAAATAGATTTAAGGGACTAGATCTGATAGACAGAGTGCCTGATGAAATAAGGACAGAGGTTCGTGACATTGAACAGGAGACAGGGATCAAGACCATCCCCATGGAAAAGAAATGCAAAAAGGCAAAATGGTTGTCTGAGGAGGCCTTACAAATAGCTGTGAAATGAAGAGAAGTGAAAAGCAAAGGAGAAAAGGAAAGATATTCCCATTTGAATGCAGAGTTCCAGAGAATAGCCAGGAGAGATAAGAAAGCCTTCCTCAGTGATCAATGCAATGCAAAGAAATAGAGGCAAACAACAGAATGGGAAAGACTAGAGATCTCTTCAAGAAAATTAGAGATACCAAGTGAACATTTCACGAAAAGATGGGTTCAATAAAGGACAGAAATGGTATGGACCTAACAGAAGAAGAAGACATTAAGAAGAGGTGGCAAGAATACACAGAAGAACTGTACATAAAAGATCTTCATGACCCAGATAATCACAAAGGTGTGATCACTAACCTAGAGCCAGACATCCTGGAATGTGAAGTCAAGTGGGCCTTAGAAGGTATCACTAGGAACAAAGCTAGCGGATATGATGGAATTCCAGTCAAGCTATTTCAAATCCTGAAAGAGGATGCTGTGAAAGTGCTGCACTCAATATGCCAGCAAATTTTGAAAACTCAGCAGTGGCCACAGGACTGGAAAAGGTCAGTTTTCATTCCAATCCCAAAGAAAGGCAATCCCAAAGAATGCTCAATCTACTGCACAATTGCACTCTTCTCACACGCTAGTAAAGTAAAGCTCAAAATTCTCCAAGCCAGGATTCAGCAATACGTGAACCGTGAACTTCCAGATGTTCAAGCTGGTTTTAGAAAAGGCAGAGGAACCAGAGATCAAATTGCCAACATCCGCCGGATCAACGAAAAAGCAAGAGAGTTCCAGAAAAACATCTATTTCTTCTTTATTGACTACGTGAAGGCCTTCGACTGTGTGGATCACAAAATACTGTGGAAAATTCTGAAAGAGATGGGAATACCAAACCGCCTGACCTGCCTCTTGAGAAACGTGTTTGCGGGTCAGGAAGCAACAGTTAGAACTGGACATAGAACAACAGACTGGTTCCAAATAGGAAAAGGAGTATGTCAAGGCTGTATATTGTCACCTTGCTTATTAACTTATATGCAGAGTACATCATGAGAAATGCTGGGCTGGAGGAAGCACAAGCTGGAATCAAGATTGCTGGGAGAAATATCAATAACCTCAGATATGCAGATGACACCACCCTTATGGCAGAAAGTGAAGAGGAACTAAAAAGCCTCTTGATGAAAGTGAAAGAGGTGAGTGAAAAAGTTGGTTTAAAGCTTAACATTCAGAAAACTAAAATCATGGCATCTGGTCCCATCACCTCATGGGAAATAGATGGGCCAACAGTGGAAACAGTGTCAGACTTTATTTTGGGGGGCTCCAAAATCACTGCAGATGGTGACTGCAGCCATGAAATTAAAATATGCTTACTCCTTGGAAGGAAAATTATGACCAACCTAGATAGCATATTAAAAAGCAGAGACATTACTTTGCCAACAAAGGTCCATCTGGTCAAGACTATGGTTTTTCCAGTGGTCATGTATGGATGTGAAAGTTGGACTGTGAAGAAAGCTGAGTGCCGAAAAATTGATGCTTTTGAACTATGGTGTGGAGAAGACTCTTGAGCATTCCTTGGACTGCAAGGAGATCAAACCAGTCCATCCTAAAGATCAGTCCTGGGTGTTCATTGGAAAGACTGATGTTGAAGCTGAAACTCCAGTACTTTGGCCACCTCATGGGAAGAGTTGATTCATTGGAAAGGACCCTGATGCTGGGAGGAATTGGGGGCAGGAGGAGAAGGGGATGACAGAGGATGAGATGGGTGGATGGCATCACCGATTCAATGGACATGACTTTGAGTAAACTCCAGGAGTTGGTGATGGACAGGGAGGCCTGCTGTGCTGCGATTCATGGGTCGCAAAGAGTCAGACACAACTGAGCAACTGAACTGAACTGAACTGATGTTGGTATATTCCTGGACTTTCTATACTGTTCCATTGAGCTTTTTGCCTGTTTTTGTTCCAATAATATACTGATTTGATTACTGTTACGTTGTAGTATAGTCTGAAGTCATGTTGCATGATTCCTCCAGTTCTGCTTTTATTCCTCAGGATTGCTTTGGCTATTTAGTGTCTCTTGTGTCACCATAAAAATGGTAAACTTTTTGTTCTCATTCAGTAAAAAATGCCATTGGTAATTTGATTGCACTGAATCTGTAGATTGCCCTGGATAGTATGTTTTTTTTTTTTTTTTTTTTTTTTTAACAATATTGATTCTTCCAATCCAAGAACATGGTATATCTTTCCATCTGTTGTGTTGTCTTCAATTTTTCTCATCAGCATCTTATAGTTTTCTGAAACAGGTCCTTTGCCTCCTTAAGTAGGTTTATTCCTAGGTATTTTATTCTTTTTGGTATGATAGTAAATGGGATTGTTTCCTTATTTTCCTTTTCTGATATTTCATTGTTAATGTATAGGAATGTAACAGATTCCTGTAAATAATTTTGTATCCAGCAACTTTACTGAATTCACTGATGAGACCTCATAGTTTTTTGGTAGCATCTTTAGGGTTATCTATGTATAGCACCATGTCATCGGCAAACAGTGACAGTTTTACTTCGTCTTTTCCAGTTTGGATTCTTTTTCTTTCTTTTTCTTCTCTGATTGATATGGCTAGAATTTCCAAATCTATGTTGAATAAAAATAGTGAGGACGGACATCCTTGTCTCATGCCTGACCTTACAGGAAATGTTTTCAGCTTTTCACTGTTGAGTATAATTTTAGGTGGATTTGTTATGTATGGTCTTTATTATGTTGAGGTCCGTTCCCTCTATGCCAATTTTCTGAAATTTTTTTTTTTATCATAAGTGGATGTTGAGCTTTATCAAAAGTTTTTTCTGCATGTATTGAGATGATCATATGGTTTTTGTTCTCCAATTTGTTAATGTGTTGTATCACACTGATTGATTTGTAGATATTGAAAAATCTTTGCATCCCTGGGATAAATCCCACTTGATCATGGTGTGCGATCCTTTAAATGTATTGTTCAAGTCAGTTTACTAGTATTTTGTTGACTACTTTTAGTAAGACACAAGAAATGGAAAAACATAGAGCTCTTAAAATAACTTATTAAAACAATTTAGAAAATGAAATGGTGTAAAACGCTGTTGTTGTTCAGTTGCTCAGTCATGTCCGACTTTTTGCGACTCCATGGACTGCAACATGCCAGGCTTCCCAGTCCTTCACTATCTCTCGGAGTTTTCTCAAATTCATGTCCATTGAGTCAATGATGCCATCCAACCATCTCATCCTCTGTCGACCCCTTCTCCTCCTGCCATCAGTCTTTCCCAGCATCAGGGTCTTTTTCAGTGAGTTGGATCTTTGCATCAGGTGGCCAAAGTATTGGAGCTTCAGCTTCAGCATCAGTCCTTGCACTGAATATTCAGGGTTGATTTCCTTTAAGATTGACTGGTTTGATCTCCTTGCTGTCCAAGGGACTCTCAAGAGTCTTCTTTCAATACTCTTTACTATCTGTTCCAACTATTTTCTTCAGATTTATCTTTCACTAGGCAAGCCATGCTTCCCAGGTGGTGCCAGTTATAAAGTGTCTGCCTGCCAATGGAGGAGACACAAGAGACTCAGGTTTGATATCTGGGTTGGTAAGATCCCCTGGAGAAGGAAATGGCAACCCACTCCACCCACTTCTTGACTGGAAAATTCCATGGACAGGGGAGACTGGTAGGTTACAGTGCATGGGGTCTCAAAGAGTTGGACACAACTGAGCACATGCACAGGATACAGTATAAGCACACCACATACCTCATTGTCCAAGCTGTAGTGGATTACATTCCTTTATTAAAACATACCCTTCACTTATCCATTTATTCTCCCTCTCTCCACATGTATAAATTCTAATCATTCTTAAAAGTTCAGTTCAAATGTCACCTCTTTCATCAACCTTTCCTGATTCTCCTTCAACCATAGTTAACTCCTTCTTCTATTCTCTCCTAGCAATGTATTTTTACCTCTGGTTTAGCATTCACCCCACTTTGTACATACAGTCCACGATATTTTATCACCAAGACAATGAAGTTCAGAAGCCTTAACATGACATCCAAGGTCTCTAACACAAAGAAGCATTTAGTTGGTCATTGATTAATTCATTAATTAACTCATTAAAGTACTTGCATACCTAATTGTGCCAGGCACTTTGCTAAGCCCTGTAGATACAATAGGGAAGAAGACCGAGTGTATAAGCTTAGGCAGTGCACATTCTACTGGAAGAAACAGGTAAAAGCAGCAAATAAATTGATTGTGAGTGGTAGTCAGTGACATAAATGACATGTTCAAGGGGCTGATATTGAGAACCATGATGATCAAGAGAAAATACTATTTCAACAAAGACCTAACAGAAGATATGATATTTAAGTTAAGACCTAAAGTTTCAGAAGGAGGCAGCTTTGTGGCTGGTATGGAGAAAGGGATTCTAGGCAAAAGTAATGGAATGTGAAAAGGCACTGAGATAAGAAAGACCATGACACATTCAAAGAACTGAAAGAAAACTGATGTGGTGTTGATCACAGTGAATGGTTTGGGGTGAGGCTGAAAAGATAGGCGTAGGCTTTGTGAGACATGATAAGGACTGCAGTTTTTTCTTCAAGTTCAGTGAGAATTCACTTAATTTAAATTTAAAAACAATCAGTTTTACTGACCATTGGATAATGTAAGGATAAAAACGACAGAATGGAGACCAGGTTGGAAGCTACTGTACTGTTGTTCAGTTGCTCAATTGTAATCGATTCTTTGAGACCCCATGGACTGCAGCACACCCAGCTGCCCTGTCTTTCACCATCTCCCAAAGCTTGCTCAGACTCATGTCCATTGAGTTGGTGATGAAGAAGGAATTCATAGGGCCTGGACTCCATCTCAGGCCTGTCTGTGCTGATCCTGCGCGGCCCCCTCTCCAGTGGACTCTGAACTCTGTGCTTAGCGCCTGTGGGAATGACAATGGAAGGATAAGACCCCCCTCTGGGCAGGGGAATCTTGAAGAAGAGAAAACAGACACTAATCACCCCTGCCTCCGGACACTATCTATTAGAATGTAAGCACAGGCTTATCGGTTATTAACTATTTGGAATGTAACTGCGGGCTTATTGATTATTGACTGTTTGAACACATAACACGTGAATGATGGGGTTATTGTAGTTGTATTTACCCTTCCTTTGTTTATGTAAGTCTCAAGGGAATTGGGGTAGTGGGTTTGGATACATACACATGGGGTATAAAAGATTTTCACAAATGCTGGTCGGGGTCCTTGGCTAAGAGGAGACTCTGCCTTGGGCCCACCGGTGTAATAAACTGCACTCCACTATCTGCATTGTCCTTCTGAGTGAGTTTGTTTCCCGGAAAGCGTGGCTATAACAGTGATACCAATCCAACTATCTTGTCCTCTGTCATACCCTTCTCCTGTCCTCAATCTTTCCCAGCATCAGGGTCTTTTCCAATGAGTCAGCTCTTTGCATCAAGTGGCCAAAGTATTGGAGCTTCAACATCAGTCCTTCCAATGAATATTCAGGGTTGATTTCCTTTAGGATTGACTCATTTGAACTCCTTGCAGTCCGAGGGACTCTCAAGAGTGTTCTCCAACAGCACAGTTCATAAGCATTAATTCTTCAATTCTCAGCCTTCTTTATGGTCCAACTCTCACATCTACATATGAAAACTGGGAAAACCTGCATACCTTTGACTAGACAGACCTTTGTCGGCAAGGTAATGTCTCTTGATTTTTAATATACACCCTAGGTTTGTCATAGCTTTTCTTCCAAGGAACAAGCGTCTTTTAATTTCATGGCTACAGTAACCATGTGCAGTGATTCTGGAGCCCAAGAAAATAAAGTCTGTCACTGTTTCCACTGTTTTCCCATCTATTTGCCATAAAGTGAGGGGACCAGATGCCATGATCTTAGTTTTTTGAATGTTGAGTTTTAACCCAACTTTTTCACTCTCTTCTTTCTCCTTCATAAAGAGGCTCTTTAGTTCCTTTTCAGTTTCTGCCATTAGGGTGGTGTCATCTGGATATCTGAGGTTACTGATATTTCTCCCTGCAATCTTGAGTCCAGTTTGTGCTTCATCCTGCCTGGCATCTTGCATGATGTACTCTGCATATAAGTTAAATAAGCAGGGTGACAATATACAGCCTTGTTGTACTCCTTTTCCTATTTGGAACCAGTCTGTTGTTCCATGTCCAGTTCTATTGTTTCTTGACCTGCATACAGGTTTCTCAGGAGGTAGGTAAGATGGTCTGGTCTTCCCATCTCTTTAAGAATTTTCCACTGCTTGTTGTGATTCACAAATTCAAAGGCTTTAGCATAGTCAGTGAAGCAGAAGTAGATTTTTTTCTGGAATTCTGTATTGTACTAATTCAAAGAAAAAAATGTTAGTGTCTTGATCTAAGGAAATTAAAATGTATGTGAAGAAAAGAAGGCAGATTCAGTATATATTTTGGAGATAAAATTGTGAAGAGGTACTGATATATGTGTGGGAGAAAATAATCAAAGGTGATAAGTTTCTGATATGAGTAACTAAGTTTCTGATAATAAGTAACTAAGATCTGCATTTACTGAAATGCAGATCACTAGACTAGGAGGTAGGTTTGGAGAGGACAGATGAAGATTTCGAAATGGGACATTTTTATTTTGAGGTACCATTAGAGAACAAATGAAAATACTAGTTAGGTAATTGGATATCAGGCAGGAACTCACTAGAGCAGAATAAACTGGATAAAGTTATTTCAGAATTGAATGAGTTTACTTAGAGAGATGCAGAGAGAAGTCCAAACACTCAGTTTTGAAGTATTCTACCACTTAAAAAGTAGAGAAGGAGAAGCCTACACATAAGCTTTATTTAAAACAGCTATTGAGGTAGGGAAAAAAAAACATGACAGCGTGATGCTGATGAAAGCAAGGAATATTTCAAGACAAATAGTGTGGTAACTTGTGCTACTCGAACCAGGTAAGACAATGACAGAGAAAGGTCCGTTGAATTTTGCATCATGGAAATTGTTGGTGACTGCTTGAAGAGTATTTTCATTTGAACTGTAGAGAAAGAATCAAGAATGGAGTTGGTTGAAGGGTAAATGGAAGCTCATAAATTAAGGAAAGTAAATGTGAATAAATCTTTCAATGAGTTTGACTAGGATGAATAGCAGTGAAATAGAGAGATAGTTGGAGTAGAGGTGAGGTCAAGAAAGGTTGTTTATTTTTGTAAAATGAGAGACTGGGAAGGAGGAAGGTATGTTAATGTTGTTGGGACTGATCCAGTAAAAAAGGGAAAATTAATGATGTATAAAAGGGAGAAGATAGCTGAAGTAGCAAAAATTTTGAAAAGGAGAAAAGGGATGGGTAGTAAAGAGCAGATGAAAGGATTTGTGACAGAAGGAGGGATATATCCTCATTTGGAAACTGTGGGAAAAGGGAGGAATATGAATGCACACAAAAGTAGCACTGTAGATTTGGGCATGTGAAGATGAGGATGTTTCTAGGAGATGATGACAATAATGATGATGATAGCAGATACTTACATACACCTATTATTTTCTAAGCATTATAAATGCACATCCACACCCACCCACAGACACTTAATCAAAACTATCAGGCAAGTACTATTAATGTCCTCATTTTATAGATTAAGAAACTGAAACACAGAAAGGTTAATAAACTTGCTCAATGTTATGCAGCTAGTATTCACATACAGTTGAAATTCATATCTAGTCAATATAGATTTGAAGCTTATACTTTTAACCATATGTCATTTTTTCAGTGAGGTAAGATACAAAGCAATCAGATATAAGCAAAGGTTGAAAAGCATGGATGAAAGGAGAATATATGAAACAGTCATTTTGCCAAGTGGGAACGTGAGCAGAAAGAGGAATATAGTAGAATTACTGTATAGTATTACATGCCTATTTTAGGTTTGAGATTTAATTTAAACAGAATTTAGTCAGCTACGACTAACAGCAGGTACAGGAAAGTGATGTATAGGTCTATATTTCCCAAGAAATTATGGATTCCTTGAGATAAAGAATGTGCTTTTTTGTCATCACCACAGCATCATGAAAATAATAAGTACCTAATGTCTATTTAATAAAAGTTGATCTGTTTCTCCCAATTAAATATTTTGAGAGATACGAATCAAAACCTCAATGAGGTACCACTACATGCCAGTCAGAATGGCTGCTATCCGAAAGTCTACAAGCAATAAATGCTGGAGAGGGTGTGGAGAAAAAGGAACCCTCTTACACTGTTGGTAGGAATGCAAACTAGTACAGCCACTATGGAGAACAGTGTCGAGATTCTTTAAAAAAAATTGGAAATAGAACTGCCATATGACCCAGCAATCGCAGTCCTGGGCATACAGACCAAGGAAACCAGATCTGAAAGAGACACGTGCACCCCAATGTTCATTGTAGCACTATTTATAATAGCCAGGACATGGAAGCAACCTAGATGCCCGTCAGCAGACGAATGGATAAGAAAGTGGTGGTACATATACTCAATGGAATATTACTTAGCCATTAAAAAGAATACATTTGAATCAGTTCTAATGAGATGTGTAAAACTGGAGCCCATTATACAGAGTGAAGTAAGCCAGAAAGATAAACATCAATACAGTATACTAACACATATATGTGGAATTTAGAAAGATGGTAATGATAACCCTATATGCAAGACAGAAAAAGAGAAACAGATATATAGAACAGACTTTTGGACTCTATGGGAGAAGGCAAGGGTGGGATGATCTGAAAGAACAGCATTGAAACCTGTATATTATCAAGTGTGAAACAGATCGCCAGTGTGAGACAAGTGCTCAGGGCTGGTGCACTGGGATGACCCAGAGGGATGGGATGGGGAGGGAGGTAGGAGGGGGGTTCAGGATGGGGAACACATGTAAATCCATGGCTGAGTCATGTCAATGTATGGCAAATACCACTACAATATTGTAAAGTAATTAGCCTCCAACTAATAAAAATAATCGGGAAAAGGCAAAAAAATAAATAAATAAATAAATAAATATTTTGAGAGGACCGTTAAACAATCACTCCATAATTTAAAGTCCAGATGCAATAAAATATTGAGAAATTTGTCTACATAACTTTTTCTTCAGGGCAAAAATAATGATAAGCAAGCAAAAATTCAAATTACGAACTAATTTCAAATGTTACTTGCAATATTTATCACAAAAGGGCTAATATCCCTAATATAGAGATATGTATATTTCAAAACCAAGATTGCCCAGAGAAATATCAATAACCTCACATATGCTGAAGACATCAACCTTATGGCAGAAAGTGAAGAAGAACTGAAGAGCCTCTTGATGAAAGTGAAAGAGGAGAGTGAAAAAGTTGGCTTAAAACTCAAAACTGAAAAAAAACTAATATAATGGAATATGGTCCCATCACTTCATGGCAAACAGATGGGAAAACAATGAAAACAGTGACAGATTATTTTGGGGGGGCTCCAAGATCACTGCAGATGGTGACTGCAGCCATAAAATTAAAAGATACTTGCTCCTTGGAAGAAAAACTATGACCAACCTAGACGGCATACTAAAAAGTAGAGACATTACTTTGCCAACTAAGGTCTGTTTAGTCAAAGCTATTGTTTTTTCAGTAGTCATGTATGGATGTGAGAGTTGGACTATAAAGAAAGCTGAACGCCAAAGAATTGATGCTTTTGAATTGTGGTGTTGGAGAAGACTCTTAAGAGTCCCTTGGACTGCAAGGAGATCAAACCAGTCCATCCTAAAGGAAATCAGTCCTGAATATTCATTGGAAGGACTGATACTGAAGCTGAAACTCCAAAACTTTGGCCACCTGATGCAAAGAACTGACCCACTGGAAAACACCCTGATGCTGGGAAAGATTGCAGGCAGGAGAGAAGGGGATGACAGAGGATAAGGTGGTTGGATGGCATTACCAACTTGATGGACGTGCATTTGAGTAAGCTCCAGGAGTTGATGATGGACAGGGAAGCCTAGCATGCTGCAGTCCATGGTATTGCAAAGAGTTGAACATGACTGAGCGACTGAACTGACTGATTCTTCAAAATAGTTGAAAACAAAAGATCAAAATTAAGTAAGAAATATGGGCAAAACCATGGACAAACAGCTCATGAAAAAAAAAAATATATATATATATATATATATTATCATTAAATATATTAAAAATAAAGCTCAAATTTACTTGCAAAAAGGGAAATGCAAATTCAAAATTATAATGAGAAATTTTTTCTAGTCTATCAGTTTGAAAACCTTTAAAAGTTCAAAAAAAAAAAAGTTAACAATACACTGTTTGTTGGTGAGGCTATGGGGAAAACAAGAACTCTCATATGGATGCTTTGCCGGGTGTAGAAATTCCAAAACTGCTTTGATTGTACAATGTGTGCATGCTCAGTTGTGTCCAGCTGTTTGTGATCCCATGGACTGTAGCTTGCAGGCTCCTCTGTCCATGGAATTTCCCAGGCAAGAATACTGGAATGGGTTGCCATTTTCTACTGCATAATTGTACTGTAGGATTGAACAAATACATATACATAGGGTTGGCCAAAAAGTTTGTTTGGATTTGTCCCTTTTATCTTATGAAAAACCCAATTGAAATAATGAAATTTCAGCGAATCCAATATAAATGCCTTAGGGAATCAGGGCTCACACTTTGGATGGAGGGTAGAAATGTGAAATGAAGGAAAGAATGAAGCTTGTGGTTTTGAAGGGAATTAGACATCAACTCATTTACCCACTGAAAATGTCTCAAATCAATGATACCCCAATAGCAATGGGCACACCTTATGCCTAGACATCTTGGTTTCAAAATACCATCCATCAACAAATTGAACCAGTGCTCCTTCCAGGGCTGGTAAAGGGAAAGTATACAGTGAGCCTGGGACACTGTGTGCCAGATCATAAGGAAATATTCAAAAACTGATGAAGACATTTGAAAAGAACACAGAAGCCAGCTTGAAGAGGCTCCCAATGACCCAATTTAGGGAAAAGGTTAGTATTGAAAAAGAATAAGACAGACTTTATCCAATTTCAAAACTTCTATTAATCAAAAAAAAAAAAAACATAAGGATGTGAAAAGGCAAGCCACAAACTGGGTGAAAATATCCAGTGTCAGTTACTCTCTATATTTCTCTCTCTCATCCAGAAAATATAAAGAACTCCTAAAACTCAATGAGGAAAACAAATAATTTAGAAAAACTGATCAGAAGTCCTGAAAAGGCAGACTCCATGGAAGATATCTGAATGGCCAATAAGCATACAAAAAAGTGCTCAATATCATTTACAATCAAGGAAATGCAAGTTAAAATCACCAAGAGATACCACCACACACACCAGAAAGGACAAAATGACAAACAATTATAATACGAAGACATTACCCTTGTGGCTCAGCTGGTAAAGAATCCACCTGCAATGTGAGAGACCTGAGTTTAATCGCTGGGTTGGGAAGATCCCCTAGAGAAGGGAAAGGCTACCCACTCCAGTATTCTGGCCTGGAGAATTCCATGGACTATATAGTCCATGAGGTTGCAAAGGGTTGGACATGAATGAGCAACTTTCACTTTTCATTTTACAGCTACCTTGAAAAATGATTTAGTAATTCCTTTTAAAGTTGAACAGGTATAATCTAGTTACTCCACACCTACTTATTTATCCAAGAAAAATGATTCCATATGTTTACCAAAGACCTTAACAAGAATGATATTAGCTTTATCTACATAACCCAAATGCCTATTAACAAGAGGATGGATAAATAAAATTTGGCATATCCATGCAACAGATTCTCTTTAGCAATAAAATAATGAATTGCTGACTCATAGATAATATTAATACATCGCAAAACATATTGAGTACAACATTCCCTTGCCTGTACCCCTGGACTGAAAGACATCCAGCTACACTCTAGTAAAATGAACACCCTACAGTTCTCCAAAAAAGCCCAGCATGTATATGTGCTTGCACACTTTCTTCCCTTTACCTGATGAGTCCTCCCATCCTTCTTATTTCACCTCTTGAAGGAAACTTTCCAGGACTACAAGAGCCATATGATTGAGCCAAGGGTATCTATCTAGTTCAGTTTGCATCTGCCCTATACCACCACTTCAAGTGGGGGTAAGTTCTTTCTCTTATTAAACCTTAAGTTCCTTGAGGGTGGGAACTCCATGTTATATTTCAGTGTATTCTTGGTATGTTGGCTTAACAAAAAGTAGGCACCAAGTAAACTTCTGTTCATAAAAAATGAACAATAGGGTGTTCACTGGTTGTATGTATTATACAAAGTACAAAAACTTGCCAATTAAATGTGTGGTAACAGATACCACAATAGTGCTTAGGGAGTTTTAACTAGAAAGAGGCATGAAAGAATTTTCTGGAATGAGCAAAAAGTTCTAATCTTGATGTTTATGAGTTCATTGTAATATTAATAAAAGAAGGAAGAACTTTTTATGTAAGAATACCAACTAATACATGCAGAAGGACTCAGTCTCTAGTCAGCAACCACCACTGTAATAGCTGATTCAGGAAGAATCATCCATGAAAGGTTTTGTAGAACACGGTATTTAAATTATCTCAAGTTATCACCCAACAGATAATTAATTATAAAGTATTAAAGTGGCATTTGCATCCCCTTCTCCAGTGAATCATGTTTTATCAGAACTTTCCACCATGACCTGTCCATCTTAGGTAGCCCTACACAGCATGGCTCATAGTTTCATTGAGTTACACAAAGGTGTGATCCATGTGATCATTTTGGTTAGTTTTCTGTGATTGTTCTTTTCATTCTATCTGCCCACTGAGGGATGAGGATAAGAGGCTTGTGCAAACTTCCTTATGGGAGGGACTGACTGTGGGGAAAACTGGGTCTTGCTCTGGCAGAAGGGCCATGTTCAGTAAATCTTTAACCCAATTTTCTACTGATGGCTGGGGCTGTGCTTCCTCCCTATAGTTTGACCTAGTTTAACCTGAGGTCAAACTATGGTGCCAGCACATTATGTCTCCCAGGACTGCTGCTGCCAGAGTCCCTGACTCTGCAGAAGGCCATTGTCGACCCACTCCTCCACTGGAGACTCAAACACACACAGGCAAATCTGACTCAATCTCTTGTGGGGTCACTAAAAAAGATCAGTTTTCATTCCAATCCCAATGAAGGGCAATGATGTTAAAGAATGTTCAAACTACTGTATGACTGCACTCATTTCACATGCTAGCAGGGCTTCCCAGGCGGTACTACTGGTAAAGAATCCACCTGCCAATTAACAAAACCCAAGAGATGGGAATACCAGACCAACTTACCTGCCTCCTGAGAAACCTGTATGCAGGTCAAGAAGCAACAGGTAGAACTGGACATGGAATAACAGACTGGTTCAAAGTTGGGAAAGGAGTACATCAACTATATATGTTGATGTGTGTCACCCTGCTTATTTAACTTACATAGAAAGTACATCATGCAAAATGCTGGGCTGGATGAAGCTCAAGCTGGAATCAAGATTGCCGGGAGAAATATCAATAAACTCGGATATGCAGATGGCACTACTCTAATGGCAGAAAGCAAAGAGGAACTAAAGAACCCCTTGATGAAGGTGAAAAAGGAGAGTGAAAAAGCTGACTTAAATCTTAACATTCAAAAAACTAAGATAATGGCATTGGGGCCCAACACTCTATGGCAAATAGAAGGGGAAAAGTTGAAAGCAGTGACAGATTTCCTCTTCTTGGGCTTTAAAATCAATGCAGATGGTGACAGCAGCCATGAAATTAGAACAAAATTTCTTCTTGGCAGGAAAGTTATGACAAAACTAGACACTGTCTAAAAAAACAAATACATCACTTTGCCAAGAAAGATATGTCTAGTCAAAGCTATGGTCTTTCCAGTAGTCAAGTAGGGATATGAGAGCTGGACAATAAACAGGCATCAAAGAATTGATACTTCCAAACTGTGGCGTTAGAGAAGATTCTTGAGAGTGTCTCGGACAGCAAAGAGATCAAACCAGTCCATCCTAAAGGAAATAAGCCCTGGATATTCATTGGAAGAACTGATGCTGAGGCTGAATCTCCAGTACTTTGGCTATCTGATGCAAAGAGCTAACTCACTAGAAAAGACCGTGATGCTAAGAAAGACTGAAGACAGAAGGAGAAAAGGGCAACAGAGGATGAAATGACTGGATGGCATCACCAACTCAATGGATGTGAACTTGGGCAAACGCTGGGAGATTGTGAGGGACAGGAAAGCCTGGCAAGCTGCAGTCCATGGGGTTGGAAAGAGTCGGCCATGACTTGATGACTGAACAACAACCATTCATCATATAGTTCCTCAAACAAATGATCAAATTCAGAATGATAAATGATGAGACAAAATTAAATCACACACCTAACTCTTGAATTTAGACACAGAAGGACACAAAAATCATGCAAGTCATAATTTAGCCAAAAAATATATAAACTCAATCTAATGAGGAAATAATCAAATGAATTCAAATTGAAGATAATTCCACAAACAATTGGCCTAGCTGCTTCAAGGACGGAAATGTCATGAAATCAATTTTAAATAAATTTAAATTTAAAATGCTAGGGACTGGAATGCAAAAGTAGGAAGACAAGACATACCTGGATTAACAGGCAAGTTTGGCCTTGGAGTACAAAATGAAGCAGGGCATAGACTAACAGAGTTTTCCCAAGAGAATGCACTGGTCAGAGCAAACATCCTCTTACAACACAAGAGACAACTCTATACTTGGACATCACCAGATGATTAATACCCAAATCAGATTGATTATATACTTTGCAGCCAAAGATGGAGAAGCTCTACACAATCAGCAAAACTAAGGCCGGGAGCTGACTGTGGCTCATATCATGAATTCCTTACTGCCAAATTCAGACTTAATTTGAAAAAAGTAGTGAAAACCACTAGGCCATTCAGTTATGGCCTAAATCAAAGCCCTTATGATTATACAATGGAAGTGACAAATAGATTCAAGGGGTTAGATCTAATAGACAGAGTGCCTGAAGAACTATGGATGGAGGTTCATGCAGGATGTGGTGATCAAAACCATCCCCCAGAAAAAAACAAATGAAAAAAGGCAAAACAGTTGTCTAGGGAGGTCTTACAAATAGTTGAGAAAAGAGAAGTGAAAGGCAAAGGAGAAAAGGAAAGATGTACACATCTGAATGGAGAGTTCCAAAGAACACAAGGAGAGATAAGAAAGCCTTCCTAAGTGAACAATGCAAAGCAATAGAGGAAAACAAAAGAATGGGAAAGACTAGAGATCTCTTCAAGAAAATTAGAAATACCAAAGGAACATGGTATGGACCTAACCGAAGCAGAAGATCTTAAGAAGTGGCAAGAGTACACAGAAGAACTATGCAAAAAAAAAAAAAAAAATTAATGACCCAGAAAACCACCGATAGTGCAATCACTCACCTAGAGCCAGACATCTTGGATTGCAAAGTCAAGTGGGCCTCAACAAAGCTAGTGGAGATGATGGAATTTCAGCTGAGTTATTTCAAATCCTAAAAGATGATGCTGTGAAAGTGCTGCACTCAATATGCCAGCAAATTTGGAAAACTCAGCAGTGGCCACAGGACTGGAAAAGGTCAGTTGTCATTGCAATCCCAAACAAAGGCAGTGCCAAAGAATGTTCAGACTACTGCACAATTGCTCTCATTTCACATGCTAGTGAGGTAATGCTCAAAATTCTCCAGGCTAGGCTTCAACAGTATGTGAACCGAGAAATTCCAGAAGTTCAAGCTGGATGTAGAAAAGGCAGAGGAACCAGAAATCAAATTGCCAACATCTGTTGGACCATCGACAAAGCAAGAGAGTTCCAGAAAAACATCTACTTCTGCTTCATTGACTATGCTAAAGCCTTTTACTGTGTGGATCACAACAAACTGTTGAAAATTCTGAAAGAGATGGGAAGACCAGACCACCTTACCTGCCTCCTGAGAAACCTGTATGCAGGTCAAGAAGCAACAGTTAGAACTGGATGTGGAGGGATGGACTGGTTAAAATTGGAAAAGGAGTAAAACAAGGCTGATATTGTCACCCTGCTTTCTTAACTTATATGCAGAGGACATCATGCAAAATGCCAGACTGGATGAGGCACAGCTGGAATCAAGATTTCTGGGAGAAATATCAATAGTCTCAGATATGCAGATGACACCATCCTAATGGCAGAAAGCGAAGAGGAACTAAAGGGCCTTCTGATGAAGGTGAACGAGGAGAGTGAAAAAAGCTGGCTTAAAACTCAGCATTCAAAAAACTGGCATCTGGTCCCATCACTTCATGGCAAATAGATGGGGATACTCTATTTTCTTGGGCTCCAAAATGACTGCAGATGGTGACTGCAGCCATGAAATTAAAACACACTTGCTCCTTGGAAGAAAAGCTATGACCAACCTAGACAGCATAATAAAAAGCAGAGACATTACTTTGTCAACAAAGGTCCATCTAGTCAAAGCTATGGTTTTTCCAGTGGTCAAGTATGGATGTGAGAGTTGGACCATAAAGAATGCTTAGCACTGAAGAATTGATGCTTTTGAAAGGTGGTGTTGGAGAAGCCTCTTGAGAGCCCCTTGGACTTCAAGGAGATCAAACGAGTCCATCCTAAAGGAAGTCAACCCTGAGTATTCATTGGAAGAACTGACTCTGAAGCTGAAGCTCCAATACTTTGGCCACCTGATATGAAGAACTTACTCATTAGTGAAAACACTGATGCTGGGAAAATTGAAGGCATGTGGAGAAGGGGACTACAGAGGATGAGCTGGTTGGATGGCATCACTGACTCAATGGACATGAGCTTGAGGAAGCTCCAAGAGATGGTAAAGGACAGGGAAGCCTGGCATGCTGCACTTCACGGGGCCACAAAGTGTTGGACATGACTGAGCAATTGAACAACAACAGGGAACTGTTCTAGATAAAAGGAGAAAGACATGATAAAAAATGTAATGCATAATCTTCTATTGGATTCTGGATCAGAAAAATACCCTAAAGGATACTATGGGACAAATGGGGAAATTTGAAGGTAGAATATGTAGTAGCTATAGTATTATATCAAAGTTAATTTTAGTGAATATCATAGTTATATTGCACCTATGTAGGAGAAGGTCCTTATTCTTATGAGGGACACACTAAATTATTTAGGGGTAAAGTGTCATATTTGCAGTGAGCTCTCAAATGGTAAAAACATACTTAGGCACATATGTATGCACAGAAATAATATGATTATGGCACAATGTTAACAACTGGTGAATCTATATAAAAGGTAAGTTGATGTTCACTGTAATTTTCTCACAATTTTCCCATGGGTCTGAAATATTTCCAAGTAAATAAAGCTATAAAAAATAATCTTTTAAAAAAGATATTCACTCTCTCTCTTTGAAGGCATCTAATGTGCTGAGCTCCTATAGGAGCTAAAGCTCCTATATTTGAAGGAAGAAAGGAATGGCTGGATGGCTGGATAAATAGAGTCAGATGCCCTAATTCTAGTCCAGGTACTGTCATTAACTCATCATTTAACTTGGGTTTTTTCATAGGTCAAATAGGGGGTGATAATACCTCCTTGCCATGCCTACTTTATAGGACTATTGTGAGGATTAAATAAGATAACAGATGGGAAAGTACACTGACAAGGGGAAAAAGTACTATTCGAATTCAGAATACTCACTGTTAAAGTCATCTTAGACAGAATATTTTTACCTTATCTACTACCAAATTCATTTGTGGAAATTGACAACTACTTATTGCACTTTTTCAATGTTATGCAGTTACCCCTTTGCTTTTGAAATTCCTGTATCCTATGACATGGGTATTCCCTAAAATGATTGATGGTCCTTGCAGGCTATCATTAGCACTGAGTGACACCACTGATGTCCAAGAGGATTCTGCCACATGCTTGCTTTCTGGGCAGCAGTTCTGCATATTTTCCATTTGAGTCAGTGGTAGTAGTTCTGGTTAAATCTAGTGTAACCAGAGAAGATGGTGAACAGAAGAGAGATTGGAGGAAGGAAAGAGGAAGGAAAGGTGGCAGTGTCATGAACAGACTCCTAAGTACATTTTAAGGGAGAGGACCAGAAAGCCTTGACACTGTTATATGCAGGTATCTGGGATGTTCTTACTTCTCACTAGAACAATCACTTACCACTGGTCACAAATTTGCCATATGGTTAGTGGCAGGAAAAGTGTCCAAAAGTCAATGTCCCATTTACACTATTTGGAAATACCAAAGTGAATTATTTTCACTAATTATTACATGAGGCAGGACTCATTTTTCACTGAATTAATGATTCATTATTCTTGGCAAACAAAATGTTCCATAGAGGTTGATTCATGTTCATGTTTGGCAGAAACCAACACAATTCTGTAAAGCAATTATCCTTCAGTTAAAAAAATAAATTTAAAATTTAAAAAATGTGCCATAGATCATCTAATGGTAACTTTTCATAAAAAAATATCAAGATCCTCAAACTATCTCAGAAAGGAAAACCAGAAATATGCATGCACTCACATTCACCGAATGTCCTCTTTCTCTTGTAGGCTTTGGGAAGATAACCACATTTATGACTTATGACCCATAATTATCCATTATTTACTTTGTAGAGATCTTGATCAACATAGAGACCTAAATAATAGAGACCTAGAAATATAGGTTCGATTGTACCATCTTAGGAATAAAGGAAACTGGTCAATCTTCTCTAAATTATAACTGTTGTCATTTATTCATTCAGTTCTTACAACTAACTAGAACCTAGTTCATAGTTAGGCACACTTTGTCAAATTCTCAATAATAGGATAAACAAGTTAGATTATGAGGCAGCATACTATACTTGGCCACAGTTCAAAAGAACTGAGCTCTTTTTTTGGCCTTTGTGATTTCAGGAAATTAAAATTAAAAAATGTTCTTACAGGCTCACCTGTAAAATGGACCTGTTAGTTCTTACTCAACCTTAGAGTTATGATGATGGTCAAATTCAAAAATGCATTTAAGGTGATTCATACAAGCAAGTATGAATTACTTTGCATTGAATTTTGACTTATGTAAAATACATATCTCCTGCCCAGAAAGCACTAAACCAGAGAAAAAGAACCAGATAACACAAAGACAACTTAGTGTATTTTTCAGTTATGACTAATTCAACAGTCAAGATGTCAATCAGTGCTCCTAAAATCTCTGTGTAGCCAGCTTGTAAGCTTAGAAGAAAGTTTTAAGCCTGGCAAAGAACAACTGCCAAAATGCCAGAGTGCCTTTTTCCTGGAAACATTAATGGAGCCCATAATAGCAAAGAGTGACAGTGGTCCTGTCAAATAACCACCAGCATGGGAATGAGAGCTGCACAGTGCTTGTCTAGGCATGATGGAATCCATGCTATTTCTAAATGTGATGTTTTGTCCAAGATTAAATATTTGACTCAATATTTAATCTCTAATACATGGGAGAACACAATCAAGGAAGAATGAATTGAGGAATACATTGATGAAAGATGTTATTAAGTAATCTGGTAAATTTTCCAAGTGGTGAAGCATTTTGAGGGGTCTGAACTTTCCAAAAGTGTTATTTTGGCCTGAGTTCCCTCAGAGGAGAATGATGTGATTAAGCCATGTATTTCCTAAAAAAAAAGAAAGAAAGACAGAAAGAAAGAAACAATGGACAATCAAATGGACAATAAACTGATCACATCTGATAAAATTCAAGGTTTAATATCACTAGTTTGCAGATAATTATTCAATGTTGTCCAAAATGATGAAAGAATTTTACAAAGCTAGAAAGGAAGGAGATAAAGATATTCTCTGGGAGAGGTGGGGAGAGACTGTGGTTAACATGGATTGTCTTAGTGCTGCTAGAGTTGATACAGTAACTCTTTTAACTGTTACTAACACAATTCATTTCAACTGTGTGATTAAGATAGTTTGGGGTATATACTGCAACTTCCATCGATGAATTGCAAAGTATCTAACAAACATTAACTACCATAATTTGTGAGAAGACAGTGATTTTTGCCAGTGGGGAAAGAGAGTTATTAACTTGCCTACAAATGCAGGATGCCAATGGGGAGGGGCAACCTGTATGAACTTACAGAGGGAGATGAATTAAATTTCCCTTCATTCTTTTTTTTCTTTTGTTGTTCTGGAAAGGGTCAAGAATGATGGAACAAGAGCTGTACATAGTCTTTTAAAATATATTAATTCATAATGTTAATTTTGTCACTTTTAATAATGCTAGAGTTACAAAAGAAAATGTCCTTATTTTTAATCATGCATGCTGAAGTAATTAGGGTGAAACATCATGTATTTTTAATTAACATAAAATAAATATGGAAAAATAAACAAGTAACTGTGGCAAAATATTAATAATTGTAAAATCTAGGTACTTGATATATGGGTGTTCATTATTTTCTTTGCTTTTCTACATGTCTTCAAACTTTTATAGTAAGAGGTTAATTTTTTACCAATCAGATTAATGGGGAAAAGCCAATTTAAAACATACAAAAGTCTGAATGACAACTTTTGAAAGAGACTTTTAACTTTGATTCTTTTTTTTTTTAATTTTTTATTAGTTGGAGGCTAATTACTTCACAACATTTCAGTGGGTTTTGTCATACATTGATATGTTAGTTTTGCCTTATGTATTATTGATCCTTTAGCTGATTGATACATGTCTTGTTTAAAAAGGAATTACAGAGGTTTGAGCAATTTAACAAAGTCAAGTAAATTTAAAATAATAGTAAAAAAAAAAGTAAGAAGGAATCTCAAAGTGCAAATTTTTATCCTTTTGTGAGGTGGGTCACGAAGTGAACCTTAAGCTGCCTGGCAGCAACATGAAGAGGAAAGTATCCAATATGTTTATTTAAAAAAAAAAAAACTGGTTACTAAAAAACATTATGATGCTCTAGAGCTAACATTTACTGACCATTTACCAAATATATCAGGTATAGTTCTAAGCACTGTACATGTTCAAATTCATTGAGTCCTCCCTGTAGGGGCTACTTTTTCCCCATTTTACAGGTGAGGAAATTGAGGCTCATAGAGGTTAAGTAAGTTTCCAAAGTTCACACAGACAGGAAGTGACAGAGTTAGGATTAATGACAGCTAATCTGGACTAGAATGCTCACATTTTAATTTCTAATTAATACTATCTTTTTCCTGGTAAATATAACTTTTCTTAATAATAAAACCAGAGAGAAATATGTATTCTGTGAGTTTTTTAAGAGCAAATAATGAATAACATCCTCCAAAAACATCTCTACTATAAGCATAGCAACAAGTTTCATCAAGTTTGTCATGATGATTTATAGTTATCATATCTAAAATTTGTAGCAAATTACTTCTTAGGTACTTACAAACGATGTGTTTTAAGTAGCTTAAATACACCTCCCTCCATCTGCTAACACTGTTAATCTGCCAAGAATAATTACACCCCTTTATTCAGAGAAGTCTGATTCATCACAAATTCTAAATCACTAGAGCCTGAACCTTTGAAACGTTAAAAATGGCAAGGCTCATTTAGGCTTAATTTATACTTATTCTAGATAGGATCATGTATGGCAGTCTTTGACTGATGTGACAGATTAAATAATGAAGTCAAATGGTGGTAAATGATTGCTGAGCAGCCTGACTGAATGTTAACTTCAGTTATGCCAGCATGCTGTGAATTTGGTCTTGAACAAATCAACCAGATATCCAACCACTTAACCACATCTATATCCTTTCCTCTACTTATTTCTTATTCACCCTCTAAGTGGAGGCTTTAAACCTAGAACTTCTATCTAGAGAATATCTCAATGATGAATGTGCAATAAAAGTGATAAGGAGGACATGGATTTTTCTTAAAATCTAGAAACAATCTGATTTATGTAAAATGCAAAATTGAGATGAGCTGTCATTGAATTGAAAAGGCAAAAGCATAGGACACTGAAAGATGAACTCCCCACGTCAGTAGGTACCCAATATGCTACTGGAGATCAGTGGAGAAATAACTCCAGAAAGAATGAAGAGATGGAGCCAAAGCAAAAACAACACAAAATTGTGGATGTGACTGGTGATGGAAATAAAGTCCGATGCTGTAAAGAGCAATATTGCATAGGAACCTGGAATGTTAGGTCCATGAATCAAGGCAAATTGGAAGTGGTCAAATAGGAGATGGCAAGAGTGAACATGGACATTTTAGGAATCAGTGAACTAAAATGGACAGGAATGGGTGAATTTAACTCAGATGACCATTATATCTACTACTGTGGGCAAGAATCCCTTAGAAGAAATGGAGTAGCCATCATAGTCAACAAAAGAGTCTGAAATGCAATACTTGAATGCAATCTCAAAAACGACAGAATGATCTCTGTTCATTTCCAAGGCAAAACGGTCAATATCACAGTAATCCAAGTCTATGCCCCGACCAGTAATGTTGAAGATGCTGAAGTTGAATGGTTCTATGAAGACCTACAAGACCTTCTACAACTAATACCCAAAAAAGATGTCATTTTCATTATAGTGGACTGGGATGCAAAAGTAGGAAGTCAAGAAATACCTGGAGTAACAGGCAAATTTGGCCATGGAGTACAGAATGAAGCAGGGCAAAGGCTAATAGAGTTTTGCCAAGAGAACGCACTGGTCATAGCAAACACCCTCTTGCAACAACACAATAGAAGACTCTACACATGGACATCACCAGATGCTCAATACCAAAATCAGATTGATTATATTATTTGCAGACAAAGATGGAGAAGTTCTATACAGTCAGCAAAATCAAGACCAGAAGCTGACTGTGGCACAGACCATGAATTCCTTATTGCCTATTGCTTATTCAGACTTAAGCTGAAGAAAGTAGGGGAAAACACTAGGCCATTCAGGTATGACCAAAATCAAATCCCTTACAATTATACTGTGGAAGTAACAAATAGATTCAAAGGATTAGATCTAATAGATGGAGTGCCTGAAGAACTATGGACAGAGGTTTGTGACATTGTACAGGAGGCGGGGATCAAGACCATCCCCAAGAAAAAGAAATGCAAAAAGGTAAAATGGTTGTCTGAGGAGGCCTTATGAATAGCTGTGAAAAGAAGAGAAGTAAAAGGCGAAGGAGAAAAGGAAAGGTGTACCCATTTGAATGTAGAGTTTCAAAGAACAGCAAGGAGAGATAAGAAAGCCTTCCTCAGCGATCAATGGAAAGAAATAGAGGAAAACAATAGAATGGGAAAGTCTAGAGATCTCTTCAAGAAAATTAGAGATACCAAGGGAACATTTCATGCAAAGATGGGCACAATAAAGGACAGAAATGGTATGGACCTAACAGAAGGAGAAGATATTAAGAAGAGGTGGCAAGAATACACACAAAAAAACTATACATAAAAGATCTTCATGACCTAGATAATCACAACGGTATGATCACCAACCTAGAGCCAGACATCCTGGAATCCGAAGTAAAGTGGGCCTTAGGAAGCATCACTACGAACAAAACTAGTGGAGGTGAAGGAATTCTAGTCGAGCTATTTTAAATCCTAAAAGATGATGCTGTGAAAGTGCTTCACTCAATATGCCAGCAAATTTGGAAAACTCAGTAGTGGCCACAGGACTGGAAAAGGTCAATTTTCATTCCAACCCCAAAGAAAGGCAATGCCAAAGATCGCTCAAAATGCCACACAATTGCACTCATCTCACATGCTAGTAAAGTAGTGCTCAAAATTCTCCAGGCCAGGCTTCAACAGTCTGGAAACTGTGAACTTCCAGATGTTCAAGCTGAATTTAGAAAAGGCAGAGGAACCAGAGATCAAATTGCCAACATCCACTGGATCATTGAAAAAACAAGAGAGTTCCAGAAAATCATCTACTTCTGCTTTATCGACTATGCCAAAGCCTATGACTGTGTGGACCACAACTAACTGTAGGAAATTCTTAAAGAGATGGGAATATCAGACCACCTGACCTCCTGTTGAGAAATCTGCAGGCAGGTCAAGAAGCAACAGCTAGAACTGGACATGGAGCAACAGACTGGTTCCAAATAGGGAAAGGAGTATTTCAAAGCTGTATGTTGTCACCCTGTTTATTTAACTTATATGCAGAGTATATCATGAGAAATGCTGGGCTGGATGAAGCACAAGTTGGAATCAAGATTATGAAGAGAAATATCAATAACCTCAGATATGCAGATGACACCACCTTTATGTCAGAAAGTAAAGAAGAACTAAAGAGCCTCTTTATGAAAGTGAAAAAGGAGAGTGAAAAAGCTGGCTTAAAGCTCAACATTCAGAAAACTAAGATCATGGCATCTGGTCCCATCACTTCATGGCAGATAGATGGGGAAACAGTAGAAACAGTGACAGATTTTATAGTTTGGGGCTCCAAAATTACTGCAGATGGTGACTGCAGCCATGAAATTAAAAGACACTTGTTCCTTGGAAGAAAAGTTATGACCAACCTAGACCATATATTAAAAAGCAAAGACATTACTTTGCCAACAAATTTCCATCTACTCCAGGCTATGGCTTTTCCAGTAGTCATGTATGGATATGAGAGTTGGACTATAAAAAAAGCTGAGCACTGAAGAATTGATGCTTTTGAACTGTGGTGTTGGAGAAGACTCTTGAGAGTCCCTTGGACTGCAAAGAGATCCAACCAGTCCATCCCAAAGGAAATCAGTCCTGAATATTCATTGGAAGGAGTGATGCTGAAGCTGAAACTCCAATACTTTGGCGACCTGATGTGAAGAGCTGACTCATTTGAAAAGACCCTGATGCTGGGAAAATTGAAGGCAGGAGGAGAAATGGATGACAGAGGATGAGATGTTTGGATGGCATCACCGACTCAATGGACATGAGTTTGCATAAACTCTGGGAGTTGGTGATGGACAGGCAGGCCTGGTGTTCTGCAGTCCATGGGGTCTCAGAGAGTTCGACATGGCTGAGAGACTGAACTGAACTGAACTGTCATGAACTACAACATTTTAGCACTTCAAGTCTGGATTTATTAATTTCATGAACACTAGTCTTTCATATACTGAACTGGGAAGGAGGCAGTGGAAACAGGTGGCCTATTACTAGATCCATTAAACAAGAGGTTTATGCATCACATATCCATCTTGAGGCAATTAGGCTGATCATTTTTTTTCTTTTATTGATTAATTGAAAACTCCCAGCAATAAAGCAATTATCATGTCATGTCCTAGCATTTATCTATGATATCAAAAGTAATGGACTTTCCATGCGTTAGAAGTAATGTGGAACTCTATTCACTTTTCCCCTAAGAAATTCAGTACTTTCAAGACAATGTCACTCTCTTGAAAGATGTGTAAATATGAGCGGTCTAGTGTATGAATGGCAAATAAGATTGATAAGATAATTTGTTTTAACTGCCAAATAACTTCGTTAATTTTAAACAAATTCTAATTATTATCTGCTTAATTTTGCTATTTAAAAACAGAGTTGCTAACATGGATTTGAACACTTAATATGTACTAGGCTCTGTGTAAAATGTGTTATGGGTATTATTTCACTTAATGATCACAACTCTAATAACTATGATCATTATCTATACTGTGAAAGTGAAAGTGTTAGTTGCTCAGTTGCCTCCAACTCTGCAAATCTATGGACTGTAGCTTTCCAGACTCCACTGTCCATAGAATTCTCCAGGCAAGATACTGGAGTAGGTAGCCATTCTCTTCTCCAGGCAATCTTCCCAACCCAAGGATTAAATCCAGGTCTCCTGTACTGCAGGCAGACTCTTTATAATCTGAGCCATCAGGGAAAGTATCCAAGGTCATATAGTTAGAAAATGGTGGAGCCAGCATTTAATTTCAGATGGCCTAACTGCAAATTCACTACCATGCTATACCATTTGTGATGGCCCAGGTGGTACTGGTGGTAAAGAACCTTCCTGCCAATGCAGGAGACATAATGGACTCAAGAGATGGGAATACCTGGCCACACTACCTTCCTCCTGAGAAACCTGTATGCAGATCAAGAAGCCACAGTTAGAACTGGACATGGAGCAAAACACTGGTTCATAGTTGGGAAAGGCGTATGTCAAGACTGTATATTGTCACCCTGCTTATTTGACTTATATGCAGAGTACATCAAGCAAAATGTCAGGCTGGATGAAGCACAAGCTGGAATCAAGATTTCAGGGAGAAATATCAATAACCACAGATATACAGATGACACCACCCTAATGGCAGAAAGTGAAGAGGAACTAAAGAGCCTCTTGATAAAGGTGAAAGAGGAGAATGAAAACATTGGCTTAAAACTCAACATTCAAAAAATGAAGATCATGGCATCTGGTCCCATTACTTCATGGCAAATACATGGGGAAACAATGGAAACAGTGACAGATTTTATTTTCTTGGGCTCCAAAATTACTGCAGATGGTGACTGCAACCATGAAATTAAAAGATGCTTGCTCCTTAGAAGAAAAGCTATAAGGAACATAGACAGCAGATTAAAAATCAGAGACATCACTTTGCCGACAAAAGTGCATATAGTTGAAGCTATGGTTTTTCCAGTAGTCATGTGTGGATGTGAGATCTGGACTATAAAAAAGACTGAGTGCTGAAGAATTAATGCTTTTGAACTGTGGTACTGGAGAAGACTCCTGAGAGTCCCTTGGGCTGCAAGGAGATCAAATCAGTCAACCCTAAAGGAAATAAACCCTGAATATTAGAAGGACTGATGCTGAAACTGAAGCTCCAATACCTTGGCTATGTGATGGAAAGAGACAACTCATTGGAAATGCCCGTGATGTTGGGAAAGATTGAGGGCAGGAGAGAAGGGTACAACAGAGGATGAGATGATTGAATGACATCACCAACTCGTTGGACATGAGTTTGAGCAAACTCTGATAGTGAAGGACAGGTAAACAGGCATGCTGAAGTCCGTGGGGTTGCCAAGAGTTGGACACAACTGAGCGACTGAACTGAACTGATTGAAATAACAAGGGCAGCATAGAACTAGTAAGTGAATGAATTAGATGAGTGGTTCTTAACTTTACCTCTACAGTAGAAGTATCTAGCAAACTTCTAAAAAAATCTTGATACCCAGACTATACTCCAGGTCAACTACATCAGAATCTCTGGGAGAGCTGCCAGAGATATGATTTTTAAGCATTAAACTAGGTACCTGGTCACAGAGTAACTAGAACTCTTTATTTTTCCCTGTGGGGACACATAACATAGCCCAGAAATTTGGGTATGATTGAATTTACAGTTATGTAATTACTGGTCTCAGTGCTTAAAGTCAGAGTAATGTACACAGGTAAGCATGTCATGTTACTTCTTTCTAAATAATGTCAAAGGTCCAGATGGTTCTAAATTTGATTGATGCTTGATATCATGTAGAAGAATTGTCCTGATGACTAAATAAAAGTCAATTTTTAACCTAATGTGTTGATACATGGAAGTATTAACTAACATAGCTATGCATGCATGCTAAGTCACTTCAGTCATGTCCAACTCTTTGCAGTCCTATGGACTGTAGCCTGCCAGGTTCCTCTGTCCATGGGATTCTCCAGACAAGAATACTGGAGTGGGTTGCCATGCTCTTTTCCAGGGGATCTTCTTGACCCAGGGATCAAACCTGTGTCTCTTACATCTCCTGAATTTGCAAGCAGATTCTTTACCACTAGTGTCACCAATATAACTATGAGATTTAACATTAAGACTCAGACACATTTTATGTCAAGTCACCTCTTTCAAACCAAATAATTCTATATAGCAAAGCTTGATAACACTGCCTACAAGCTTGTCATAGTCACAGGATAAAATTCCAACTCTTGAAATCCTACTTTTGAATTCAATGAAAATTTGATGATGGTATACCATGTACCAAATACTTGATCATATATATATATATATATACATATATATATATATATATATATATATATATATATATATAAAATCTATGTGATGACATTTGGTGGTGAGGAAGACACATACAGCTTCATAACAAGCACCTAAACATCAGATGACTTATTTCTCTTTAATCGTTGTGATGTCTTATAACTGCAGTTAAAGTTAAAGAGTAAGTCACTGTCTATTTGCTCTTCCCAGGTCCCATGTTGCTGTCGTTATGTTACCCTCCAAAACTCCATGTGCATTCCTGGCCAATTTAAAGCAGCTGGCAAAACCCAGATTCTCCAAACTTGAATCCCCTTGCTCTGTTAGCAATAGGACTAATACAGGAACTCCCTGGCTAAACATCATGAGATCAGCTGAATGTATTCTAATGGAGGACTCTAAGTAGTTACAGTTTTAGGAAGCACAGCATTATAGCCACATTCCTGATTTGTCAGTTTCCCTTCAATTCCTTTGGATTCACAAAATTCCCTTAGGACTCACTGAGCCTTTTCCCACTTATAGTTCTACATGACTTTGTAACTAAATATTGTATGTATTGTATTAATTTAGAGAGATAGGTTGGTCATAAACTGTTGCTTTGAAAAGAAAAAAAAATATGGTACAATTTTAAGTTAAAAAGAGACAAAATACATAGTCTTGACAGTGTTGTGGTTTAAAGTTGAATAAAGAAGAATTTAAGGTTTTGGGGACAGTTTTTTTATGCAGTTGACAGAACTCAAAATTGTATCATTTTTAGAAATAAAATTTGACAGGTGATTAATCTCTAATTAGTACTAATTAAAGTGGCTTGGAAAGCAATTTGTAAAACTATATAAAAACACAGCCAAAAAAGCAATATCTGAAAATCACCTGAGTGTGATAGTCTATCTCAAAATGCAAATGATGACACCAACTCATTGACAAATGAGGTGTAAGCTATATGGGTATAAAGAAAGATTATTCTGGTCAATGTAATGAAACAGTAAATGGAATGATCCATTCCAGATACTTAATTCTTGCAGTACTAATGGGTCCTCAATTAAAACCTTTACAACTGAGGGAGTTCTTATCAGGGAGAGCAGTCATTACATAGCATATAATAAAAGGAAACTAGTCAACTAGATCAGCTCCCAAAACCGCTGCAAATAACTGAATAAAGATACTTGGTACCTTCCATTTAATATTTTTAGACAATTCATAACTGATCAACTGCTGAATATCTTCCAAAAAGTATGCATTTTAGAAGAACAAAATAGAATTCAGTTTTCTTTATTGTTCAGTTGCTAAGCAGTGTCTGACTCTTTGCAACCCCATGGACTATAGCACGCTAGGCTCCTCTCCTCCAGTATTTCCCAGAGTTTGCTCAAATTCACGTCCATTGAGTCTGTGATGCTATCTAACCATCTCATCCTCCTCTACTGCCACCTTCTCTTTTGCCTTCCATCTTTCTCAGTATCAGTCTTTTCCAATGAGTCATCTATTCACATCAGGTAGCCGAAGTATTGGGACTTCAGCTTCAGCATCGGTCCTTCCATTGAACATTCAGGGTTGATTTCCTTTAGGATTGACTGCTTTTATCTCCTTGCTGTCCAAAGGACTCTCAAGAGTCTTAATCAGTACCACAATTCAAAAGCATCAATTCTTTGGCACTCAGCATGGTACTGTGCCATACATGAACACTGGAGAAACTATAGCTTTGACTATATAGACCTTTGTCAGAAAAGTGATGTCTCTGCTTTTTAACCTGCTAATTTTGTCATAACTTTCCTTCCAAGGAGCAAAATTTTTGGCTGCAATCACTGTCTGCAGTGATTTTGGAGCCCAAGAAAAGAAAATCTGTCACTGTTTCCACTTTTTCCCCATCTATTTGCCATGAAATGATGGGACTAGATGCTGTGATCTTAGTTTTTTTAATGCCGAGTTTCAAGCCAGTGTTTTCACTCTCGTCTTTCACCCTCATCAAGAGGCTTTTTAGTTCCTCTTCACTTCCTGCCATTTTGAGGTTTTTGATATTTTTCCCAGCAATCTTGATTCCAGTTTGTGATTCATCCAGCCTAGAATGTGCTAAAGTGAAAACCAGGATTCTGTAGCTAGATAGATGGTGAAAAAGTCTGATTTAAACAAAGTAAAACAGTTTTAATTAATGCCAGACTTCTATGGGGCTTTAATATACATTGTGAATTGAAAACCAAGCTGTCTACTTTCACAGTCAGTCTGAACACTGAGAATCAAAACCACACTTTACTGTCTCTATTTTAATGACTTTGCTATTTCATTGTCTTTATTATTATTTCTTCACTCTTCTGGGACTAGCCTGTCCATGTGGTTTATTTATTACAGGCAATTCCTGAAAGACTCACTAACTCTTCATTGGAAAGCATCCAACAGACAGTTTGATCCCTAAGATTCTTTGAATCCTACCTTCAAAACCCTTATTCTTTCCATCAGTCTTGGACTGTTGGATCATGCTACATAAGTCAATCCTAGTCAACTTTCCACATTTAAATACCTACCATAGATCAATTTTCCAGTTCTTAATGGATTATGTCCTTACCTTCCCCATTCTGAAACATAGCCTAAGTTCTGTAAAGGTATTTAAGAAATAAACACAATTTTGTATTATCCACAAGTGTGTTAGTAATATTCGGAGAGACTTCATGACAGAATATTCAAGAGGATAGTATTGTACAGACTACTTTCTAAATTTGTTTGACTCTCCCCAACATATGCATGCATAGACATGTATATGAACGTGTGTGCATGCACACATGTGTCTGTGTACGCATGTAACCCTTTGCACATTCATACATTTGAGAAAGGCTGATACAGTGAAAAGGAAATTATCATCAGGAAATCTGTGTTCCTGCTTCTAACTACTTGTTGTTTGGGAGTAAATGCCCTCCCTTATCTGGGCCTTAACTGTCCTCAGTTGTAAATGACATGATATGGCTAAATTATCTCTCAAGATGTGGTGGATTATTAATCTCTTTGTTCTACCAGGACACTCATGGTGAAAGAAATGCAGATGTCTGAGTTGTGGCATAAGGCAGGTTGTGGATTATAAACAATTACTGTCATAGTAGCCTTTCTTTCTCATTCAATAACTAATACAATATCACTTATATGTGGAATCTAGGAAAAAGATACAGATAAAGCTATTTGCAAAGCAGAAATAGAGACACAGATGGAGAAAACAAACACATGGACACCAAGGGGGGAAGGGGGGTGGGGGTGATTTGGGAGACTGGGATTGACATATGTTCACTGTTATATATAAAATAGATAACTAATGAGAATCTATTATATAGCACAGGAAACTCTACCAGTGTTCTGTGGTGACCTAAATGGGAAGGAAATTTATCCTTCCCATTTAGAGGTGTGTGTGTGTGTGTGTGTGTGTGTGTGTGTGTGTGTGTGTATGTATGTATGTATATATATATATATATATATATATATATATATATATATATATATCCCTTCTTTCATATATGTATTTATATAGCTGATCCACTTTGCTGTACAGCAGAAACTAACACAACATTGTAAAGCAACTATACTCTAATAAAAATTAATTTAAAAAAGAATGTATGTAAAGAGTCAAGTACAATAATATTCAATTCATGTTTTGATTAATGTTTCTTTTGTGTATTAAAAAAGAGTCAAGATAGAAATGTAAACCAGTGAATGATATTATTATAGGGTTATACTTGGATCTGTTCACAATTTTTACTACTTAGCAAGTACTTGAAATATGTCACTAGTAAATGGTAACCTGGAGGCTAAAAATAAAGTCAAATTCATATAATACCTGGTGAAAGTGAAAGTGTTAGTCGCTCTGTCATGTGCAACTCTTTGCGACCCCATGAATTATAGCCTCTGTCCATGAAATTCTCCAGGCAAGAATATTGGAGTGGGTAACCATTCCCTTCTCCAGGTGATCTCCATGATCCAGGGATGGAGCCCAGATTTCCTGCACTGCAAGCAGATTCTTTACCATCTGAGCCACCAGGAAAACCCATAATATCTGGTACTGAGCTCAATCCCAGCAGATGCAAAGTAAATCGTGACAACTGTTAACTTGAAGTCTGGAAATGCATTGCCCCTAATATTTTTCTGGACTGGTGATGGAAGCCCTCCTCATTTGCAGTGCACTTTAAAATGATGCTAAATATATCACCTTACATTTGTATAGGTATAAATATAAGGTGAAATTATTCACATTATATTTGTGTGTATATGTATATATATATATATGTGTGTGTGTGTGTATATATATATCTGCCTGCAATGGAGGAGACTCCACCTGGGTCAGGAAGATCTACTGGAGATGGGATAGGCTACCCACTACAGCATTCTTGGGCTTCCCTGGTGGCTCAGCTGGTAAAGAATCCACCTGCAATGCAGGAGACCTGGGTTTGATCCCTGGGTTGGGAAGATGCCCTGGAGAAGGGAAAGAATACTATCCACTCCAGTATTCTGGCCTGGAGAATTCCATGGACTATATAGTCCATGGGGTGCAAGCTTGGACATGACTGAGTGACTTTCACTTTCATATTTGTGTAGAACTTTACATTTTGCTGGTCTCTTTTGCTTATATTCTTACGGAAAAGTTGCATCATCTGTGACAATATGGATGGACCTAGAGCACATTATGCCAAGCAAGATCAGACAAATTCTAATTCTTTATCTTTCCTCCTCCCCTCAAAATTTCTCCATGTTTCACCCTTTACCCACCAAAATCCTATTAAATTCATGGTCTATTCATTTGTTCTTTCATCATCCTTTCATTCATTCAACAGATATTCATTGTTCATTCCTTTCTTGTTTTTTATACCTTATTCAATGCTGTTAAGCATCTCTTTCACCTTTTCTCTCTTATTTCTTTGGTATTTATCTGTCCCCTTCTCTTTTCCCCTCAGGTCCCTAAAATGTAGTTCCCTAAATTCTGACCTTGACATTTTTTATTATCTCTTTGTATTTTGCCCCTTGGCAATTTCATTTTACTTTAAGACATTATTTATATCTGTATGGATGACATGCAAATCTCACTTTCTAGTATGAGAGAAGTACAGATAAAATGCTATAAAAGCCTGAATAACAAGGAACTCAGTTTCAGATTTTAGTTTGTTTTTTTAAGGGATGATAAAGTGGGATTCAGAAATTTCCTGATGGGTAGGTAGGTTTTTCAGTGTGGCCTTAAAGTCTGTAGTAAAGTGTGAATGGGCTTCCCTGGTGGCTCAGACGGTAAAGAATCTGCCTGCAATGTGGGAGACCTGGGTTCAATCCCTGGCTGGGGAAGATCCCCCGGAGAAGAGAATGGCTACCATATGTGAACCGTGAGCTTCCAGATGTTCAAGCTGGTTTTAGAAAAGGCAGAGGAACCAGAGATCAAATTGCCAACATCCGCTGGATCATCGAAAAAGGAAGAGAGTTCTAGATAAAACATCTCTTTCTGCTTTATTGATTATGCCAAAGCCTTTAACTGTGTGGATCACAATAAACTGTGGAAAATTCTGAAAGAGATGGGAATACCAGACCAGCTGACCTACCTCTTGAGGAATCTGTATGCAGGTCAGGAAGCAACAGTTAGAACTGGACATGGAACAACAGACTGGTTCCAAATAGGAAAAGGAGTATGTCAAGGCTGTATATTGTCACCCTACTTATTTAACTTATATACAGAGTACATCATGAGAAACGCTGGGCTGGAAGAAGCACAAGCTGGAATCAAGATTGCCAGGAGAAATATCAATAACCTCAGATATGCAGATGACACCACCCTTATGGCAGAAAGTGAAGAGGAGCTAAAAAGCCTCTTGATGAAAGTGAAAGAGGAGAGTGAAAAAGTTGCCTTAAAACTCAACATTCAGAAAACTAAGATCATAGCATCCGGTTCCATCATTTCATGGGAAATAGATGGGCCAACAGTGGAAACAGTGTCAGACTTTATTTTTCTGGGTTCCAAAATCACTGCAGATGGTGATTGCAGCCATGAAATCAAAAGACGCTTACTCCTTGGAAGGAAAGTTATGACCAAACTGGACAGCATATCAAAAAGCAGAGACATTACTTTGTCCACAAAGGTCCATCTAGTCAAGGATATGGTTTTTCCAGTGGTCATGTATGGATGTGAGAATTGGACTATAAAGAAAGCTGAGTGCAGAAGAATTGATGCTTTCAAACTGTGGTGTTGAAGAAGACTCTTGAGAGTCCTTTGGACTGCAAGGCGATCCAACCAGTCCATCCTAAAGGAGATCAGTTCTGGGTGTTCATTGGAAGGACTGATGTTGAAGCTGAAACTCCAATAGTTTTTTTTTTCTGATTTGATATCACTTTATTTTTTTCCTTTATTTTTATTAGTTGGAGGCTAATTACTTTACAATATTGTAGTGGTTTTTGCCATACACTGACATGAATCAGCCATGGATTTACATGTGTTCCCCATCCTGAATCCCCCTCCCACCTCCCTCCCCATCCCATCCCTCTGGGTCATCCCAGTGCACCAGCCCTGAGCACTTGTCTCATGCATCCAACCTGGACTGGCGATCTGTGAAACTCCAATACTTTGTCCACCTGATGTGAAGAGCTGACTCATTGGAAAAGACCCTGATGCTGGGAAAGATTGAAGGCAGGAGGAGAAGGGGACGATGGAGGATGAGATGGTTGGATGGCATCACTGACTCTATGGACATGGGTTTGGGTGGACTCTGGGAGTTGGTGATGGATAGGGAGGCCTGGCGTGCTGTGGTTCATAGGGTCGCAAAGAGTCGGACACGACTGAGCGACTGAACTGAACTGAACTGATGCTGGGAAAGATTGAAGGCGGGAGGAGAAGGGGACGACAGAGGATGAGATGGTTGGATGGCATCACCGACTCAATGAACATGAGTTTGGGTAAACTCCAGGAGTTGGTGATGGACAGGGAGGCCTGGCATGTTGCAGTTCATGGGGTCACAAAGAGTCAGACACGACTGCGTGACTGAACTGAACTGAACCCACTCTAGTATTCTTGCTTGTAGAATCCCATAGACAGAGGAGCCTGGCAAGCTACACTCCATGAGGTTGCAAGGAATCAGACACAACTGAGTGACTAACACACACACACACACGCAGTGTGAATAAGCAGAGATGGTAGGAAAAACTTTTCAATAGGGAAAATAGGGAAAGCAAGGTGGATAAAAACAAAACACTGGTGGCAAACGATAGAGCATGTGTGGGGAAGAGCAAACATTTCAGGTTGCATTATAAAATGATTGAATGCAGTAGTGGGAATTAATGTTTGCTGAGATGTGGTGCGGGACAGGAGAATTGATAGCTGTGGAATTTTGACTATATTTGAACTTACATTAGTAGCAGAATTACCAGGTTGAAACATCCGGTAGGGAGCTGCATAAGTGAAACTGGAATTAGGAAGAAAATTCACTACTATGTTTACAGTATTATACCTGGTTGATTTTTATAGTTTCTTGAGAGAATAATCTGTGGACATTTCATATTGATTACCTACTCCATTATCAGCATTTAGTGTTGGTATCTTAGAGTTAACAAATAAATGATGCCTACTTAATTACTGGCAATACTGAATTTAAAAATACTACTAATTTTATGACCATACACAACATATTTCTCGTGTCTAGTGGAAAGGACTCTAGTCTGAAAATCTGGAACCCAATTTCAACTGTTCTATTAACACCATCTTAATTAGTTTCACTGTACCTACTCTATACCTAGAGTTCTGTTCAACCCTCCAGTTGGTTAAGCTGCCCCTCTTCTGAAATATTTTAGGAGTGTGTGCACATCTCTATCACACCACTAGTCATTGTGCACTTGGGCTGTGGGATCCTTCTAGAAAAGGACTATATATTCTACTTCAGTATCACCAGGCATGTGCCTAGGACACAGTAGACACTAAAAATAACATCCAGTGAATGCAAGACTGATTGTTGTTCCAAACTCATTTTTAAATATCACCACTCATTTTTGCATTTATTGTTTCCTAAGTGCATGATACTCTAATCAGTATAATGTGGTATCAAATGGATTCTGTCCTGAAATAGTTTTTCATCTACTAGGGGAGATGTGACCTGTGTGTGTGTGTGTGTGTGTGTGTACACACTAAAAAGGTCAACCAAACAATTTCCAAACAGATGTTCTTACTCTCCCATAAAATTCTTTCATTGTAGCCAGGTTTTTGATACCCTGTATACTCAACACCTGGATGATTCCTGACCTCCTCCAGATGTCATGCCATCTTGTAATTATAGGCTAAGTTTCCCCTGTGTTCTGGACTTCCTTGGTGGCTCAGATGGTAAAGCATCTGTCTGCAATGTGGGAGATCTGGGTTAAATCCCTGGGTTGGAAAGATCCCCTGGAGAAGGAAATGGCAGCCCACTCCAGTACTCTTGCCTGGAAAATCCCATGGATGGAGGAGCCTGGTAGGCTACAGTCCATGGGGTTGCAAAAAGTCGGACTCGACTGAGTGACTTCACTTTCACTTTCCCCTGTGTTCTGGGGCTGCTGTCAAAGTCAACTCTGAGTAACCTGCTATGACTTTTGAAAACAGTGCAGTAAGTTCAGATTGATGGATTAAATGAAAAATCTCTGCCCAGTGCAAGAGGAATAAAGTTCTGCCCTGCCAAATTACTGCTATAAGAGTTATTTGCTGTCTAAATAAATAATATGCACTTGATGAGAACATGGTCTAGCTTGGGAAAACCATCGCTACCAGCTGTCCACAGGCCCTGAATCGCATATTCAAAAAAAAGTTTGAATATGTGATAATATTTATTCATATATATTCCTGACTCCTTCCTCTGACTTGTGGGCTTTAAACTCCTCTCAGAAACACATTTTATACACCTTACAAATTTCTAAATCCTACTGCCAACCCAGAAAATTCTCTAGGAATAGATTCTCTATGAATCCAAGAACAGCTCAGAAACTTCTCTTGTCATATATATTAAAACAAGTCACACAGATAAGGGTTCTTATAAGTTTAGATGACATTTTCCCATTTACTTTTATCAGGTAAGCTAGATCCATTTCCCTGATGCCAAGTCACAAAGCAGATGTCGATTAGATCCTAGCTGTTCCACCTTCCACTCCTCCTGCTCACAGGTTTCTGGTTTTCTCTTCTACCACACCCATAACAGTAATCTCTGCCCAGTCAACACAGTTTTATGTAGTAACTTGAGCAAGTCTTTTCTTCTCTCTCCCCTGTTTTAAATCCAAGGACAGCTCAGATACTTGGGACTCATTGAAGATTCCCTTGATCTCTCAAGCCCGCAATGAACTCCCCAAACACTTATCAGCTATTGCATTCCAGTCATGCTCCATCCTGCTAATCCTTGACCTGTCAGTTGATTAAAATTTTAAGACCTAAATGTCCAAGTCAGACAATATTTTAATATCCTCTCTGATCTTCCTTCTCAGTGGTAAAGCAGTCAAATGAGCATACAAGAAGATGCTAGAGTAGTCAAATGAGAAACAGAGCTCTCTAACCTGGGTTCCAAAACACTATGAACTTCCTGATATTACATGCACAATTTTCAGTTTATGAATTACTTTCTGCAAAGTTTGTACACTTGTCATTATCTTCTCAGAAAGGTCTGTGACTGACAAATAGTTAAGAACTATAGGGGGTTTTGTCTTGTGGCCTTATCAGAAAAGTCTTGGTCTGTGGTTCTGTCTTCAGCTGGAAGGATGTTGTGATCAGTAAACATACTTCCTCTCTGATTTCTCAGGGACTGTAAAGGAGGAAATGGCTATAAGTCTATCAATGACCCTAAAGAAAAGAACTTTGTACTCAGAGCCTAGAAGTAGCATTAATATCATTAGTATTTATTTTTTCCTGGGATGTTCATAATGCTGGACAATTTACAAAGTTATTCTTGTGTACTACCTCCATTCCTATCCTAACTCTGTCATTTCTCCCACCTCCGCTTCTCCTCAGTCTTGATTTGACTGATTTGCTCTAGCAGGATCTGCCCTGGAGGCTGACAAAGATTAATGTTTTAAACAAATTAAAGAAAGCAGAACTTTTGTTTACAGTGGCTTACTGCTTGCTTACTGTTGCTTACTGTTCACATATTGTGGCTGGTCTTTAAGGAACTTGTTTAGATAGAACTGCATAGCAAAACTTCTTTCCATTAAGTCTTCCCTACTATTCCACTGCACAATAGTAGTCTCTCCTTAAAACAGGTCTTTTCTTGCCCACTTTTGATTCTTGGTATACTTTTCATATACATCTGGGGAATTTCTGCCCATATTTCTTAGTTGCACTTAGTATTTTGGGTTATAACACAATGTCTTTTTCTAACAACATTCTTTATTTTTGGACTTTTGTAGTATCTATTTCAAAGTCTTAGTACGTTTATAGTTTTTTTCCCCTTTATTGTGCTCTGGCAGGCAGGCATCTTTCTTTTCACTGGCAAATAAATAAACCAACACAGAGAAGGTTCTGAGAAGTTGCTTAAGCAGAGTTGGAAACTCTCTCTGGTTGCCCCACCTGCCTCCAGATTATACTGGATCATATCGCTTCCCCTGAATAGGAAATATTAAGCACAGGGGTTCCAATGGTTATTGATTATAAGTGACAGACTGGGATAGGCAACTTTTTAAGGTGTTGTCTGCTGAGGGAATCTTTGGTTATTTGGTCAAAGCCTGAAAGTTGAAAATTCACCAGTTATCAAATTCTTCTTAGGAAATACCCACTGAGTGTAGATTGATATTTGTTAAACATCAGTTGTTTTTGACTCATTACTTTTCTGACAACCCATAGACTTGCAGTGAGTGAACACTAGCCCTCCCTATTCTAGTGTCATTTTATTTTATATGATTTGATAGAGAATCTAAACCATATTTGATGGACTGAGTTTAAACTTTTAAACATTTCCAGTTTCAATCTAGGGTACAGCTAGATTTTAAAAGTTTATACACATGCCTGCAAGCTGTTCTGTTGCCCCTTACCCACTTAATTCCATAATTATCTGTTACTAGCAACAGGAAAGTCAGATATCTTTGCTTCCTTTTTTCTTAATTTTCATGAACTTTTGAAAGAATACCTGACACACACCATAAACATAAGCAATGACAGAATTGTTATGAAGCTTAATGCTTCAATAAAATTTTGAGGGAAAAAACTAGGAAAGGGCTAGATTTGTGCTTCTGGCAAGAAGTAGACTTACAGGTAATAATCTCACCTTGCATGTCAACTGACCCAAACCCTAAAGGTAAATCATGTCATCTGGTCCTGAACAAATTAGTGGAAGTTTAGGAACTATTCATAAAACAATCTAGGAAAAAAGAGATGCCAGATTCAGAGGACAACAATTCCCAGTCAAGAATAATACTCAGTTTTGTGTAGGCCTTCCTCTAAGGGCAATTATCCAAGAAAATCCACTTTTCACAATTAATAGAATTTAGTAAATATTTTAAGAAGTTAAAAGATTTATTAATAGCACTCTTGTTTGTTTTTGTTTTTGTGCCCACATGTTTTCAGAAAAGCTCTACAAACCAAATAGGGTTGGCAAAAAAGACTTTAAAATTCAGTGATTTGTTTCTTCTGACAATATGTTGGTATAAAGAGAAAAATCTCTCTAACTGAATTTTTAAAAATATGATTTTTTAGTGGATACTATGTGACTCTAGTTTGAAAAAAAGACTATTACTTGAATTTTCTGAAACTTGTCATCTCATGGATTTATTTTTTTTCAGTAAACTTGGTTTATTACATATATAATCACATGCCATTTTATTTTTACACAATTTAAGACTTTCTACATAAGTAAATTCATAAGTCAGAAAAATAAAAATGTTGTTAGAAAATGCATTCTATTTTTTGGTTCAGAAAATACAATTATTAACACTTCTTTGGGTTTGTTGAAAGGAAGAAAAGCTATAGATTAAGTACAACTTTGCCTTCCATGTTGCCAAAGCATGCAGATAAAGGCATCTTATCTGTAGGAAAACACCAGAAAAGTATTATCTTGTGGACTCAGAGAGACAGCTCTGTTGTAATGGAAGCTACCACAAAAGTCTAGAGCTACTTCTTACCACTGACCTAAAGTCAACAAGAAACCATGATGAGAGTCAACCAAGAGGGCAAAGAAAAGTCCAGGACCAGATGTCTTCACTGGTGAAGTCTACAAAGCATTTAAAGAAAATTAATATCAATCCTTCTGAAATTCTTCCAGAAAACAGAAAAGGAGGGAACAATTCAAAACTCATTTTATGAAGCCAGCGTTACCCTAATAGCAAAGCCAAAGGAGGACATTACAAGAAAATAAAATATATAGGTCAATATCCCTGATGAATATAAATGCAAACTGAATTCAACAATACATTAAAGGGATCATATATCACAATTAAGTAGGATTTATTCTAGGGGTGCCAGGGTGGTTTAACAGCTACAAATCAATAATTATCATATACCACATTAATAAAATAAAGAGTAAAAATCATATGATTACCTCAATAGATACAGGAAAAGCATTTGACAAAATTCAAGATCCATTTATGATTAAAAAACTCTCTAAAAAGTGGGCATAGAGGGAACATGCCTCAACACAATTAAGGCCATATATGACAAACCCACAGCTAACATCATGCTCAATGGAGAAAAATTAAAGCTTTTTCTCTAAGGCCAAGAATAAGACAAGGATGCCCACTCTTACCACTTTTATTCAACATACAATTAGAAGTCCTAACCAGAGAAATTAGGCAAAAATAATAAAAATATTGATAAACAAATAACACCCAAATCAGAAAGGAGGAACCAAAATTGTCACTATTTGCAAACATGCTATTATACATAGAAGATCCTAAAGATTCCACCAAAAAAAAAAAAAATAAAATAAAATAAAACAAACAAACTAATAAACAAATTTAGCAAAGGTGCAGGGTTAAAAATCAACATACAAAAATTAGCTGCCCTTCTATACACTAACAATGAATGACCAGAAGAAAACAATTGATTTACAATAGTATAAAAAAAGAAAAAAAACTACTTAGAAACAATATAAACCAAGGAAGTGGAGGATCTATACACTGAAAACTTTGATGAAAAAAATTAAACAAGACACAAATAAGTGAAAAGACAGCCTCTGTTTGTGGACTGGAAGAATTAATATTATTAAAATGCCTGCATCACCCAAAATGATTTATAGATTCAATGCAATCCCTATCAAATTTCCTATGGCATTTTAAAAAGAAATAGGATAAATAATCCTAAAATTTGTATGGAACAAAAATAGTCAAAACAATTTTGAGAAAGAAGAACAAAGCTAGAGGAATCACAATTCTTTATTTTGCACTACATTACAAAGCTATAGTAATCAAAACAGTATGGTATTAGCATAAAATAGGCACATAGATCAATGCAACAATATAGAGAAACCCAGAAATAAATCTATGCTTCAGTTCAGTTCAGTTCAGTTGCTCAGTCGTGTCTGACTCTTTGCGACCCCATGAACTGCTTCACACCAGGCCTCCCTGTCCTTCATCAACTCCTAGAGTTCACCCAAACGCATGTCCATAGAGTCAGTGATGCCATCCAACCATCTCATCCTCTGTCATCCCCTTCTCTTCCTGCCCTCAATCTTTCCCAGCATCAGGGTCTTTTCCAATGAGTCAGCTCTTCACATCAGGTGGCCAAAGTATTGGAGTTTCAGCTTCAACATCAGTCCCTCCAATGAACACCCAGGACTGATCTCCTTTAGGATGGACTGATTGGATCTCTTTGCAGTCCAAGGGACTCTCAAGAGTCTTCTCCAACACCACAGTTCAAAAGCATCAATTCTTCAGTGCTCAGCTTTCTTTACAGTCCAACTGGAAAAACCATAGCCTTGACTAGACGGATCTTTGTTGCCAAAGTAATGTCTCTGCTTTTTAATATGCTGTCTAGGTTGGTCATAATTTTCCTTCCAAGGAGTAAGCGTCTTTTGATTCCATGGCTGCAATCACCATCTGTAGTGATTTTGGAGCCCCCCAAAATAAAGTCAGCCACTGTTTCTCGATCTATTTTCCATGAAGTGATGGGACCAGATGCCATAATCTTAGTTTTCTGAATGTTGAGCTTTAAGCCAGCTTTTTCACTCTCCTCTTTCACTTTCATCAAGAGGTTCTTTAGTTATTCTTCACTTCCTGCCATAAGGGTGGTGTCATCTGAATATGTGAGGTTATTGATATTTCTCCTGGCAATCTTGATTCCAGCTTGTGCTTCTTCCAGCCCAGTGTTTCTCATGATGTACTCTGTATATAAGTTAAATAAGTAGGGTGACAATATACAGCCTTGACATACTCCTTTTCCTATTTGGAATCAGTCTGTTGTTCCACGTCCAGTTCTAACTGTTGCTTCCTGAACTGCATACAGATTTCTCAAGAGGCAGGTTAGGTGGTCTGGTATTCCCATCTCTTTCAGAATTTTCCACAGTTTATTGTGATCCACACAGTCAAAGGCTTTGGAATAGTCAATAAAGCAGAAATAAATGTTTTTCTGGAACTCTCTTTCTTTTTCATTCATGGAATTTTCCAGCAATAGTACTGGAATGGGTTGCCATTTCCTTCCCCAGGGGATGGTCCTGACCCAGGGATCAAACCAGGATCTCCTGCATTTCCAGCAGACACTTTACCATCTGAGCCACCAATGATTAGCAGATCTATGCCTATATGCTCAATTGATTTTCAACAAAAGATCCAAGACTATCCAATGAGGAAAGAATAGTCCCTTCCATAAATAGTGCTGGATGATCTGTAGAGCTCTATGCAAAAGAGTGAAACTGGATCCTTATCTTATAACATATACAAAAGTCAACTCAAAATTGATTAAGGACTTGAATGTTAGACCTGAAGTCATAAAATTAGAAGAAAACATAAGTGGTAAGCTTCTTAACTCTGGCCTTCACAAAAGAAAGAGCAACTAAAGCAAAGATAATCATGTGGGACTACATCAAATTAAAAGGCTTCTGCATAGGAAAGGAAACTATCAACAAAATGAAAAGGCAAGAATTCATTTGAATCAGTTTTAATGAGATGGATGAAACTAGAGCCCATTATACAGAGTGAAATAAGCCAGAAAGATAAAGACCAATACAGTATACTAACACATACATATGGAATTTAGAAAGATGGTAACAATAACCCTATATGCAAAACAGAAAAAGAGACACAGATGTACAGAACAGACTTTTGGACTCTGTGGGAGAAGGCGAGGGTGGGATGTTTCGAGAGAACGGCATCGAAACATGTATATTATCTCGGGTGAAACAGATCACCAGCCCAGGTTGGATGCATGAGACAAGTGCTCGGGCCTGGTGCACTGGGAAGACCCAGAGGGATCGGCTAGAGAGGGAGGTGGGAGGGGGGAACAGGATGGGGAACACATGTAAATCCATGGCTGATTCAGGTCAGTGTATGACAAAAACCACTACAATATTGTAAAGTAATTAGCCTCCAACTAATAAAAATAAATGGCAAAAAAAAGAAAATACTTGCAAATAATACATCTGATGAGAGGTTAATACCCAAAATATTCAAGAAACAATTCATACAATTCAATACCAGAAATAGCAAATAACCCAATTAAAAATGGGCAAAGGATCAGAATATACAGTTTTCTAAAGAAAATATACAAATGGCCATCAGGTACATGAAAAAGTGCTCAACAAATGCAAAATCACAAAGAAATACCTCCTCACATCCCTTAGGATTTATATTATCAAAAAGACAAAAGATAATAAATGGTGGCAAGAATATGAACAAAAGCAAACCCTTGTGCACTATTGGCAGGAATGTAAACTGGTATGAAAAACACTATGAAAAACAGTATGGATGCTCTTTAAGAAATTAAATAGAGAACTACTATAAGATCCAGCAGTTCTAATTCTGGGTATATATCCAAAGGAAATGAAATCATTGTCTTAGAGAGACATACTTTCATGTTCATAGCAGCATTACTCACGTTAGCCAAGGTATAGAAACAACCTGTTTGTAGACAGATGAATGGATAAAGAAAATATAATCAATATAATGTGTATAGACACATATGAATATTATTCAGCTTTTAAAAGGGATAGTCTGTCATTTGTGACTATGTAGTTGAATCTGGGATATATTATGCTAAAGTAAAACAAGCCAAACAGAGAAAGACAAATCCTACATGTTATCACTTATATGTGGAACCTAAAAAAGTTGAAGTCACAGAAACAGAGAAGAAAAGTATGGTGGCTGGAGTAGAAGAAATAAGGAGATTTTGGTGAAAGAGTAAAAACCTTCAGATGTAAAAAGTAATATAAAGACTGAGGATATAATGTATAATTAAAATTTGCTAAGAGAGTAGAACTTAAATGTTTTAACAAAAAAAGGTAAATATGTGAGGTGACAGGTATATTAATTTACTGATGAGGAGAATTCTCTTTCAATGTATATGCATATCAAATTATCACATTGCATACTTTAAATATCTTATGATTGTATCTATCAATTATACCTCAATAATTTTGTTTAATATCACATGCAAAAAAAAAAAACCAGGAAAGAAAAGAAACCACAGAGAAGAGTTGAAAGTCCCTTGAACAGCTACAATATCTACCTAGAGAGCTGTTTGATTGGAGCAAATTTAATTATCCATGAAAACAAAAGCTGCTTGTGACAATTTTCCCCTAAGAAATGCTATATGGTTGCACTGAAATTAGGAAGCCAATCTTTTAAAGTTTAGAATTAAAATCTTCAAGTATTTGCATTACATATATTATTTTAAACTTGGTTCCAATCAAATTTCCTGTTCCTCTGTTAGCTGTTACTGAAGGAGCCAATCACCTGAAAAAGGAACTTGTATACATGTGGTATACAGTATATTATTGTATATAAATAGACAAGAGTTCAACTTTAAGAAACAAAATATATTCTTTGTAAAGCATTCAGTATTAACAGTCTCACCCATTTGGATGTTTATTTCAAGATGATTGATACAGAGAAGAGATAGCCTTTTGCTAAATACTGTACTAAGCAGAAGATGCTAAGATAATTCTCAAAGGTAAAGTTGAAACATTTTTTTTTCTTGTTAGTTCACCTGGTTACTAATGAGGCAAGTTCATGTATCAAGTTGTTATAAAGGCCAATCAACTTCTCCCTAGTTCATCTCCACAATCATTGTCTCAGTTTGTAATTTTGATTTTGACCAATGAAATACTGGCTATTTATTTTGTAAGGAATGTTTGTGGTTAAGTGGGTAGACAGTTCAGGGAAAATTCTTCCTTGCGGCCAGAAAAACAACTCAAAACATACACCCTAGTGAGGTTAGGTACATAGAGCTTGTTTTGTGCAAACAGGAGAGCACAAAATAGCCTCTTCAGAAGAATTTTTCTAGAAAATTTCTTTCACCTTTCAAGAAGCAGGGCTGAAAAGTACTTGCTACAGAAATGAAATGAGTAAAAAGAGACATCATTCATACTCATGATATGATATCTTTGTCGACCTGGAGCTACAAAGCTAGTGCACTGGAAAATAGTTATCTCAAAATGCCCAATGATCTTTTCTAAAATCCTTAGGAGCTAGTTAATCAGAACCAGTGAAAAATATGAAAATGCTTATAAGGAAATGATCTCTATGATTGGCATGCCTTATAAAGCTCAATCAGATCTTGATTTGCATCTATTCTCTATGTACATGTGAGTGGTCAACTTTAGTACTGTATCTTGCCAGTGTGGTTGAGGGAATAACATTATTTACTTATTGAAGTATAGTTGATTTACAATATTGTGTTAGCTTCAGGTAGACAGCAAAGTGATTCAGAAACTTCGTTCTTTATGTCCTATCAAAGGTAGTCTACAAAGTGTCCACTCTATATGGTGTTGGTGCCTTCTATATGGTGTTGGTAACAGTGCAGTCTACGGTAAGGTGTATTTGCTATCTACTGTTGCTGTAACAAGTTATCATAAACTTGATGGCATTAAATCACAAAAATTATTATCTTTTTAGCTTCACTGAAGTATGACATACAAAAATTGTTCATATTTAATGTATACATCCTATTGAGTTTGGGCATATGCACACACTGTTGGTACTATCACCATAAAAGATACTAAACATATCTACCACCTCCAAAAATTTCCTATGCTCTTTTGTATTTTGTTTGCTGTGGTAAGAATAATTAACATAAGACCTCTCCTCTTAACATATTTTAGAATTAATAATACTGTGTTGTTAACTACAGGCACTTTGTTATATAGTGAGCTAATTTCTAGAATTTATTCATGTCACATAACAGAAATATTATACCCATTGAGCAACAATTCCCTAATTTCTCCTTTCCTCATCCCCTGGCAAGCAACCACTATTTTATTCTCCACTTCTATGAGTTTGACTGGTTTAGATATCAAACATAAGTAAATCTGTGTACACTTTTTCATTATATGATTGGCTTACTTAGCATAAAGTCTTCTAAATTCATCCATGTTGTTGCAAATGGCAGGGTTTTCTTTTTTAATAATGAATAATATTCTATTGTATGTATTTTCACATTTTTAAATCTATTCATCTGTCAGTGCACATTTGGGTTGTTTACATATCTTGGGCATCATGCAATGAGCATGGGGGTGTAGCTATCTGAGATCATGATTATAATTATTTTGAATATACACTCAGAAGTAGGATTACTGGACCATATGGTAGTTGTATTATTTACTTTCTGAGGAACATCCATATTGTTGACCATAGTGGTCATACCAGTCTACATTCCCACTGACAGTGTACAAGAGTCCAAAATTTCCACAGTCTTACCAATACTTGCTGTTATCTTTTGAGTTTTTAAAAATACAATAGCCATTCCAACATGTCTGAGATGATATCCCATTGTAGTTTTGATCTGCATTTCCCTAATAGTGAAGTTGAACATGTTTTCATATACTGGTGGCCATTTGCACGTCTTGCTTAGAGAAATGTCTGTTCAAGTCCTTGGCTGAATGTTAAAATCAGCAGTACTTTTGTGGCTTGTTTTGTTGTTGCTATTTCAGTTCAGTTCTGTCACTCAGTTGTGTCCGACTCGTTCCAACCCCATGGACTGCAGCATGCCAGGCCTCCCTGTCCATCAGCAACTCCAGGAGTTTACTAAAACTCATGTCCATTGAGTTGATGATGCCATCCAACCATCTCATCCTCTGTTGTCCCCTTCTCCTCCCGCATTCCATCTTTCCCAGCATCAGGGTCTTTTCCAGTGAGTCAATTCTTTGCATCAGGTGGCCAAAGTATTGGAGTTTCAGCTTCAACATCAGTCCTTCCAATGAACATTCAGGACTGATTTCCTTTAGGATGGACTGGTTGGATCTCCTTGCAGTCCAAGGGACTCTCAAGAGTCTTCTCCAACACCACAGTTCAAAAGCATCAATTCTTTGGTTCTCAACTTTCTTTATAGTCCAACTCTCATATCCATACATGACTACTGGAAAAACCATAGCCTTGACTAGATGGACATTTGTTGGCAAAGTAATGTCTCTGCTTTTTAATATGCTGTCTAGGTTGGTCATAACTTTCCTTCCAAGGAGTAAGCATCTTTTAATTTCATTACTGCAGTCACCATCTGCAGTGATTTTGGAGCCCAAGAAAATAAAGTTTGCCACTGTTTCCACTGTTTCCCTATCTATTTGCCATGAAGTGATGGGACCAGATGCCATAATCTTAGGTTTCTGAATGCTGAGTTTTAAGCCAACTTTTTCACTCTTCTTTTTCCCTTTCATCAAGAGGCTCTTTAGTTACTCTTCACTTTCTCCCATAAGGGTGGTGTCATCTGCATATTTGAGGTTAGTTGTAGGCAATTCTTAAATATTTTAGATATTAACTTATTATCTTTAGATACATGGTTTGCACAGTCTGACATGGGCCTCATTTGGGCTAAAATCAACATGTTGGCAGGGCTGCATTCTTTTCTTGATACTATGGGAGACAATCTGTTTCCTTTCCTTTTCTAGCTGCTAACACCTATCATGTTGCTTGGCTAGTGGCCTCTTTTCTCCATTTTCAAAGCCAACAATAGTGAGTTGAGCCCATCTCATGTTACATCACATCACTCTGACCTATTCTGCCTCCTTTCACGTGTTAGAACTATTATAATTATATTAAGTCCATCCAGTTAATATGGGATAATTCTAGCTGCAATATTAATTTTCCTTTGTTATGTAAAATGACAAGCTCAAATGTTTAAGGGATTAGGATTGGATATCTTTTGAGGGAGCATTTTTATTCTATCTACCACATAGATTAAATTTCAGGGCTATTGAACAGATTCCATTTGGTTTTCATACAAAACTCTTATCTATTAATAGATTTTACTAAGGTGTATTTATTGGGATATTTGGGGTGCAATGTGCACACATACACCAATGCATGCACCACACTCATACATATATACACAAAACATACACATTTCACACAAATTATTCCATAATGAAATAGGTTAATGAAATCGTGCATGTATGCTAAGTCACTTCAGTTATGTCTGAATCTTTGTGACCCCAAAGGGTAGATTAACCAAAATTCAACATTTATTACATGGTATTGCAGAGATTTTGATGGACTAATTAATATTGACTATATGATTCCAATTCCACGATGGGGAGAGGATATAAGACCTTTCTCAAAATTAAGTGATTATAAAACTTTTGTTTGTGAGTATATTATGCTGACACTCCCTAACGGTTTTTGACATCTGGTTCCAGTTGCTTATAGAGACTGGAACTAAGGTCCCCTGGATAACAGTCCAATTGGTCTATTCTGTGGCTATAATCTACACTTACTAATTGATCTATCCTTTGAAATTTTTATTCATTGGTTTTCATAGGTTACTAGCTCACTGCTCACTGTCAGTAGAACTTGGAGGCATTAACACACACATATATATATATGCTTATATCTCTTTATGAAATCAAGCATGATTTGTGTATTATTAAACATGTTAGTTCTTGAGAAAATTCTGTTATTTTTGTCAGCCAGAGGCTACAAAAGAGGCCCATATTTTATAAAGGCCAATCATCTTCTCTCCAATTTATGCCAAAAGTCATTGTCCTAGTCTATAATCCTCATGTTGGCCAATGAAAAGCTGTTTTTGTTTTTCTTTTTTTGTCATGAGTCCCCCAAACATTTTGCATGGTTGGCTCATTCATTTCCTTCACTTTCAGCCTAAAAGTCATTTCTTCACTGAGGTCTCTTTTTGATGACTCCATATGAAGCAGCCTCTCCCAGTTGGTTTATTTCATATTATCTTGTTCCTTAACTTCATAGAAATATAAGAATCTGTGCACAACTTTATATATATATATATGTATATGTATATATATATATGTGTATGTATGTGTGTGTGTATGTATATATATATATATATATATATATATATATATATATATATATATATATATGTATAAAACTTACCTAATAATTGACTCTTTCCCTCAGTGAAAATATAAGCTCCACTAGGGTGTTCATTGGAAGGACTGATGCTGAAGCTGAAACTCCAATACTTTGGTCACCTCATGCGAAGAGTTGACTCATTGGAAAAGACTCTGATGCTGGGAGGGATTGGGGGCAGGAGGAGAAGAGGATGACAGAGGATGAGATGGCTGGATGGAATCACCGACTTGATGGACATGAGTTTGAGTAAACTCCAGGAGTTGGTGATGGACAGGGAGGCCTGGCATGCTGCGATTCATGGGGTCTCAAAGAGTCGGACACGACTGAACGACTGAACTGAACTGAACTAAACTGAGGGTAGGGATTTTGTTGGTCTTCGTTACTGCTGTATCTCTGATGCCTAGAATTATGCCTGACACAAATCAAGTGGTCAATAAAAATATGATGATTGAATGACTGAATCCCTATTATATGTATTAGGAAGAAGAAGCTGGTTAATAAGGCAAAATTATTTGCCTAATATCACCAAGCCTCTTTGTGACACAGCTAGGACCATATCCCGTGTCTGCTAATGCTTAGAGAAGTGTTTTTTGTTTTATATAATATGATTTGCTAATTACTGATTTACTAATTACTGTAGATTCACTGTAATTTAGTTGGTAGTTACTAGTCAATATTTTCTCACATTGCTTTGAGAATGAGTCTGTAAGCACTGATTCTTAATTTATGAATAAATCTCCCAGGGTTGGACACAGGTAGAGAGGAATGAGAAAGCTCACATTTCTTCCTTTTTAAAAGTCATCAGTAAAGAAATGCCTTCCCCCCCCTTTTTTTTCTTTTCTGCCAGCTCCTGAGGGAGCTCCTGTGAGTGGCTTTATAGCAGTTGTTTCTAATTTCTAGAACCTAAGAACAACTACTGAGGAATTTTTTTTTTTCTTTCAGAGATGGCAAACATTAGCTACTGGAAGTAAACCTTATGATATGTATGTAGTAATGTGAAATACAAACACAGGTTTGCATTAATTTTTATGAAAGAGAAAGGGTTGGATGATTAAAGCAAATTGATGTGAACAATGTAGCCCTATGTCTATGGCTTACAGAAGCCATTAGCTTTGGTTACTGTTGCAGAAATCAGTTCTTATACTTATCTTGACAATATGATCTCTGAAAAGTATCCTAATGTTGAAGATAGCCCTGGATATTTAACAGAATCTAATTGTGGGCCTAGTACTGCCAAGGTTACTGTATGGGGTCTTGAAGAAATAAAAAAAATAACCCTCTTTTGTACACAGTGAGTTTCTGAGTCTCATCTTTCCTTGGGACAAAATGATGAAAGTTTGCTTTGTAGAGGGGTCAGTGGCTGTGTCAGGCAACAGCACATTGCAAAAGGACAGAGTTTTTTGTCTCTTTGTTTGTTTGTTTGTTTTTGGAAAACAAAACAAAACAAAAAACAAACAAACTGCTCTTCAGAGCATAGGGGATCTATGACAGTGGCTGGGCCCCAGTGGGATTCGGACCTCATCAGGAATCTCCTTCACTAAAGCTGCTTCCCCCTTATATGCTTTCATATTTAAATTCAATTTTAACTTGTGTTTTCTAGAAATGGTTCCACTACTAAAAGGGAAATTCAACTGAAATAGATAATTTTTACCTTTTAGTAAAAATTGGTAAAATCCAAACATTACCAATTTGATTTGATACCTCATGCTTCTCTTAAATATGTGCTAAATGTTCAATATCAACATTAAAGTAAATTAAAATTAAATTTTTAATAAAAACATTAGAAAATTCAGATAATTAGAGATTCCAAGGAAGGTTTGGGCTTAACAGGTCATGCTAGTGGTAAAGAAACCACCTACCAATGCAGGAGACATAAAAGACATGGGTTTGATCCCTGGATTGAGGAGATCCCCTGGAGGAAGGCATGACAACCCACTCCAGTATTCTTGCCTGGAGAATCCCGTGGACAGAGGAGCCTAGTGGGCTGCAGTCCATAGGGTCACAAAGAATTGGACACGACTGAAGTGACTTAGCACACATACAACACAAAAGGAAGTTTTAAGACTAGGGTTGATAAGTGTAGCACCATCAAAGCCATTTGTGATATGGATATAAAGACTTTCCATATACAGTAGAATTCCTTTTCAAAAGGAACTCAAATATTACTACAACTTTAGTAATTATATTATTCATTTCTATCATCCACACTATCCATCATCGTGTGTAGTCTTTTAAATTATATGTTCCCATTGTATGTGTATGGTGGGGGAGAGAGAAAAAGGGGGAGAGTAATAGAACAGACTTATCCTGATTTTAATCCTTGTTGTGAAAAATAATCTCATGATACATTATTTTGACCTTCTAAGTATTATATATTTTGATTTGATGACCATTTCATCTCTTTTCCACAGTTCACTGAGGCTGTAAACAAGAGAAGATGTACAATGCCATACCCTGAAAATTATACATTGTTGAAAAGGTCAAAATATTAGAGGCAAATGTTGCTATTTGTAATTTACAGAATATATGAGGCATTCAAATCAAATAACTTTTTCTCTTGACAGACAGAGTAAGAACAACATAAAATGGCATAACATGAATCCATTTGGGAAACAGGCAAAAGTATAAAACAGCCAGAGCCCAATTTCTTTCTTAGTTTCCTAAGATGATACTCCACTTACTTATTCTTCCACAGGCACTTAGAAACCCATGAGGATTTCTGGAAAACAAGTTATATTCCTTTCAATGTTAGCTTGAAAAATGTTAAATGAAGGAAAATTCTAGAATAGGTCACTTTTTTTATACAAAGAGATAGCAAGAATGTAGTTTAAAAAGCACTGGAAAAAAATTAAAAAATAAAAAGCACTTGAGATAGCTGACTTGAGATAACTCAAATATCATGTTCTAATTAGCTGTATGGCCTTATAATGTCACTTTTCTTCTCTGGGCTTGAGTTTCCTCACATGAAAATCAATGTGATTAGACAAGAAGTTTTCTCAGGATCCCACTAGTGCTAATATTCTGACTTCTCATTTTTTTTTAGGGCAATTTGTATTTTCATTTTTTGGGGGGATTAATTTTTAGGTCTTGCCCAGTCTCCTTTCATTCTGACTTGAAGGTAAAGCTAATAGAAAAGATAGGTGGGGGAAAAGTGTTTAATATACCAACTGAAGACTATATTTTATATTAAATATCACATTTCTAAAGGATTGATGTTTAAAATGATAGCATTAAGTATTAATAATCATTAATCAGTGTTATTATATATGGAAGAGGGCTTTAGGCAAGCATTCTTGTACTCATGAATATCTGACTTCTCATTTGATCTTGTGATTTATAATCCAAATCTTCTCTCGGACATTTGCATGGCAGTAGATTATTTCCAAAGATTGTCACCAACAATTATGTGCATGTAGTTTCTCTTTTTGAGAGGTGGAACCAATTTCCCTTCCCCTTGAATTTGGGCTTCTGTTGTACCATGCTTTGTCCAGTAGAATATCGTGAGAATGATGCCCATTTCAGGCCTAGTTTTTAAGAGGCCTCATATCTTCTGCTTGTCTAAGAAGTTTGGATTAACAAAGTGAATAATAAAATATCATGTGGAAAGAAAGATGCTACATAAGGGAGAAATGAGGTGCTTTTGACAAAAGTCAGTACCAAGACCCCAAAAGTATGGAATAGGCCATGATAGGTATTCTAGGCTCAGTCAAGGTCTCAGCTGAATGCAACTACATGAATGACTACAGTAAAAATGTGCAGCAAAAGAACCACCCAACTGCTTATAATACCATAAAAAGTAATTGTTTTTAAACCACTAAATTTTGGGGGGTGTTTGTTATATCTATAACTGAAATGCCCACTTTAGTAAATGACATCTCTACTCACTCAACTGTTCATAGTCAGAAACTTGGAAGACTTTCATTACACAACCCTCTTTCTCACTACCCCATATCCAATCCACTATCAAGACCATTAAAAAAAAAGAAGACCATTAAATTGCAAGCTTCTTGAAGACAGGAACCGTGTCTCTCTTGCTCACTACTGCATCTCCAGCAATTAACACAGTGTCTGAGACAAAGTAGGTTAATTTAAGGGAAGGGCTGTTGATCTTATCTCCACCAATGAATTCACCTTTACCTTTTACCTAAAATACTACTGCATTGTTTTAACTAGGGTTTGTATTAAAAGAAGATGGATAAATGGTATATAAGAACTCTGTTAATTTTGCAACATTTCTAAAAATAAAACATTAAATATAGATGTATGTATATGAATTTCATTATGAGACTATTTTTATGACATTATATAAGTTTCATATATACAATAGTATGGGCTTCTTCTGTATATATAAGTTTCATACACATAATAAAGGATGAGATGGTTGGATGGCATCACTGACTTGATGGACATGAGTTTGAACAAGCTCTGGGAGTTGGTGATGGACAGGGAAGCCTAGTGTGCTGCAGTCCATGGGGTCGCAAAGAGTCAGACACGACTGAACGACTGAATTGAACTGAACTGTTGGGCTTCTAAGTGGCACAGTGATAAAGAACCCATCTGCCAATGCAGGAGATACAAGAGATCTTGGGTTTTATCCCTGGGTGGGAAAGATCCCCTAGAGTAGGAAATGGCAATCTGCTCCAGTATTCTTACCTGGAAAATTCCATGGACAGAGGAACCTGGCAGGCTACAGTCCATGGGGTCACAGAGTCATCAGATACGAATGAGCCACTGAGCACACACCCATATACAATATTGTATCTTGACTTCTGTATATAAGACTTCTTTGATTAGAACCCTCCTATGAGGTTCCACATAATATGACAAATTCTTACTTCTCTGATGTCAATTCACACCATCCCTACTTCTGTTGCTACAGATTACAATAATCAAGCTACATCAGATTTAAGTCTCTCAAATATTTCCAACTTTTCCCCCTCTGTGGGACCTTCACATATGCAATTCCTTTTGCATGAAACACATGCCCCTCAATTTTCACATGGTGCTTCCTTTTCACCCAATAAATCTCAGCTCCTAAACTTTCTTAAACCATGCGGCTCTACACATCCACAATCTCACTCATAGATTCTTTCATAGAACTCTCCTTCCCATTCATAACACTTAACCACAATAAGTAACTTTACATTCACATAAAATAGTAGGTTAACCTCTGTCTCCTCTGTTAGTTAATAATCACCATGAAAAGAATAAACCTTATCTGTCTTATACTCATAGTGTTTAAGAATAGTACATGAACTTCATTAGCATTCAATAGCTCTTCACTGAATGAGTTAAATCTAATGGAGCCTCACTTAAATTACCTATTTGTAACGAGTACTAATCAAATCTATGCAAATTAGAATTCACTGGCAAAGGTCATGTTTTTGGCCATGAGAGTACCTTCAGATGAGGAAGGAAGAAGGTGAGAGGTTACTTTATGGCTCTGGACAGAACAAAAACCAAACCATCCCACATGACTAGACGAGCACTGTAAGGACCTAGGGATCACAGCAAAAGTGAATGCTGCATCTTTATTTACTAGGTCATAGTAATACTACATTTATTTATTCATCACATTTTTGATCATCTGTTGTGTGAACTGCCTATTGTCTACATTGACTACACATGACAATTACACTGCCTTGTACTAGGTGCTAGGAGGAAGATGCAGGTTGCATCATGTTTAGACTGAAAGAAATTCCAGTGATGTACTGTAATACACAAACCCCACTCCTATGCAACAATAATATAGAAATTCACTTTATAATTATCTGTAATCTACTTACAGAAAAACAATAGATGTGTGTCACTTGTTTTGCTCCATTTGTCAAGCTACCACTTTTCTCTTCCATTTTGGGACTAAGATAAGAAAGGAACATAACCCTGAAACTGCACTTGCTCACTCTACCAATTCTGTCATGTACATATACCCTTAGGCTAAATTGGCCAGATATTGGTCTCCTCAGTGCTATGTTATAATGAAAGACTTTTATTCATTTTTTTCTGATCTATAAACTGATATTGCTCCATAAATATAAACTCAATAAACACATCAAGATGTCTGAAATTTCCCAGTGATGAGGAAATATTTCTGTCAAGGGAGACAGTTAAAATGAGTAAGCCCTTATGCCCCTAGACAGGGAGGAAAAAACAATAATTGAAATAAGGCCCAATTTTGAAAGGGGCTTCATATATATCCAAGTATTTCTTCTCCTGGACTTGGTAAGCTAGACTTGTAGATTCAGCACTCAGGACACAACCTATTTTTAAATACGACTTCCTTTTTAAGATCTGCACAAGACCTGTCAATGTGCTTGTCTAATAGTATATCTTTCCAGAAGTCTCCAATGATATGAAAACTGAAGTGGCCAGACTTCTAAATGTTCAGATTTTTCTTCTCTCATCCAGATGTTCACTGTCATATAAATATCAATGTAAGCAGGTGTGATGTTATGGATTGAACTGTGTCTCCCCAAAGCTATGTATTTAAACCTTGGTGCCTGTGAATGTTACCTTACTGGGAAATAGTGACTTTGCTGAGTTGAGATAAGGTTATACTGGAATTTGGTGAGACCTATAACCCAATCACTAGTACCCTTATAAAAAGAGGGAAATTAGACAGAGAAAGAGACACATACAGGGAAAGAACAGCATGTGGTAACAGATATTGGAGTTACACATCCACAATGCAAGGAACACCCAGCCTTCTGGTAGTTGCGGAAGCTAGAGAGAGAGACAAACCAGATCTTTCTCACAGCCTCAAAAGGGAAGCAATACTGCTGACACCTTGATTTCAGATTTCTAGCCTCCAAAACTCCGAGACAACACACTTCTGCTGTTTTAAGACATGCCTTTTTGGGTACTTTGTTAAAGCAGACCCAGGAAATTAGTGCATGGCTAAAGTTGGGTATGTCAGAGTGAAATGTATAGCTGGCCTATGTAGGATCTGCCACTATATTCTTGTGGTAAATAGAGAGATAACTGTTAATTTTTTTAGGCTCAGTCAAAATCATTATGTACTTTTCTCTATCCAATAAGGAAAATGATTTCTTTCTTTTTTCTCTTATTTAGTAAACTGGAAATTCTGATCTACCAAGTCTGAAGAAAGTTAGTATACTTCAAACATTACATAACATAGTTGCCTTTAACAGACTGAGGTAGTCCAACTAATTCATTGGGAACTATTTCAAAGGCTCAGTATTTGAAAACACCATAACATTCCCTATGGAGAAGTACAAATAGACTAAGCAATTAAAATGAGAGCATTAAAAAAGTTCTGATCCTTTCATTATGGACTGTTAATCTTGGATTTAAGAGATGGCTCTGACTTATAGGCTTGAAAAGTAAATAATCCAGAACGTTCCTAGAGAGGGAGAAGAATATGGTGAAAAAGGTATGTTTTTCCATATTTCTGCTTCAACTATACTAATCATGATATTTCAAGGCTGCTATTATTTGTGATTTCTGTGCTTCTGTATAATTTAAATTGGTCGCACTGTTTGCAAATTCCAAGAAAATGTGCAGTTCTTGGCCACGGAAAGCAGTTAATGAAAACAAAACCATTAGCTACTAAAGCAGAAATCAAAAATTTAAGGCTGTTCTCACACATAACCACAAATAGATAAAAGGAGCCTTAAATCAGGTATTTGTTGTCATGCAACAAATTTGTACTTTGAAAATAAAGTAACACTGAATTTGGTCAAAGTGGTTTGTGTGGGTTGATAGGACTTAAATCTTATCAAAAAATTTAAATTGGTAGTTGCTCCTGGAAATCTAGACATTATTAAGACTATTTTCTCAAAGGCAAAAAATGAATGGTGTATTTATTACTGACCATGGAACAAATGATTATGGGGCTCTTTCATGTAGCAATTCCTGTGAAAAAGCATTGGTGATTTAACTGACCACAAGTTTAAAATACTGGCCAACAGTGTGATGTGGCTGCTGAATAAGCTAACACAATCTCAAGCTACATTTATAAAAATAATGATACCTTCCACAAGCATGCTGCTTTACATTGTGAAAAGAGCTTTCATACAGATGATCTCATTTTACATAGTGGCCAGATTATGGAAGTTAGTATCCTGTTCTCTACAACAGCTTGGCCACATTTAGTGTATGGTCTCATATTTTAAGAAGTTCACTGACACCCTTCATTAGAGCATATCCAGAGGAGGGTAGCCATAATAGTGGAAAGTTCCTATAAGAAATTATTAAAAACTAGAAATATTTACTTTAAAGAAGACAAGATCCTAGGTAAATCTGCTACTTTATTCAAATACTTAAAGGGTTTAATGGAAGAAAAATAGTTTTAGTCTATCTTATTACAAGAGGGAGATCACAGCTCAGAAGAAAGAATTTTCTAATGACTAGAATTTTATAATAATTGAACAGGCTGCTTTGTGAAGATAGTGGGTGTTTCCCTATCATAGAATGCTGTCCTTCCAAAGAATCCTGTTTTAAAGATACTCTCATAGGACAAGATGACTGCTGTGGGGACAGTCAGTGCTCACCTATATCATGTGTTCCTCTACATTCTACAACTTCCTTTGAAATTAGGTTGGCCATGTAGCTGAATGCTGGACAATAAAATGTGGTTGGAAGTAAAATATACTACTTTCTGTTCTGGAACCTAAAAACACTCTTGTGATATCTATCTATCAATCTCCCTCCCTCTCTCCCTTCCTATCTCCTTCCCTTCCTTCCTACCTTCTTCCTTTTCTCTCCCCTCTCCCTCTTCTTCCTTCCCTCCCCTTCCTTAGATAAACAAAAGGAGATGCAGCAGAAAGCTCTGAAAGGTCATTAGGAAATGAAGCCACTATCACAGAAAAAATCATCTGAACAACCAGCTAGACTTTGTATTAGCAAAATTTAAACTTTTATTATGCTCAGCCACTGTGATTTTTGTGGTTATTATACTTCCTGGAGTTACTTACCCATACTAAAAAAAACCACTAAGATTCCTTCTAAGTTTAAGATCTTATGTTTCTCGATAGCATAAAGTACAATTACAAGGTTGTCTTCTAAAGTAAATTTAGTTTTGAAAAGTATACAAAAGTTAATGGGAAGGCTATTGTGAGGGATAGTGCCAGTCATCTGGAATTTGGTTATCTCAAATATTCATTCACTTTTCATTCATTCATTCATTCACATATACGTGACATTCACTGACCATCAGGCACTGTGCTAATTTCTGGGGGAAAATGTTGAACAAACATATCTAAGTATCATTCACAATCTAGTAAATAGACATATATACTAGACATATTAACAAATAAAGGTAATTGAGAGCTATATATGCTGGGCAGAAAATTCATAAGATATAATAGGGATATTTTAAAAAAGGAGACATACCTTTTTCTTAGAATTATGGATCAGGGATCAGTAAAGGTATCATTAGGAGGTGTTACTAAAATCAGTTTTACTATATAAAAAAAACCTGAGAGGTGGCTGGGGGTTAGAAGGGTATAGGTTGCTTCACAAGTGAGAATAAGGGAAACAGTTTGGTGTACTAAGAATAGTACAGTATGCAAAGAGACAGTAGGACTGGAAAAGTAGGTGGCAACCAGTAACCAAGGCAGAAAAAAAAATGTGTATTCTTTCCTGCATAGGTAATAGAGAGTCATTGAAGCTATTTAATCTGAAGATATAACTACAATTTATTTTTACATTTTACTGCTTACAGAGATGATGAGAATTGACAGAAGGTAAGCAAGACTGGAGGCAGAGACCTGTTTGGAATTGATTATAATACCTGTCCCAGTGAGACTGATCTGAAGCTATTTAAGCAAAGACACAGAATATTCTAAATAGGGAGAATCTTAAGCACTGTTGGTATGTTATGCAAGATGAGATAAAGGGAAGAGTGCATAATAAGCCTGAGGTTTCTGGTTTGAAAATTCTCAGTTAGGATAGTTCTTACCAACAGTTCAGTAATTTTTTTTTTTTTTTAGCGACAAACATAACACGTAACTTACCTTCTTAACAAAGATTTAAGTGATCAGTACAGTATTGCTAAGTACTTGCCTGTTGTTGTATAGCAGTTCTCTGGAAATTTTTTCATTTTGCATGACTGAAACTCTGTACCCATTGAATAGCAAGTCCTCACTTCTTCCCAGCTCCTGGCAAAAACCACCTAATTTCTGCTTCTAAAAGTTTGACTCAAAAAAAAATAAATAAAAAATAAAAGTTTGACTCTTAGTTATCTCATGTAAGTGTACTCATCAGTATTTGCCTTTCTGTGAGCAACTTAGCATAATGTCCTCAAGTTTCATATGAAAGGATTCATATGCTTCTATTTTAAGGTTGAATAGCATTCTGCTGTATGCATATAACACATTTTTTTATCCATTCATCTGTCAATGGGATTTTAGATTGTTTCCATACCTTGGTCATTGTGAATAATGGTGCAATAAACATGGGAATGCAAGTATTTCTTCATGATACTGATTTCAATTCTTTTGGGTAAATAGAAGTGAGATCCCTGGATCAAATAGTAGTTCTATCCTTAATATTTTGAGGAATATTCAAAAAACTGCTGTTTCCCATAGCAGCTGCATCATGCTGCATTTCCACCACCTGTACGTAAGGGTTCCAATTTTTTTTCCTGTGTTTTCTTCTAGGAGTTTTACAGTTGTAGATCTTTGTTTAAGTCTCTAATCCACACTGAGTTGATTTTTGTGTATGGTATTCAGAAAGGAACTATCTGTATTCTTTTCCATGTGGATATCCCTTTTTCTAGGGCTTCCCAGATGGCTCAATGGTAAAGAATCTGTCTGCCAATGCAGGAGACACAGGTTCCATCCCTGGGTCAGGAAGAACCCCTGGAAGAGGAAATGGCAAACCACTCCAGTATTCTTGCCTGGGAAACCCATGAACAGAGGAGCCTAACGGGCTACAGTCCATGGTGACAAAGGCAGACACAACTGAGTGACTGAGTATGCACGCATCCCATTTTCTCAACACATTTGTTGAAGATATTATCCTTTCCCCATTCAGAGATCTTGATACCTTTTTGTAAGATCACTTGACCACATATGTATGGGTTTATTTCTGGGTTTTCAAGTCCATTCCAGTGGTCTATTTGTATAAACTCATGCCAGTAAAATGTTGCTTTGATTGGTTTCTCTGGTTTTATATTTTGAAGTCAGGAAGTGTGAAGCCCCCAACTTTACTCTTCTGTTTCAAGAATTTTCTGGCTATTTGTGGTCCATTGTAGTTGCATATGAATTTTAGAATTGTATTTTACTATTTACGTGGAAAATGCTATTTAAATTTTTCACAATAAATCTGTAGATTGTTTTGGGTCATAAGGCTATTTTAACAATATTGTCTTCCTATCCATGAACGTGATGTGCTTTCCCATTTATTTGTGTCTTCTTGAATTTCTTTCAGCAATATTTTATAGCCTTCAGTGTGTGAGTCTTTCACCTTAGTTAAGTTTATTGCTAAGTATTTTATTCATTTTAATGCTATCATAAATAGGATATTAAAATTTTCCTTTTAAGATTACTCATTGTTAGTGTATAAAAATGCAACAGAATTTTTAATATTGATATATATCCTGAAACTTTGTTGAATTTATTTACTAGATAACAAGGATTTTTCTGGAGTCTTTAAGATTTTCTACATATAAGATAATGCCATCTATAAACAAAGATAATTTTACTTCTTCCTTTCTAATTTGAAATGCCTTTCATTTCTTGTTCTTGCCTAATATCTCTGGCCAAGAGTTCTAGTATTCCAGTAATATATTAAATAGAAATTGCAATGTGGGCATCCTTGACATGTTCATGATCTTAAAGGAAAAGCTTTCAGTTATTTTTACTGCTGAATGTAATGTTAACTGTAGGCTTTTTAAATATGGCCTTTACTATATTGAGGTGATTTGCTTCTCTTCCTAGTTTGCTCAGTGTTTTTTTTATCATAAACGAGTGTTGAATTTTGTCAAATGTTTTTGCATTTATTGATAATCATGCGATATTTAACTTTTGTTCTGTTAATATGATGTATCACATTGATTGATTTCATATGCTAAACCATCCTATCATCCCAGGGATAAATTCCACCTGGTCATGGAGCAGTGCACTTTTCAGTTCAGTTCAGTTGCTCAGTTGTGTCTGACTCTTTGCGACCCCATGGACCACAGCATGCCAGGCCTCCCTGTCCATCACCAACTCCCAGAGTTTACTCAAACTCATGTCCATTGAGTCAGTGATGCCATCCAACCATCTCATCCTCTGTCATCCCCTTCTCCTTTCACCTTCAATCTTTCCCAGCATCAGGGTCTTTTCAAATGAGCCAGCTCTTCACATCAGGTGGCCAAAGTATTGGAGTTTCAGCTTCAACCTCAGTCGTTTCAATGACTCAGGACTGATCTCCATTAGGATGGACTGGGTGGATCTCCCTGCAGTCCAAGGGACTCTGAAAAGTCTTCTCCAACACCACAGTTCAAAGCATCAATTCTTTGGTGCTCGGCTTTCTTTATAGTCCAACTCTCACATCCATACATGACCACTGGAAAAACCATAGCCTTGACTAGACGGACCTTCTTGCCAAAGTGATGTCTCTGCTTTTTAATATACTGTCTAGGTTGGTCATAACTTTCCTTCCAAGGAGTAAGCGTCTTTTAATTTCATGGCTGCAATCACCATCTGCAGTGATTTTGGAGCCCAGAAAAATAAAGTCAGTCACTGTTTCCACTGTTTCCCCATCTATTTGCCATGAAGTGATGGGAGCAGATGCCATGATCTTAGTTTTCTGAATGTTAAGCTTTAAGGCAACTTTTTCACTCTCCTCTTTCACCTTCATCAAGAGGCTCTTTAGTTCTTCTTCACTTTCTGCCATAAGGGTGGTGTCATCTGCATATCTGGGGTTATTGATATTTCTCCCAGCAATCTTGATTCCAGCTTGTGCTTCCTCCCGCTCAGCGCTTCTCATGAGGTAGCCTTTGACTGTGTGGATCACAATAAACTGTGGAAAATTCTGAAAGAGATGGGAATACCAGACCACCTGACCTGCCTCTTGAGAAATCTGTATGCAGGTCAGGAAGCAACAGTTAGAACTGGACATGGAACAACAGACTGATTCCAAATAGGAAAAGGAGTACGTCAAGGCTGTATATTGTCACCCTACTTATTTAACTTATATGCATAGTACATCTTAAGAAATGCTGGGCTGGAGGAAGCACAAGCTGGAATCAAGATATTTTCAAATCGCCCTTCTGATTTCTTCTTTTGCTCATTTGTTGTTAAAAATTGCATTATTTAATTTCTACATATGTATGAATTTTCCAGGTTTCCTCTTGCTATTTCTTTCAAGTTTCATAGCACTGAGGTCAGAAAAGATACTTGGTATGATTTCAAACTTGTAAAATTAGTTAAAGCTTATTTTGTAACTTACTATGTGACCTATCCTGGTAAATAGTCTATGTGTGCTTTAGAAGAACATGCATTCTGATGTTGGATGGATTGTTCTACACATGTCTGTTAGGTGCATTGGTGTGGTGTGAATTGGTCAAGTCCTTTGTTTCCTTATTTAGTCTGGATATTGTATCCATTATTGAAAGTGGGGGTATTGAAGTACTCTATTACTATTGTGTTGTTATTTCTCCCTCCAGTTCGGTCAATGGTTGCTTTACATATTGGGGTACTCTCATGTTGGGTGCATATATATTTATGATTTTTGTATATTCCTGGTGAAATGAGCCTTTTGTCATTATGTAATGTTTTCTTTTAGTTTCTTGTGACAGTTTTTGTCTTGATGTCTTTGTTTCGTTTGCACTATATATGGCCATTCTTGCTCTCTTTTGGTTAAGATTCATTGAATAAGAATCTTTTTTTTATTACTTTACTTTCTACCTATGTGTGTCCTTAAATATAAATGTGTCTCCTGTAGACACAAGATAATTTTCTCTCAATCTTTTTTTGTTGGTTTGTTGGTGGATTTCATTTTTATCTATTCAGTCACTCTATGTTTTGATTGGAGAGTTTAACTCATTTTGATTTGAAGTAATTAGTCATAGGGCAGGACTTATGCTTAATATTTTATTGATTGTTTTCTGTCTGTGTTGTAGCTTTTTCATCTCTCTTTGGTTGCTGCCTTCAACTATGTTTTGCTGATTTTTTTATAGTGACATGGTTTGATTCCTTTTTCTTTATCTTTTATACATGTACTACAGGTATTTTATTTTGCTTTACCATGGGACTGACATAAACTACCTTGTAGTTATAGCAATCTATTTTAGCTTGTAATAACTTCAATTGTATGTAAAAAACTATCCTTTTCCTTTCCCTCCACATTTTGGTTTATTGATGTCAAAAATTACATCTTTTTATATTATTATCCATTAACATTTTATATTACATTTATTTGTATACTTTTGTCCTTTAACTCCTTTACCATAATTAAAAACTATGCACCACCATTACAGTATTATATTCTGTATATAATTTATAGTTACTTTTATCAGCAAGTTTTATACTTTCATACATTTTCATGTTGTTACCTAGTGTCTTCATTTCAACCTGAAGGACTTCCTTCAGCATTTTCCATAAAGCAGGCCTGATGGTAATAAACAGCCTCAGCTTTTTGTGAATCTGTGTGTGTGTTAGTCACTCAGTCATGTCTGATTCTTTGTGACTCCATGAACTGTAGCCTTCCAGGTCCTGTCTATGGGATTCTCTAGGCAAGAATACTGGAGTGGGTTGCCATTTCCTTCTCAACCCAGATAGAACCTGGGTCTCCTGAGTTGCAGGCAGATTCTTTACCATCTGAGCCACCAGGGAAACCCTTTGAATATATCATTCCATTTTCTTCTGGCTTAAACAGTTTCTAATGAGAAATTCACTTACAGCTTTATGGGTGACTCTTGCACATGATGAGCCACTTTTGTCTTGTAGCTTTAAAAATTCTTTCCTTGTCTTTGACTTTTGACAATTTACTCATAACTTGCCATGGTGTGGACTCTCTGGGTTCACCTTTTTGTAATGTTTTATGGCTTCTTGAATCTGAATAGCTACTACCTTTCCCAGATATGGGGCTTTCTCCCATTATTTCATCAAATAAAATTTCTCCTTTGTCTTTCTTCCCCTTCTGAGACTTTCACAGTGCATATACTCATCTGCTTGTTGGTATCCCATAAGTCTCAGGCTCTTTTTTTTTTAATTCATTTTCATTCTTTTTTCTTTTGCTCCTTTAACTAGATAATTTCAATGACCTGTTTTGAGATCACTGATTCTTCTGCTTGATCATGTCTACTGTGGAACTTCAGTTTTTGTGTTTTTCAGCTCCAAATTTTCATTTAAAAAAATTTCTAATTCTTTGTAAATATTTTCACTTTGTTCATGCATAATTTTCCTGAGCTTGTTGAACATCTTCATAATGGTTATTTTTAACTCTTTGTCAGATAATCCATATACCTCCATTTCTTTAGGATTGGTTTCTGGAGACTTTTTGTTTGTTTGTTCCTTCAATTAGGATATGTTTTTCTATTTCTTTGTGTGCCCTGAGACTCGGTGTTGCTATCCATGCATTTTAAAACATACCCATCTCTCCCATTCTTTTTCATCTAATTAATTTTTTTTATATTTTGTACTGGAGTATGCCAATTAACAATGTTGTAATAGTTTCAGGTGGACAGCAAAAGGACTCAGCTATACATAGACATGAATCTATTCTCCCCCAAACTCCCCTTCCATCAAGGCTGCCACATATCTCTCAGTCTTCACAGAAAATCTTCATATAGGGAAATGCTTTCACTAATAAACATGTCTAGAGATTCTGAGAACTAAAAATTTTCTGGGAATGCATTTTCTCCAGCTATGATCATTAGTTTTTCTGGAGCTTCTAGTGTCTTGTTCCCTCTGGTGTCTGTCTGTAATACACTATCTTGCAGTGCCTCAAGCCACTGGGCTCTCTAATTTTCTGTGACCCCTAGGCACCCCAGGCATACTGATTCCTCCTCAGTACCCTGTGTCAGGAGAGACAGAAACCAGTCCTTTGCTAAGTCCCACCAATAGCTGGAACACAGGATATATGTTCTACTCTTCTCTTTCTCTCCCAAGGGAGAAGCTGTAAGTTGGGTTTTTCTTCCCAACTGCAAGCTATACCAGCTTGGGGAGGAGGTGACATAGTTGAAGCATGATTTTTTATGTTTTCAATGTAACTGTTCTTGGATTTGAGCTTGTCTGGAGTACTGTGACTTCCTATCTAATTTCTAGAGTTTTCATAAAGGCTTTCTGGATCATTTATTGTTAAGTGGGTGTTTCTGAAGAGGGACAAGTTCTGAAGCTCCCTATTCTATCATCTTACTGATGTTACCTCAGGCCCTATATTTTTTGTTTATCTCAATCACATCAGTTAATTCTAGTCTCCATAGGGACTATGACCACATTTAGCCATCTGCGTGTCTCCTTACACATAGTGGTTGTTTAATTAATATCTTAATGACTGGATAAATCTTATCAATAACCCTAGTTCAGCATGAAAGTCCCTTCTTAAAACTTTCATTAATTTAGAATAGGCATTCCTCTTTACCAAATAAGCCAAAGCAGGCACTTCTATCTTACTTAATAAAGGCATATATGTTAGCCAAATCCATATTTCCATAATGTAAATTTATGAATATTTAAAAATTATCCTTATGGTTTAAACTTGTACTGATCCTATTTTCTACTAACACCAGTCAATGAAGTAGTTGTAGGAAGAGACATCAGAAAGAAAAATTGAGAAGAAATAAGATATTTAGGTTAAGAACTAGAATAGTAAACAGTAGACTTCAATGAAAAATAAGGTATTCTTCACACACTAAACATCTACTATTTGCCAAGTATGGTACTGGAAAACAACTTGCTCAATAGTGCCAAAATGTGTAAAATGATTCTGAAATTAAAGAGGCAATAGAGGAGGCCACATAATTAGACAATTATATAAAGGTAATTAAATATCTTAGAGATGAGTCTCAATAGAATTATGGTATTGAAGTAGGTTCAGTAAGGTGGAAAGTAAATGATATATGGTAAAACAGATGATCTATGTATAAAAGCAATTGGGTATGGACAGGAAAAATACAGATGGGACAGTGTATCTTGAAGAGGAAGCAGGATACAGACAGTGGCTTTTTTCAAATATGTATTTTGTTTAGTATGGGATAAAAACTAGTCTTGTACTTTGGGAGAGAGTTTAAAAATGCAGTTCAAAGAAAGAATAATCGATAAGTAACAACAGATGTGGGAAGAGGTGGAATCAAGACCAGAGTAGATAATTTAAATTTGGAAAGAATTCATGGCCCCTCTTCTTCCTAAAATAGAGAAAAGGGGAGAAGAAAAGATAAAAATTGAGACCTTTTTCCTCAGTGTGTATGCCCAGAAGTGGTATTGCTGGGTCATATGGCAGTTCTATTTCCAGTTTTTTAAGGAATCTCCACACTGTTTTCCATAGTGGCTGTACTAGTTTGCATTCCCACCAACAGTGTAAGAGGGTTCCCTTTTCTCCACACCCTCTCCAGCATTTATTGCTTGGAGACTTTTGGATAGCAGCCATCCTGACTGGTGTGTAATGGTACCTCATTGTGGTTTTGATTTGCATTTCTCTAATAATGAGTGATGTTGAGCACCTTTTCATGTGTTTGTTAGCCATCTGTAT
>NC_057419.1:96002347-96033347 GCF_019320065.1 Cervus canadensis
ACACCATGGAAATACTCAGCCATCAAAAAGATTCATTTGAACCGTCCCTAATGAGATGGATGAAACTGGAGCCCCTTTACAAAGTGAAGTAAGCCAGAAAGATAAAGAACATTACAGCAAACTAACACATATATATGGAATTTAGAAAGGTGATAATGATAACCCTATATGCAAAACAGAAAAAGAGACACAGAAATACAGAACAGACTTTTGAACTCTGTGGGAGAAGGTGAGGGTGGGATATTTCAAAAGAACAGCATGTATACTATCTATGGTGAAACAGATCACCAGCCCAGGTGGGATGCATGAGACAAGTGCTCGGGCCTGGTACACTGGGAAGACCCAGAGGAATCGGGTGGAGAGGGAGGTGGGAGGGGGGATCGGGATGGGGAATAAGTGTAAATCTATGGCTGATTCATATCAATGTATGACAAAACCCACTGAAATGTTGTGAAGTAATTAGCCTCCAACTAATAAAAAAATTAAAAAAAAAAATTGAGACCTTTTTAAATAGAGAGGGGACTTTGGAGGTTTTTTATATTGAATGGCCTTGGTCTGTTTGTTCAGTGACTTTGGATATGACACTGGTTTCCAGATCTGTAGAATTAAATAAAAATGCACTATTTCCTTCTGCCATGAATGAAGATTACTGGGATGTAGTTAAAATGCTGATGAGAGCAGGTTAAATACAATAAAACAACACATTTGAAGAAGACAACTGGAAGATGATTAATATAATTATTATTTGGCATATACAGACATGACGGAAGTCTGTTAATAGAAGGTTTAAAAGAAATAATAACCTAGTGAACTAACAGAACCATGGACTCACCTTTGACAAATGAGAAGTTCCATTCTTACTGAGTTATTTCTACACATTGTATGAAGGCAGGGTCTCCCCCTCATCTTTTGCAAAATTTAACATGTAACCTCTGCTAGCACCATCTTGTTTTTGCTCATGTTCTCTTTAAGAACACTTCACATATCAGAAGAAAGAAAAAAGTAAAATACCAGACATCAACACCTAGAACCAAAGAGCAAACACAGGCTACCAATCTACAAAGTTTAAGACCTAGTCTGATATACTAAGTGCTCACTCATGAGAACAATTGTTACCAGGTTATAAGTGGCTCTGTGGATAAAGAATCTGCCTGCAATGCAGGACATCTGGCTTATATCCCTGGGTTGGGAAGATCTCCTGGAGGAGGACATGGCAACCCACTCTAGTATTCTTGCCTGGAGAATCCCATGGACAGAGAAGCCTGGTGGGTTACAGTCCATGGGGTCACAAAAAGTTGGACATGACTGAAACAACTGAACATGCACATACGTATGCAAGCTAGTGACTAGACTGAAATAGAAAATAGCAAAACATCCAGAAGTGACTAGTAGATCATCCCTGCTAAACATTTGTACATATTTAATAGCAGAGTCAATAGTAATTCTGAGTTGTCTGATAATTGGTTAGGCATTCATTCAGTACCAATCCAGCTGATTCCTCACTAGTATGTTCAGTTAAACTGCCTGTGGGTGTCACAAAGAACTTTGATCTCCCCATGTGTCAGTGGTTAATAAAGACTCACCCTGTTTTCCAAAAATATTAAAGAAATTAAGTAAATAGTACCTGAAAAAAAGCTTTGATTTACTTAGAGAAGTATACTACATAAACATGAGACATGATTATTAAAATTAATCCTTTTCCTTCTATAATTCTCTTACCTAAAATTGTCACAATTCTTTCCTCTCCAAAGAACTTAACACTTTTCCATAATTGAGTAAGGAATTTTCAGTTTGGCCTTAACCACAATTCCCTCTCCTTTATGGCAGGTTCTCATTACAATTGCTCACATTCCTTTTGTTCCTTTGCTGACTCATCATCATACCATTGTCATCATCTCACCAAGTAAAGAATCTCATCAAACAGCTTAGCTACTAAGTGGAAAATCATCATTATAGCAGTGGGAGGACTCTCAACACATTTGCAACTAAGGAAAGCAAACTGTTACAGGCCCTCCATGGACCAAAGCTGCTATTCATGGAAAACAAATGTTTAAAGCATACACAAAATATCAATATATAGAAGCTCTGGGTTGATACTGCATTTGTAAATAAAACCAATCTGTATTTTTTGACATGATGCACACACTATTAATCCAATTTTTAAAATTCAGATACTGGCAGAACTAGACTGTTTCTGTTAGAACTGGTCTCAGGCTAGGTTTGCCTTTCACTTTTTTTGATGGTGCTCCTTTTTCACCCATGTGCTCTTAAACTGCTCCTAACCGCCAGGTGTGTCCTCCTGTCTCTCTAAGCCCCAGTTCTTTCCAACCTTCTTTTTGAGGGACCATGCCCAGTGGCCTTCCCAGGTGGCACCGTGGTAAAGAATCCACCTGCCAATGGAGGCAATGCAGGTTCGAGCCCTGGGTCGGGAAGAAGATCCCCTGGAGAAAGAAATGGCTACCCACTCCAGTATTCTTGCCTGAAGAATCCCATGGACAGAGGAGCTGGCAAGCTATAGTTCATGGGGTCACAAAGAGTAGGACACAACTGAATGACTGAACACAACACATGCCCAGTAACAATATGGAAATCCAGTGTCAATTCTTACAGGTCTCATGCCACTGTCTTTAACTTTTCAGTATCCATTTGTTGCTTGATTTTTGGATGGCTTCTCAGTCTCACTTTCTCACCTTGCTAAGAACCCAAGATTGGCATACTCTTTTACCTGACCTATTTTCTCACCACCTGTAAGCTTCCAGCCTTCAGGTTGTTACCTTGACTCTAGACTATCAGCTATGGCATCAGAAGCCTCTGAGATTTTCCTCCAGACCTCTTGCCTGTCCCTTATTTTGTGTTGAGTATGATCTGTGGTTGTCTACTATAACAGTACAGGAGATAATTAGGGAAAGGATGGGGAGGAAAGCAGAGAGGTTTTTTATATTCTCCAATTAACAGCAACACATGTACCTGTTAACAAAGCCAGATATTTTTATACCACTCCTGATAGCTCTATGTGATTTCTGGAAAAAACTGTTTCTAAGGGTTTGCCAGGTGGTGCAGTGGTAAAGATTCTGCCTGCCAGTGCAGGAAACGCAACTGATGCAGGTTTGATCCCTGGGTTGGGAAGATCCCCTGGAGTAGGAAATGGCAATCTGCTCCAGTAATCTTGCTTTGAAAATTCCATGGACAGAGGAGCCTAGTGGGCTAGAGTCCATGGGGTCTCAAAAAGTTGGACATGACTGAGCACACACACACAAGGAATCAAAAGATATTCCAAAGTTTAAGCCACATCTGGACAAATAAAGAGTAGAAAATAATTAAGGGACTTATTCAAATAATGAAAAACCACCCTTCCATTTCAATTCTGAAGACACTTAAAAGTGTTTACAGGTGAACCACCCACATGATATTTCCTTCAACTTTTTACAAGTTTACCTATAATATGAAATCCACCTGTATTTATATAAAATATGTTATTTGAGTTGGAAGCAGTACCTAAATTATTCTTTTTCCCCCAGTTCATGTTGGATGTTGAGACATAGTCAAAATATGTAGCTTTATTTTTTCCCTTTTCAGATATTTAAAAGGGATACACTAGCCACTACTCAAAATGGGTTAGAAGACAAAACTGTTGAAAAGTATTATAAAGCTGATGACATTTATATTAACACAGACAGAACACATTATTGGAGAATAGTGTCCTTAGTTGATACATATTCCTAATAAGTTCCAAAAGCAGAGAGTTTCCTAATGTATTTTTTAGTCTCTAATCTATCCTTAGTACCACTGAGTGACACAGATGAATTTCTTGGTATTGGTTCAGATGATGGAACATACATGCAGCTTTCTGGTCATTTATGTGTAAATGCCTTTGGAAAGATTTTCTATACTGTCTTGTGTTTCATAGCCTGTTTCAGGTATGCCTGTAGCTTCTGAATTACTTTGCCATTTGAAAATATGCTTTGGCATGTGTTACAATGGTCAAAAATTCAAAATAATGCTTTTTAACTCATTTCTATTTTCCCACTGAATTAATTCACACTGGATACTCTTTTAACTTATTCATATAGTATCACTCGCCTTCTATCCAAAATCCTTTTTTTAATAAGAGAACAAAACTAAGCCCCCAGGAGACTGTGTAAACAACTAACATTAATGGACATTATGGGTAAGTGTTAAGAGTGTCAACTTAGGTCTCACCATTTATAAACTGCTTAGTAACATCTCTGAGCCAAATTTTCTCATTTTAAAAATGGGCCACAGACATTTCTCCAAAGACATACAAATGACAAATAAACACATAAAAAGATGCTTAACATAATTAACCATTATGGAAGTATAAATCAAAACTAAAATGAGATACCACTAAACACCTGCTAGGATAACTATATCAAAGAAACGAAAAATAACAAGCATTGGTGAGGATGTGGATAAACTAGAATGCTTGTGTATTTCCACTGAGAATGTAAAATAGTGTATTTTCTTTGCAAAAAAAATATGGCAATTCCTTAAAAGGTTAAATATAGAGTGACCAATGATCTGACAGCTCTATTCCTAGGTATAAATGATAACTCAAGAGAAATAATAACATATGTCCACACACACACAAAAAATTGTACACTACTATTTATAGCAGAATTGTTTATAATAGCCAAAGGAAAAAAGAAAAATGTTCTTAAGTTGATGTATGGATAAATAATATTTATTATATCCATAGAATGGAATATTATTTGGCAGTTAAAAAGGCGTGAAGTACTGTTATAAACTACAACATGCTTGAACCTTGAGAACAATATGTTAAGAAGCCAACCACAAAAGACCACATGTTGTACAAAGTCATTTATATTAAATGTCCAGAATAAGCAAATTTATAAAGAAAAATTATTAGTGGATTGCCTAGAGATGGTGGTGGGGGTGAAGGTAGGGGACTAAGAAGTGACTGCTAATGGGTTTGGAGTTTCAGGGGGCATATTAAAATGTTCTCAAATTGATTGTGGTGAGGGTTGAACAACTCTGAATGTATTAGAAATAATTGGAATATATGATTTGTCAGTCAGCTCTATGGTATATGAAAAATATCTTAATGATTCTCTTAAAAGTGGGACAAATAGTTGCATCTATCTCATAGAGTTATTGGGAGGATTAAATGATATAATGCATATAAAGTATTAATATAGTGTCAGTATATAGTAGTGTGAAAAGTGGAAATGTTAGTCACTCAGTCCTGTCTGACTCTTTGCGATCCCATGGACTGTAGCCCACCAGGCTCCTCTGTCCATGGAATTCTCCAGGCAAGCATACTGTAGTGGGTAGCCATTCTCTTCTCCAGAGGACATTTCTGACCCAGGGATTGAACCTGGGTCTCCTGCATTGCAGGCAGATTCTTTACCATCTGAGCCACCAGGGAAACCTCAGTACATGGTAAGCAATCACTAAATGATAGCTCTATTGCTACTATGGATTACCTGGTAGCTCAGCTCTTAAACAATTTACCTGCATTTCAGGAGACCCCAGTTTGATTCCTGGGTTGGGAAGATCTGCTGGAGAAGGGATAGGCTACCCACTCCAGTATTCTTGGGCTTCCCTGGTGGCTCAGCTGGTAAAGAATCCTCCTGCAATGCGGGAGACCTTGGTTTGATCCCTGGGTTGGGAATATCCCCTGGAGAAGGGAACACCTACCCACTCCAGTATTCTGGCCAGGAGTATTCCATACAGTCCATGGGGTTGTAAAGAGTCAGACACTACTAAGCAACTTTCACTTTTTACTGCTACTTAATACTACTGGCAATAAAAACTAGTAAGAGTAGTAGAGTTATTATTAAAATAATACTACTAAGTATTATTATAACAATAATATCTATTACTAGTAGAACTATTACTAAATAATCTCTACTTCATGTGCAGTTATAATACATATAATACAATTGCTATAGTTGTTGTTATATTACTAAAATGTCTCTATTACCCTGATAGCTTTTTTGAGGATATAATTTGGGGCCTTAGATAAAGTTACCATACTCAGTATGCTATAAAAAAGTAATAAACTGCAATCAGACAAATCTGATTGAAATCCCATTTTTACTGCTTACTAAATATGTAGCCTCAGGAAAGTTGTTTTATCTGAAGAAACTGAGTTTCTTCACCTGCAAAATGGTTCAATAATACCTATTACTACTTTGGGCTCTTGTGAGGAATAAATAAAACAGTGTATGTACAAATGTGTATTATAGTGTCTATACATAGTAAATTCTCAAATAAGTTTTAATATGCATAAAATCATGATATTGGCATTAATGAAAGTGTGATGAAACACCCCACAGTTTATATTAATATGTCAATGAGGCATAAGCTTCAGCAATGCCCTAAAATAGCAATATATGGAATAGAGTTCTGGTCAACAATTATGTTATTCCTAAGGTGTTCATAATTAACTTGTTATATTAAAGATAAATCTTAAGTAAAGTGTTAACATTTTTCTTTTCATTATCAAGTGGCTCAAAACAAGTATGATTAAGTTATATAAATTTAAAGTAAGTAAACCAGTGTCAGTCTCAAGCATTAATATGACAGCCAACTCTTATGGAAAAAGCTGGCCCAGAATTTCCAAAGCTGTAAATAATGCAAACATTGTACAATCTGCGGAATAGAATGGCTTGCAGTTTGGGATATCTCAGGCTAAGCTTGTACATGTTATCCTGTAAAAAATAGATATTTTGGAAACAGCTCACTAACCCTAGAATATCTACAAGGAACAGTGAATGCTGCCATGAACCAGCTCCAATTGTGTGTGCCAAGAATGCTAAGTGAACTCATGATACCCTTCTTTTTCCTCTCCAAAGTCTTTACTTATTCAAGATTAAATGAAGGTTTTCAAGGAGTTATTTGAAGTTAAAAAGCACAGTAATATACAAAAACTAAAGTAATTTAAAGCAATCCCTTGCTACCAGCATTATATATATGCATATAATGTGATTCATGATGCATATATATGATTCCAGCTAATGGAATACTCATATATTGCTATTTATATTGATATTAATTGTGGCTTGACATTTTAGCTCAGTTGGTTGGTGACCTGCTTTGGATTATTTGTTCTATGACAACTTTAGAAGTAGTTGACTAATTTTGCTAAACTGAAGAGGCTCAGGGAGATCCTAAGTTTCCATCTTCAGTATTTACCATACTGAAGAAATGGTGGATAAATTAGGATTATAGTATATTATATCCTGGCAATTTTTGATTATTTTAAAACAATTTAGTACTTGGAATGAGGCTACAACATTTTGTCATTATATTGGGTGAACCTCAAAGAGTATGGAATTGTTAATTTATGAGGTCCTGCCACAAAGAAATCACTCTTCTCTTTTCCCATCTCTGTTTTGGCCATTATCATGTGTGTATGTGTACTAAGTTGATTTAGTCCTGTCCATCTCTTTGCAGTCCTATGGACTGTAGTCCGCCAGGCCCCTTTGTCCATGGGAGTCTCCAGTCAAGAATACTGGAGTGGGTTGTCATGCCCTCCTCCAAAGGATCTTCCCAACCCAGGGATCAAACCCATGTCTCCTGTGGCCCCTGCATTGGCAGACGGGTTCCTTACCACTAGTGCCACCTGGGATGCCCAAGCTGTTATCATATTGCATTGCAATTCTACTTACACATCTCTCTTCCCCACTAGACTTAGAAACACCTTAAGGCCAAGGCCCTGGTTTTATTCACCTCTATATTCCTAGGATCTAACACAGTATTTGGGATCCATTAAGAACTTGAAAAACGTTTTAAGGTAATCGAGTTAAAAAAAAAAAAAAAGGAAGATTTGACTGAACAGCTAACTTCTTAATTCAGGGTTCAATTAGTTATTTATTTTTTCCTTGTAGTCCTAAGTATTGCATTAAATACTATCTTTTCCCTTATTCTCTTGTAGTATACAGTGGTCTCTTAGGGGACTTAATATAATTTTCAGTAGAAACTGATATGCTGGTGAAATTGATTTTTGATGACGATTAAAACTCCTTATACACACAGAGAAAGTTTGAGCCTGTAGTACAAAACACAGTCATTAAAGATGAATTTACACAGCCTGTAAAAATAAAATAAATCCTGAATGAGATAGATGAGAAATAAAGAGAATCTTTGGTATTGGATCAGATTCATCTGGTATTCAATTAGCTTGTAATTATTCCACTCGTCTGAGTTTTTCTTATATAATTTAGACCCCAAGGTTTTAAGTCTTTAACACAAAAGAGAAAATAAACAGTGTTTATATCTATTTTATGCATAACACTGACTGGTAATTTAAGTCTTAGGAAACTTCCAGGAAAAATAGCTATCATCATCAATGAGAAGAACAGAGTACATTTCCAAATTCACCCTTAATTGAAATTAAATGTCACATCTCAAATCTTTCCATCCACATGCATTCATGGCTTTTTCAAAATTTCTAGGACTCTGTTACAGTTTGTAAAGCATGCATTTGGATTCTTTAAAAAAAAAAAAAAAAAGCTGTATCCAAAAGAAAGGTCTACCTAGCATCAACACACTTCAAGTGGGGCAGATGCCTCTATGATGTTTTAATAATTTGATATTAAAGCATAATATAAATTAATATACTGTGATAGTGTTATTTTTTCTTATAAAACCATTGAAAATAGATTCCTTTTCAACTGCCAGAAACCTAATTAACCCTGGTATAGCAAAGGTTTATTCATCAAATTAAAAGCTAAATTTACCTTTAGAGAGAGAAAATAAGTGGAAGATTATAGGACCAAATTGGATTTGTGTGTGTTTTTTATGTATTGCTTTTGTCTTTATATTTCATACATTGCCACAAGCAGCTTTAACTGAATAGGCTTGCTTTGTGAAAACAAAAGTTTTAATATTATTTTGTTAAGAACATGTTTATCATCTCAAAATATATAGTTATTTGGTTAAGATTAATCTTCTTTCAGCATCACAATGTGAACACAATTTAGCAACAACCAAACTGTCATCACTATGTCAGCAAAAAGTATGTAAATTTCTAGAATCTTGTGGATGACTAATGGATTACACTATAGGAGAGAGAAAGTCAAGATGTCTATTTTCCTCTAGAGACACAACAAAATATCTGTACTGATGCCAACTCCATGCAATAAAAAGTATGCATTTCAACCCCAAATTTTCATTTACTGGCTTGCCTTTACAAATATGCAGAATTGAAAACTGATTGTAATCCTCAAAAAAAAAAAAAAAAAACCACACAAAGTAAATAATAATTCCAGGTCATGTTTTTAAAACAGTCTTGAAATTGATACTTAAATAGCTCCTACAATATTTCTAATTTGGCATAAAATGCCTGCATGAGACTCTTCTTCATGGGGAAAACAGAATTCAAAATATTCTGGAGAAAATTAATTAATGTTGGCTCTGTGTATCTATTGTTTGACAAACTACACCTAGCTTAGTTGCTAATGATAAACTTTTTTGTTTGTTTATGATTTTGAGGGTCAGAAATCTAAGAAGAGTTCAGTTCAAAGGTTTATCTCTGAACTTAAAAGTCAGGGCATCTGGGACTGGAGGATTCACTTCCAACATGGATTCACACTCATTCACTCACATGTCTGGTTCCTTGGTTCTTTGTTAGCCTTTCTTTCATCAAATGGTATCTCATTCTCTAGGGCCTCTACATGTGGCTTGGGTTTCTCACAGCATGGTAATTTCAGATCAGACTAAGAGACCCAAAGTGAAGTTATGAGATTGCTTTTGGCCCAGCCTCCAATATCCTCAAATATTATTCCTTCCATACTCTATTGTCCAAGTATTTCCCAGACCAACCAGATTCAAGGGGAGTGGAATGAGAAACTACATTTAAATGGTAGGGATAGGAGAAAAAATCTGGGGCTAGCTTTAATCCACTATAACGTTATCTCAAAAATTTTAAATATTGGGATTTGGCAAATCTGAACTTGGTAATGTCCTTAGCCATTTAGTTCAGATTGTTATATTTTGGGTAGTTCTCATTTCAATTCTAGTTTTAAGGATATCTGAAGCTGCATGTGCTTGGTAAATTTTTAAAAAATGGAGTAAAATAATTTCTAGAGGTTTTGAGACCTTACTGAATTCTAAAACTTTTCAAGATATACAGAAGGATGTCCAATCACCCCAGTTATCTTTCTCTAGCTCAATTTTATGCTTAGGATTTCTAAGCCCTCATCACTCTGACTACAGAGCCCCCACCAACACTGAAGAGTTCTCTGACATTTAAAGAGCTCCTAACATCACCTTACGATTGAAGCATGAGTAAATTACAATACAAAATGATTTCCAGTTGTGAATAAACAGTACTAAATAAATCTGTGGAAAAGTTAAAATCACTTAAAATTAACCAGTCATGTGCTCCTTGCAATGCCAAAGATTTTGTTTAACTGATTTTGTTTTTCTTTCTCTGAATTACATGGTTGATTTAGCTAGCATCTTGGAGAAACAGCCTTTCTGGAATGAAAAATGGGCAGGTTTCCACTTTTCTGTCAATAAAGTTGTTTCCAAATTATGTAACAATATAAAAACTGAAAAGTTCAGCCTTGCATCTAAAGTAAATTGGAAGCAAATTACTCTAGCGCTTTCACAGGGTTATATTGTTGAGTTATTTTGGCATATATATCTAAGTTAGAATAAATAAATATGTATATATATGTATATGTATATATATGTGTATATGTGTGTGTATATATATATATATATATATGCATACATCTTAGGGATGTCCTGAATAGCACAGACAAGTGTGACACCTAGTGAGTCTGAATGATGAAATTTACTCCCTACAAAAGTTTCCCTCCTTACTTTAGAGCAACATTCCTCAAACTTTTCTGTTGAAGTTTGCTTAATGGCAGAGGAAAATGAAGAAGCATCTCCCTAGAGGCCACAAACACAAAATTTAGTCATGTTTTATTTGAAATGGTTGTGTGAATTTTGCTTTCTACTCCTTATTTCATGTTTTCATATAAAAATAACTTATCCATTTGAATCTTCAACAAATGATACAAGATCATTTTATGGTTTCATGTAACCCCTGGCAAACCACCAAATACTCTTGAGGTATTTTATTCCAGTATGGATGGACAGATGTAAATAAAACTTACTGAAAGAGTGTGTCCACACATCTAGATTCGGCTTTAACAAAATGTGGAAGACTCTGCAAAGTAATATTCAGATGGTAGAGAGATAGTCTAATACTTTGACATTATCTACAGAATATTCAGCATTTTCACAGCCCACTCTTGACAACATGTTTATTATTTTGTTTTTTCTTTAAAATATTTAACTCTGCTACTCATATGGCTAGGCTGCATTAACTATAATGTGCTATGTTTCATTTTATAAAAATGAACAAGCTCTTAAGAATAGGTTAGAGGAATCTCGCACATATTTTCAAGATATAAACGAGCCTATAAAAATAAAAATTGGATTGGAAAGATCAAAGTTTGAGTCAAAAACTTCCAAAGTGAGTGAAATATTGGGGCCAATTCATCTTCCCTGGCTATATAATTTGTAGGTACCACTGTGGTCACATATTTCAATGTCACATACCCAAAGTATAACTAATAACTTTGCCAGCATATTTACCTAGTTATCTTGTTTAGTATTAAAGAATTATCTGAAGTGAACAATAGAACAAAACCCAAGATAGACAAAAGCTCACAGATGTTAAAGAATGTAGTTTAATGGACATGGTTTGAAAGAGACACTAGCAGGTCTTTGAGTTTTAAGCTTAAAGTTCTTGGAATATAAGGATTAGTGGTAAGAGACTCAAAAAGAGGCTCAATACCTTGTGTCTTTATTTCAGTCTGTAAAAAGACAGTAGCAACCATAAATCAACTTGTTTCTTTTTGTTACACCATATTATTTATAAATATGCAGGATCTCAACCTAAAAACAAGTTTTTAAGTTTTAAATAGTCCTGAATTGTGCCACTGGAAATAATATTATCAAATCATTCTAAAGGTTGTACTGAGGGGCTGTTTTATCTTGAAAAAGGGCTTGTTCTCCAGGAGTTAATGCCCTCTGAATAAAAATTTTGAATGGACAAGCATGAAAAGTTTTCTGTACCAATCACCAATGCATGACACCCAGGAATCTATCAATCACAGAGTCAAAAAGCTCTGTCCTATAGCGCAGTAAATACCCAGTGTAACCAATTAGTATTACCATTCCTTGATGCAATAAAAACTCATTTCCTTAAACTGCTATTGCACTGAACTCCAGGGTTATAAATGAGCAGATGCAAATTGATTTGCATGAAATAACAGTAGCAGTAAACCTTTCCTGATTCATGAAATTTTCTCCATCTGTTAACAGAGAGCAAGTTTAAGATCTATTATTTCCTGAAGGAGACTTACCCAGCTGGACATCTATAACACTTGGCTGATTCTCCATGGGGAACAATGGCTTGGGAGGTTTGTCTGTGAGTAAAGCTAGAAGAGAAAATGAAATAAATTACAGGATGAGAAAGATTCTACCCTGTATGGTATTTAATGTCTGTAAACTTGATAGCATGTAAACATTTATCAGACAGCGTTCCTACATGAGTTGTTACTCTATCCATACAATATCCATTTCCTAGCACATTTAGAGTGCTGTTGATTCACTGTAAATTGGCTACTTACTTTGAAAGCTACACTTTCCAACAAGATCAAATGAATATCTACTTTGAATGGTTTTATTAGCTTGTGAGTGTCAAGAAATAGAGATTTTAAAAGTATAATCATATAAACATTAAATCTTCAGACCCACATAAAATATTCTTAGTGACATGAATCCTAATGAACATTTTTGGTGGATTGAAACTTCTGCACCTCTGAACCATCCCTCACTCTCCATCTCAATCTCTAAAACAATATAACAAAAGACACTGGTAACTTCATTAGTATAATTGATAATTGATCAAAAACACTGAACAAATATATTTTTCCCACTAAGTCCTGTGCTAAGCGTTAAGGGAAAAGAAGTAAAATTTTCATCTTTGCATTCAATGTATAACCTAGGAGTATGAACACAGAAGTAGCACATGAACTAAAGATATTAAAGAACAAAGAAGACAATTTAATAAAACATTGTACCATTTGAGTTATAAAACTATAATGTGGAGGGATTTCCCTGGTGATCTAGTGGCTAAAACTTCTTGCTCCCAATTCAGGAGGACTGGGTTCCATTCTTGGACAGAGAACTAGATCCCACGTGCCTCAGCTAAGAGCTCATATGCAGCAACTGAAGATTCTGCGTGCTGTAATGCATAGTGAACATCCAACAGGCTTCAACTAAGACCCATGACAGCCAGATAAAGAAATTAAAGCTATACGGGGTAAAGGAATGGAGAAAGGACAGGTCAAAATTTGTTGTCAGGTTGGGCAAAGTTTTATGAAGGAAATGAGTCTCCACACAGACCATAAGAAGTGGAAAAGATTTGGAAAGGCAGAGTAATGAATGAGAAACACAGGGAAAATTAATAACATAAGTCAAGGATTAGAGGGCTTCCCTGATGTTTCAGCTGATAAAGAATCTGCCTGCAATGTGGGAGACCTGGGTTTAATCGCTGGGTTGGGAAGATCTCCTGCAGAAGGGAATGGCTGCCCACTCCAGTATTCTGGCCTGGAGAATTCCATGGACTTTATAGTGCATGGGGTCACAAAAAATCGGACAGGACTGAGCAACTTTCACTTAGCAAGCACACTGGGATTAAAGTTGAACAATCTGGTAAGAAGGAGTTGAGTGGGGTGGGGTAAAAATAAGTTGTTCATGACGTGAATTAATTGGAAATAACACGATATAATTGAGCTCACTTCTAGAGGATCTTGAGACATATGCAGAGCAATCTGGACATGATATAGTAGGCTAGAAGACCACTGTAGAGTTTTGGAAAAATAGCAACAAAAGACTATCTAAAAGATTATCTATCTTTAGTGCTATCTAAAGACAAATGGCTTGATATGTACAAAGGTCTGGGGGGAAAAACAGCTTAAGAGGATTCAGTAACAATGCTGCAGTGAGGGGATAAGGAGTCAGAATATTGAAGTCTAGAGAAATGTTTTTTTTTTTCTTTTTAAATGAGGAAAATTTGAGAGTCACCTAGAAGAAAGAAATGCAAGGACTTGGCACATAGATATAAAATGCTTTATGACAAAATTTATGTGATGCTAATATTTATATCTTGAGTTCCTTTTAATTATCTCTGTATTTATGCCTTACTTCAACTATCCAGCTAGACTCTTACCTATCTAGGGGAAATGTTTTATACTTCTTTGTAATTCACAAGCGACCTAGAGTAGGGCTAGGCATGTAAGAGATAATCATTAAAGCATTGTTAATTGATTGGTTAGGAATTCTTGCTGACATTAGATAAGTTCATCTCATATTTGCAAAGATATTTAAATGAAAAGAGAGACAAGAGTTGGGCACACGATAGGTAAGGTTGTGTGCTAAGTCGCTTCAGTTGTGTCCGACTCTTTGTGACCCTATGGACCGTAGCCTGCCAGGCTCCTCTGTCCATGGGATTCTCTGGGTAAGAATACTGGAGTGGGTTGCCATTTCCTTCTCCATGGAATCTTCTCTACCTAGAGATCAAACCTGGGTCTCCTGCATTGCAGGCAGACTCTTTTCCACTGAGTCACCTGGGAAGCCCAGGTAAGGTTAGGGAAATGCACAAACTTGGCGATATACACACAAAAAATTGTGGATAACAAACAAAGGCACCGAAAAAGAGCTTTACATAACATTAATTTTATCTTCCTGATATCCAAACTATTCAGGAAAATTTTAGTGAATTGTTCTCATTTTTCCAATAAATCTTTGTTGATGACCTGTAATGCATCTTGTCCTTACAGAATTAAGTGATCTATTTTTCTAACTAAGCTGATTGTAGCATAATATAGGCAGACATACAAATTTAATATCTATAGTCTTCATTTTTTCAATATTCCAGTTATTTTTAATACCCTTATGTGTAAATATTTGAAATACAAAGAATATGCTTTAGACAAAATTTAAATATTTGTATACAAAACCCAGTCACAATAGATGTTCACTTTTGTTGTTTGCTATTGTTTGAAATAGCAAAATGTTGAGTATTACCAAAATATCCATCAGTAGGAGTCTGGTTAATAATATTATGTTACTTCTATATAGTGATATATTATGATACATCTACTTAAAAAAATGAGGTAAATCAGTATGTCTATCATGAAATATCTCTAAGATACACTATTCAATGAAAGAAACAAGGTTCTAAACAGTGTGCATAATAATACTATCCTTTTTGTGAAAAATATATGTGTGCATGCACATGTGCTATGCATTTATAAATTGGTATAAGCATGGAATATTTCTGAATGGATACATGTGAAATTCATAACAGTGATTTCCTCTGAGGAGAAGAACTAGGTGGCTGAGGAATAGTGGTGGATAGGTTAATTTTCACTGTATACCTTTTGTACATTTCGAACAACGTGAATATATTGTGTATTAAAAGCATGAATAAAATTAAAATTAAATAAAGTCCTGCCACCTGCATTTTATTTATAAAGGAATAATTTTGGTTATTTGGTATAATTATTGTCAATCTGCCTTACACATCTAGATTATAGATACCTTGATTGCTGGAGACTGTTCTTAGTATTATTTTCAAATATGTCTTGCCACCAAATGTATTATTTGGAATGTGGTAGGTGGGAAGTAACTTGAGGTAATGTATTTCATGCTCAAAGTTGAGTATGTTGGCTTACTTTCATTAGGATACAAATTTGGAGTCATGGTTGCCCCCCATTCTAAAATTTGCCATGGACTATGGATATATTTACTCTGATTTTATGATTGTTAAGTGTCAACTACTAACATTTATTAATATTCATGATAATTTTAGGTGCCTTACATTCACAGGTGTTTCATAATTTTCAGTTATGTGCTTTCATATACATTAGCTCATGTGATCTACACAATGACTTGGAAGGTAAGGAAGATAGAATTATGGCCACCTTAGAGATGAAGCTAAATGAAGCTTATGGTATCTCATTTGGTGCCCCCTTGTGATCAAAATCTCCTATATGCAGAATGGAAAGGAAGATAGACATAAATTGTAGGCAGGAAACAGGTAAAAAATGCTAAGTACTGAATCAATGATTTTAGCCTCTTTGACTACAGACTAATCAACTACGCAAGGTTCCCAGGCCAGTGACAGTGGCAAACAGTCAGCTGAAACACAGTTTCTAGAGAACATTTCATGCATATACATTTTTTCCCCAAACCCATGAATGAAAGGAAATGAACTTGCACTTATCCTAACACATCCCAGTGGGATGTATGGGCGTGGAACCTCATTAAATTCCAATATCATGTCTAGGCCTGGGAATTGCCAAGAAGTGCAGAACATTTGTGATGATAAAGCAGCAACTTCAGCAGTTCATCTGGATCCTGACCAGAAGCCCACAGACAAATCTATCAGCGTCCAGCATAATTACAGTATTTGCAGATTAGCTAGAGCAGATGCCATGAACAGGCAAGCTCATTTCTTTCTTCTTCTTTTTTTAAAACCTCATCTGAAAATCACAATTACTGTTTGGGAAATGAAGGGGAGAACTGTCAATACCAGGCTCCATGAACCACACAGTGGAGATTCACAGTTTTATTAGAAAACTTATCTTGGACTTCTAGACTAATTGAGGTCTGAGCTAGTCTTTGAATTTGCTGCTTAAGCTTCATGTTTTGATGGAAAGAATGGGAGCAAGGGATGCAGTTTGGTACTAACATTTAAGTCCAGAATTTCTTCCTGCATTTCCCTCTGTAGCTGCTCATGTTTAATTATCCTTAAATATAATTGCTGTACAGAGTATACCATGGTATTAGTCTTAATGTGCTACTGAAGCTATGACTGTTACCACTTGTTTCTTCCTAAAGCTAAGTTTTATATGTTTGATACTAACTTTTCTGAGGAGAATGTCCAAATTACCTCTTCCTTTCCTATTGCAGGCAACAGTTGTATATACCTGTGCAACCAGAACAATTGATTTGACTGAAATGATGGATACATTTCTGTGAACTTAGTGTGAGAAATCAGTAGAATCAATTGTTAGATTGAATAAATCAATTTATTGGACTATATTGCCTAAGAGTTACATACAGTTATTATAAGTTTCATTGTCTTCTTTTGTTAATGTGTCTCTAATTAGACTTGCCAGCGAGCCAAGCAGGAGGGAATAGGACAGTTGGATGCAAAGGACACTAAGTATGAACCCACTAGAATCACGAAGTGACTATTTAATTTTTATGAATGAAGACATTATGAAATGTGTATGTTTAGCTCAACAAAATGTATCCCTCCAAATCCATCCAATATCAGCACTGAAATCATATTCCAAAATCATTAGTTTCACCACAACATTTAACCATAAAAAATCTCCCAATATTCCCTACATTTATAAGAGGATAGAATCTGAACTTATCAGGTGAATATAAAGGCAGCCATGATACAGCCTTAAAAAAAACAAAACAAAAAAAAACCTCTTCCTGCATTCTTACGCACTCCTTTACTTTATCTGTACTTTGTTTGGCCAAGTTACTTGCCTGATTTACACATTGCAACTCTGTATCTAAGCTTGGAGACAAATTATAATAGTTACCATAATTACAATTTATTTAGTATCTGCCATGTGCTCAGCCTTTTTTAAGACATTTTATATTACATTTTACAAATAACTTTCTCAAACTCAAGGAACTCTTGACTTGTACAAGAGGGATCTGAACTGAGTTATGTCTGACTTCACCATGCTGGCAATGCCTTTTGAAGACCTTCCTCTTCACCATCCCAAGTCCTATCTATCTTCCAAAAGTCAGTTGAAACCCTACATCCTATAGAAAGCCTTCCCTAATAAAAGCCTAAACAAACCTTTCCTCTCTCTGAAATCCTAAAGCAAGTAAATTTCTTTCTGAAATCCTAAAGAAAGTAAAAACTCTTTCTTTGAACCATTCATTTGGTTCTCTGCATATGTTGCTTTAAAAACAAATTCAACATCATTTTATATGGTTATTTCTAGTCTCCCTAATGAGATTTTGAAGTTCCTAGATGACAAGAATCATGTCTCGCATAACTCAACAGTTAAGATAGTGTCTGACACTGTGGAACAAATAAACACAATCTTCAAATTAATTTTCCTATTGAATTCTTTCTGTAAAAATGGGTGCTTCTCATAGGGTTCTTAGGTTACAAGGAACAGAAACACACTCTTGTTAATTTAAGCAAAAAGGGAATTTATCAGAAGGATGTTTCAAGGATGGACAGGATGTCTGGGGGACTAAGTTTAGAAACAAGAAAGAAATCAGGCCAGGTCTAGATGTACAGGCAGAAAGGAACTACACCACAATTTTATCTCGATTCCATTACTGGACTGAATTCACTCCAACTGGTTTTCTGTGTTTTTTTAATTTGCTTTGTCTTGCTGTGCTGCATCTTGTTTTCTGTCCTTGTGTCATTTTGAGCAAGATTCAAAATCTGAGGAAAGAGAAGCTGAAGGGACAAGATTGAAAGTCCAGCCCTAGCCAAGACTGCATGCACACCCCAAGGAAAAGAAGAATCTCCCTAAAGCAAGATTTCACTGTCTCAGCAACATTATTAATTTTCAGTGCCAGATAATTTTCTCTTATAGGTGGCTGTCTTCTGCATCATAGAATGTTTAATGGCTTCATTGGCCTGCAGTCACTCAATGCTAGTAGTAACCTCCCCCAGCTGTAACACCCTAAAATGTCTCCAAATATTGGCAAATGCACCTAGGGAACAAAAGCACCCTAGGTTGAGAACCACTGTCTTGCAGGAAACTTAGGTTCTCTGTTGTTCTGAGGGAATTGAAGATCTTCAGAAAGATTTGGGAACAGTCTTCACATGGAAGAAGAAAATGGAGGTCCTTACTAAGCAAATTAGGACGAAGGAGCGCCAGGGATCTTGTTAATATCCTTAAAGATTTCTTGTAATCATGAAAGGAGATTCTCCAAGTCTAGCCAAAGTAGTTGACTAGCTTCAAGATTTCATAAATTGAACACAGAATGAATCCAGACATTGCTGAGTTCTGGAAACACCATAAGCCTTACTATTTCTTGGAAAGGACTATCTCTGAGTTAACTTCAGAGACTTCCTAATTTTGAATTATGATGCACATTTTTTACTGACTACTTAATGAATATAAAGTTCCATATATTGTGAAGGTTTCATTTCTAGGATTACTAAGTTAAGAATCCCCTGTTTAGGTAATCATTCAGGAAACATATATAATAAATACGATTATTTAATATCATCTTTAATCCTCCAAATCTGGAAACTCAAATAGGACCAGCATTAGATATAATGTGTCTCCTTTGCCCTAAGCTTCCTCTTTTTGTGTACCCTATTTCAGAGGAGTTTCTTTTCCAGCCTGATTTTATGCACCCAGTATGTCTCGCTAAACAAATCTTGCTGCAAAGAAACCTCTGTGATCTTCCCAGTGCACCAGGCCCGAGCACTTGTCTCATGCATCCCACCTGGGCTGGTGATCTGTTTCACTATAGATAATATACATGCTGTTCTCTCGAAACATCCCACCCTCGCCTTCTCCCACAGAGTCCAAAAGGAAGGTGGGAGGGAGGATCGGGATGGGGAATACATGTAAATCCATGGCTGATTCATGTCAATGTATGACAAAAACCACTACAATATTGTAAAGTAATTACCCTCCAACTAATAAAAATAAATTAAAAAAAAAAGAAACCTCTGTGATTTAAATATTAGTATGAATTTAAGATATCTGAACCTCCTTTCCTAAGGATAGTCACTTTTGAAGAATTGTCTGGAAATGTGTAAGGGCAGGCTTTATTCCTTAATAGAAGGTTAAACAACAAGCACAAAACTGGCCTCAGGACCCTTCTCTTTACTCCTGTCTTTACACTGGTATTGGACAACAGACAGGGTAGGCTTCAGCAGAAGTTAATGAAGACAGATACATTATTTTCCTCAAGATTCCAACCAACATTACTATGAGTGATTTCTCTACTTAACATTATCTTAGGAAAGACAGTCCAGACATAGTTTAAATTAAATAACACATTAATGTCCATGAAAAGTCTTGTTTTCACTTCAGTCTGTTACAACCTCCACCAACTAAGTGTGTGCATGTGTATGCTCACTCGTGTTGAACACTTTGAAATCCCATGGACTGCAGCCACCAGGCTCCTATATTCGTGGAATTTTCCAGTCAAGAATACTAAAGTGGGTTGCCATTTCCTTCTCCAGGGGATCTTCTTGACTCAGGGATCAAACCCAGGTATCCTGCACTGGCAGGCAGATTCTTTACCACTGAAGCACCTGGGAAGCCCTCCATCAATTAAGCACTACAGCAATTAATTTTTTATAAATATTTTCTCCACCAAAACTCAATATCTTTGCCTCATTTAAAATAGGAGGGGGCAGACTGACATATTATTCATCTATCAATTCCATCCAGAAAGAATATGTATTCTCTATCTGTTCCAGCTATGGTAGAAAAGCTGTGATAGAGTCAGGAAAAATAAATCAAGTCAGTGATTCCAAGAGTCATTGTAGATTTGTTTCAAATCATTGATGGCTTGACCTTCAGATATTTGGAAGTACATCTCCCATACCTCCCTACTCCTAACTAAAAATAATTCCCTTTAGTAGGTCACTGTTTGGAGAAGTAAATGGCAACCCATTCCAGTATTCTTGCCTGGAGAATTCCATGGACAGAGGAGTCTGGCAGGCCACAGTCCATGGGGCCACAGAGTTGGACACAGCTGAGCGACTAACACACACACAAGTCACTGTTACTGATGGTGGTGGCTCATGATCCTAATGCATGCATTTAAAAGATAAAATTACTGAAAACCTCAGAGGTAAATAGACAGGAGGTCATATTCATAGGATTAAACTGTTCTTTTAGTACAAACACAGTCTAGTTCCACTAAAATACTCCTGCCATCATTTAAAGCCATTCCAAGTATTTGTCTTTATTTAGCATAAAGTTTAAGTCAGATATTTTCTTTGACTCAGTAGGTGATCCTTTAACAAGCAGATACTAAGTTGCCAGGGAAGTGCTAATTGTTGATATCTGCCAGGCTATTGCCCCCTGCACAGCTCAGAACTCCTGACCTTCCCATCCCCAGCAACTGCTCTGGGCATGTGGCTCAAAGACTGTATCCTGCCTTGCAATTCAATTGATGTGCCTTGAGGGTCATGAATGGTCAGAGTTGCTGTGAAGTTGCCCTAAGGTGCCCTTTCCTCTATATTTATTTAAACTAATGTTTGAGTTTTGAGCAATGCATGAGCTTTGGGAAAGCTTGAGCATAAAGGCAGGGCAACTTCTTCTCAATGCCATTTGACATAGGGCCCTTCTCTGGGGAGAACAATGTTTATTCAGCACAAATCTGCCCAGACATAAAACAACTTCTTCAAACTTGAAAAGGAAACAACCTTGGGGGAAATTGAAACTTAAACAGAGGTTGTGACAGTAGGTTTCTCTCTCTCTCTCTCTCACAGAACACACTTTTTCTTCACTTTTGCCTTTTCCCCCTCAAGAAAGAAAATCAAGAAAGATTTTTGCCTTCTGTCTTTAAAATAGTACTCCCGGGGTACTTCTGCTTATAGTGCACTTAAATTAATATAGTGTACTTCTGAGTTCCACATACAACTTGGGATATAGTTAGCACTAAATAATGAGAAATTGATTAGTTTTATTTTTTCAGCTTTATTGACATATAACTCTGTGTAAGTTTAAGATCTTGGGGGGGGGGGGAAATGGCAACCCACTTCAGTATTTTTGCCTAGAGAACCCCCTAGACAGAGGAGCTTGGCAGGTATGGTCCATGGTGTTGCAAAGAGTTGGACATGACTGAAGTGATTTAGCTTGTATGCACAAGTTTAAGACACACAATGTATTGATTTGATACACTTTTATATTGTAATACAATTACCACCATAGAGTTAACTAATATCTCCATCAGGTCACATAATTTCCTTTTTGTGGTAAGAATATTTAAGGTCTACTCTCTTAGCAATTTTCAAATATATATTGCAATAATGTTCATTATAGTCACCATGCTGTGTATAAGATTCCTGGAACTTATTCATCTTCTAATAAGTTTGTACTCTTTGACCAACATCTCACCATTTTTCCCACTTTCCAGCTCCTAGTAACCACTGCACTAGTCTCTGTTTCTTTGAGTTTGGCTTTTTTTAGATTCCACATATAAGTGGTATCATGCAGTATTTGTCTTGTCTGACTTATTTCACTTGGTACAGTGCCCTCTAGGTCCATCCATATTGTTGCAAATGGCAAGATTTCCTTCTTTTTCAAAGAGGAATAGTATTCATTCATGTATCTTTATTAGATAGGTCAAGTTTCAACTTGCATCAAGATCCTCATTGGCTTTTGTGGTTACTGACCTGTCAGACTCTAGAAATTTGGTCCTGATAGGCTTAGGAATGTAATAAGATACTCAAAGATAGATAATTTTGGAGCTAGACAGAGATTTATTTGTCTAATTTATCTGGCTATTTTGACAGATGAAGAAATTGAAAGGCAGAAAGAGTTGCTGAACATTATATCACAAATTAGTGATAAAGCATAAGACTAAAACCCAGGTTTTCTGAATTAAAGATCAATATTCTTGCCACCGCCCCATGACTAATATTGATTAAACATGCCACTGCAGATGGTGACTACAGGCATGAAAGATGCTTGCTCCTTGGAAGAAAAGCTATGACCAAACTAGACAACATATTAAAAAGCAGAGACATTACTTTGCCAACAAAGGTCCATCTAGTTAGAGCTATGGTTTTTCCAATAATCATGTATGGATGTGAGAGTTGGACCATAAAGAAGGCTGAGCAATGACGAATTGATGCTTTTGAACTGTGGTGTTGGAGAAGACTCTTGAGAGTCCCTTGGACTGCAAGGTGATCCAACCAGTCAATCCTAAAGGAAGTCAGTCCTGAATGTTCATTAGAAGAATTGATGCTGAAGCTGAAGCTCCAATACTTTGGCCACCTGATGTGAAGAACTGACTCATTGGAAAAGACCCTGATGCTGGGAAACATTGAAGGCAGGAGGAGAAAGGGATAACAGAGGATGAGAAGGTTGGATGACATCACCAACTTGTTGGACACGAGTTTGAGCAAGATCTGGGAGTTGTTGATGGACAGGGAAGCCTGGCATGCTGCAGTCCATGGGGTCTCAAAGAGTCAGACACGACTGAGCAACTGGACTGAACTGATGCATTCCGTGCCAAGGTCTTTTACATTCACTCCGTCATTAAATCCTCAAAACAATATATGAAGTAGGTCCTAACATTATCAATATTTGACAGATGAGAAAACTGAGGTTCAGTGAGATTAAGTGACTTGGCTAAAGTCATATTGCTGATAAATACATTATGGGTCCAGGATTCAACCTAAGTCTATTTGACTCTTGAGTCTGAGCTCATAGATACTACTCTATACTGTTACTTCTCTTCCTTGTTTTTTGACTTCAAACTCTGTTTCTTTTTTATTCAAAACATATCCAGTTTCCATATAAGTATCTCAAAAATAGTTATTTTATTTAATTGATGGAGTTTGAGGATGAGCTGACTGAATACCCTTTTTTTCTTTTTTTTTTAAAATGTTTATTGGAGTATAATTGCCTTACTACGTTTTGTTAGTTTCTACTGTACAGTAAAGTGAATCAGCAATAATAGTACATATATGCCCTTTTTTGGACTTTCTTACCATTTAGGTCACCACAGAGCACTGAGTAGAGTTTCCTGTGCTATACAGTTCTCATTAGTGATCTGTCTTATACATAATATCAATAGTGCATATATGTCAATCCCAATCTCCCAATTTATCCCACCCTCCCCTTTCCCCTTTAATATCCATATGTTTGTTCTCTATGAATGAGTCTCTCTTTCTGCTTTGTATAACTTCCTCTGCATCTATACAATTCTACAGGTCAAATAGTGGGATAAAAGTTCAATTTGGATTGGTGTTATTCATTCTTTCAATCAGCTAACAAAAGTTTATAGCTCTTCTATTTTAAAATGGTACTCTATTAAACAGTGTATGTGTCCATGCTGGGGTTGGGGATGTAAAGCACAACTTTGAAGAATATATGGAGTAATATCCAAAGAGTTAATCTAGTATGAGAGATAGGCATGTACAAATGAATGACAAGAAGTAGAAATTGCCTATTTTAGTTTTTCTTGCTATTACAAGTTATCAAAAACTGAGTGGTTTAAGACAACATATTTATCTTATAGTTTGAGATGTCAGAAGTCTAACATGGATCTTACAGAACTAATAGTAAGGTGTTGCTAAGGCTGTGTCCTTCACTGAGGCCCTAGGCAACAATTTATTTCCTTTCTTTTTCCAGCTTATAGAGGCTGCCCATATCCCTTGGTGCTTGATCTTCTTCCATCCACTAAGCCACCAAAGGTAGCTTGAGTCCTTCTCACATGATGTCATGTAACTCTTCTCTTCTGCCTCCCTCTTTCAGTTTTAAGGACCCTTGTGATTACATTGGGCTCATTTGGGTAATTAAGAAAAACTTCTCTATTTTAAAGTGACATGATTAGCAATCGTAATTCCATTTGTAAACTTAATTTGCCTTTGCTATATAACCTAACAGATTCCTAACAGATTAATATGTGGACATCTTTGGAGAGCCATTATTCTGCTTACTAAAATGTCACAAAAGGTAATCAAATAAAATGCAAATGGAATAAATGGAATTTACAGAAGGATATGAAATCTTGGCTGTCATATGGAAGAACATATTAATACACTGCATGTGTTGTATTTTAATGAAAACTTTGGTTTACTGGTTTCATTTCAGGCAAATCAGTTTGTGAACAGGGACATAGTCTTTATATTTAAAACAGAAGTCCATCAAGACAATTAGTTAATTGTGTACATTGTAATTTGAATACATTGGGCTGCTATTGATAATTCTGTTTTAACCTTAGTGATTTCTTTATCTATAACTATCCTTTTCATTATAGGGGACTAGAATGAAAAAGTGGGAAGTCAAGAAACACCTGGAGTAACAGGCAAATTTGACCTTGGAGTACGGAATGAAGTAGGGCAAAGGCTAATAGAGTTTTGCCAAGAGAACGCACTGGTCATAGCAAACACCCTCTTGCAACAACACAAGAGAAGACTCTACACATGGACATCACCAGCTGGTCAACACCGAAATCAGACTGATTATATTCTTTGCAGCCAAAAATGGAGAAGCTCTATACAGTCAGCAAAAACAAGACCGGGAGCTTATGTGGCTCAGATCATGAACTCCTTATTGCCAAATTCAGACTTAAACCGAAGAAAGTAGGAAAAACCACTAGAACATTCAGGTATGACCTAAATCAAATCCCTTATGACTATACAGTGGAAGTGAGAAATAGATTTAAGGGACTAGATCTGATAGACAGAGAGCCTGATTAACTATGGATGGAGGTTCGTGACATTGTACAGGAGACAGGGATCAAGACCATCCCCATGGAAAAGAAATGCAAAAAGGCAAAATGGTTGTCTGAGAAGGCCTTACAAATAGGTGTGAAAAGAAGAGAAGCGAAAACCAAAGGAGAAAAGGAAAGATATTCCCATTTGAATGCAGAGTTCCAAAGAATAGCCAGGAGAGATAAAAAAGCCTTCCTCAGCAATCAATACAAAGAAATAGAGGAAAACAATAGAATGGGACAGACTAGAGATCTCTTCAAGAAAATTAGAGATACCAAGGGAACATTTCACGAAAAGATGGGTTTGATAAAGGACAGAAATGGTATGGACCTAACAGAAGCAGAAGATATTAAGAAGAGGTGGCAAGAATACACGAAAGAACTGTACGTAAAAGATCTTTATGACCCAGATAATCACAATGGTGTGATCACTCACCTAGAGCCAGACATCCTGGAATGTGAAGTCAGGTGGGCCTTAGAAAACATCACTACAAACAAAGCTAGTGGATGTGATGGAATTCCAGTTGAGCTACTTCAAATCCTGAAAGATGATGCTGTGAAAGTGCTGCACTCAATATGGCAGCAAATTTTGAAAACTCAGCAGTGGCCACAGGACTGGAAAAGGTCAGTTTTCATTCCAATCCCTAAGAAAGGCAATCCCAAAGAATGCTCAAACTACCACACAATTGCACTCATCTCACACGCGAGTAAAGTAATGCTCAAAATTCTCCAAGCCAGGCTTTAGCAATACGTGAACCGTGAACTTCCAGATGTTCAAGCTGGTTTTAGAAAAGGCAGAGGAACCAGAGATCAAATTGCCAACATCCACTGGATCATTGAAAAAGCAAGAGATTCCCAAAAATAACATCTCTTTCTGCTCTATTGACTATGCCAAAGCCTTTGACTGTGTGGATCACAATAAAATGTGGAAAATTCTGAAAGAGATGGGAATACCAGACCACCTAACCTGCCTCTTAAGAAACCTGTATGCAGGTCAGGAAGCAACAGTTAGAACTGGACATGGAACAACAGACTGGTTCCAAATAGGAAAAGGAGTACGTCAAGGCTATGTATTGTTACCCTGCTTATTTAACTTATATGCAGAGTACATCATGAGAAACGCTGGGCTGGACGAAGCACAAGCTGGAATCAAGATTGCCTAGAGAAATATCAATAACCTCACATATGCAGATGACACCACCCTCATGGCAGAAAGTGAAGAAGAACTAAAGAGCCTCTCAATGAAGGTGAAAGAGGAGAGTGAAAAAGTTGGCTTAAAGCTCAACATTCAGAAAACTAAGATCATGGCATCTGGTCCCACCACTTTTATGGGAAATAGATGGGGCAACAGTGGAAACAGTGTCAGACTTTATTTTGGGGGGCTCCAAAATCACTGCAGGTAGTGATTGCAGCCATGAAATTAAAAGTCGCTTACTCCTTGGAAGGCAAGTTATGACCAACCTAGATAGCCTATTAAAAAGCAGAGACATTACTTTGCCAACAAAGGTCCATCTGGTCAAGGTTATGGTTTTTCCAGTGGTCATGTATGGATGTGAGAGTTGGACTGTGAGGAAAGCTGAATGCTGAAAAATTGATGCTTTTGAACTATGGTGTTGGAGAAGACTCTTGAAAGTCCCTTGGACTGCAAAGAGATCCAACCAGTCCATCCTAAAGGAGATCAGTCCTGGGTGTTCATTGGAAGGACTGATGCTGAAGCTGAAACTCCAATACTTTGGCCACCTCATGCGAGGAGTTGACTCATTGGAAAAGACCGTGATGCTGGGAGGGATTGGGGGCAGGAGGAGAAGGGGACGACAGAGGATGAAATGGCTGGATGGCATCACCGACTCATTGGGCATGAGTCTGAGTAAACTCCGGGAGTTGGTGATGGACAGGGAGGCCTGGCGTGCTGGGATTCATGGGGTCACACAGGGTCAGACACGACTGAATGTCTGAACTGAACTGAACTGGGCACACACGGCCTACCATTAAAATATTTTGTAATGCAAAAGAATTAAAAAACTAAAAAAAAAAAAAAGCAAAATATCATGTAAGCAATTTTAGCCATTTGTATGTGCTTTTAGTACTTAATCATTTTAAAAACAATTGGTTAGGAGGGAGCTAAGATGGCAGAGGAATAGGACAGGGAGACCACTTTCTCGCCCACAAATTCATTGAAAGAACATTTGAAAGCTGAGCAAACTACACAAAACAACTTCTGATCGCTAGCAGAGGACATCAGGCACCCAGAAAAGCAGCTCATTGTCTTCAAAAGGAGGTAGGACAAAATATAAAAGATAAAAAGAGAGACAAAAGTGTTAGGAATGGAGATCCATCCCAGGAAGGGAGACTTAATAGAGGAAGTTTCCAAACAACAGGAAACCCTCTCACCGTGATCTGGGGGAAGTTTTCAAATCTTGGAGGGCATCCTAACCAGGAGGAAAAATAAATAAAACCCACATATTACATGCCTAAAAGCAACTCCCAGCAGAAAAGTACCCCAGACACTCGCACTTACCACCAGCAAGTGGGGGCTGAACAGAGAGGAGGGGGCAGCATTGCTTAGGGTAAGAACCGGACCTGAATGCCCTGAGGGCAATCTGAGGGAGCTAAAGTGAGATAGCAACTTAAACTGTGGGATAGCAAGAGAGAGAGAGAGAATTAACCTGCGAAAAGCCCTAAGCTAAGGCACAGCTGGCCCGTTCACAGAACAAAAGAACTGAGCAATACCAGAGAAGAGCTAGCTGGCTGCAGACCGGCCCATCCCCCACCGGAAGCAGAGGGGAGGCTGGCGCCAGCCAGAGCCATAAAGAGGCAAATTCGGCCCCAGAGACAGCATCCCCTACGAAACTGCAAACAGGCTTCCAGTTTCTAACCAAAGACTTCCTGAGATTCTGGATGGTTGACATCTGCCAGGAGGGTCGCAGCCATAGATCAGCTCCCCAGAAGAGACACAAGGCACACCGAACCGGGCACGCCCAGAAACAGGCTGGGATGGGGAGGGCAGAAGTCGCGCTGCACCTGGGGAGAGTGTGCTTGTCAAGTTCCTGGTTGCCTGGGCTGCTCGAACCAGGGAAGGCACAAGACGCAGGCCCAACTGAGTCTGCACCTTTGTGGAGTACCCGAGAATCTGAACCTGAGCGGCTTAGGCCTGGGAAGCCCACGCAACTCAGGGCCGGCTCCCTGTAGAGCAACCTGAAGTCTGAGCAGTGTAGATGGGGAAAGCACACACTCCCTGAGTGGGGGCAAACCCAGTGTGGCCGGAACACTGCGAGTACTCCCCACACACGCCAGTGATATTTGTCTGCAGTGCCCCTCCCTCCCCACAGCACGACTGAACAAGTGAACCTAAACAAGAGACCACCTCTGCTCACTTGTGTCAGGGCTGAAATTAGACACTGTAGAGACCTGCAAACAGAAGCCAAATAAACAAGGGGAACTGCTTTAGAAGTGACAGGTGCAACAGATTAAAATCCCTGTAGTTAACACAGACTACACTGGAAGGGGCTTATAGATATTGAGAAGCAGAAGCAGGAAAAAGGAACTATCTGAAACTGAACTGAACCCACACTGCCCACAACAGCTCCATAGAAATTCCTAGATATACTTTTACTATTATTATTTTTTTAATTAAAAAAAATTAAAACATTTTTCTTTTCTTTTTTTTTTAAAAGTTCTCTATTACTCCTCTGTTGCTCCTTAATTTTCATTTTTATAACCCACTGTAACCTTGCAAAAAAAGGACCCTATTTTTAAAGCAAACTTCATATATATTTCTTAAATTTTTTTGTGTTTTTTTTAAAGACACATTTATTCAGCATTATGATCAGACTATCACATTTAGCAAATGACAACATGGGTGCAAAAGTCTAACCTCTACTCTAGAATTTTAATCTTTGTTTTTCAGTATTTGATGTCAATTTTGGACATTTAAGAATCCAATCTTCAGTACCCATTTTTACTCAGGAGTATGATTACTGGCTTGATTATTCTCTCCCCTTTTGACTCTCCTTTTTCTCCCCCCCATCACCTCTATTTCCTCCCTTCTTCTTATCTTCTCAATCCAATTCTGTGAATCTCTGTGGGTGTTCTGGACAGTGGAGAACACTTAGGGAACAGAGTACTGCCCAGACCTGTCTCTCTCCTCTTGAGTCCCCCCCTTTTCTCCCCCTGCTCATCTCTATCTCCTTCCTCCCTCTCTTCTTCTTCATGTAACTTTGTGAACCTCTCTTAGTGTCCCTCACTGTGGAGAATCTTTTCATCATTAACCTAGAAGTTTTATTATCAGTGTTGTATGGATGGAGAAGTCTTGAGGCTAATGGAAGAATAAAACTGAAATCCAGAGGCAAGAGACTTAAGACCAAAACCTGAGAACACCAGAGAACTCCGGACTACAGGGAACATTAATTAATAAGAGATCATCCAAAAGCCTCCATACCCACACTGAATCCAACCACCACCCAAGAGCCAATAAGTTCCAGAGCAAGACATACCATGCAAATTCTCCAGCAACCCAGGAATATAGCCCTGAGTGTCAATATACAGGCTGCCCAAAGCCACACCAAACCCATAGACCCATCTCAAAACTCACTACTAGACACTCCATTGCACTCCAGAGAGAAGAAATCCAGTTCCACCCACCAGAACACAGACACAAGCTTCCCTAACCAGGAAACCTTAAAAAGCCAATCGTCCAACCCCACCCACAGGGAGAAATCTACACAATAAAAAGGAACCACAGACTACCAGAATACAGAAAGGCCACCCCAAACCCAGCAATCTAAATAAGATGAAAAGGCAGAGAAATACCCAGCAGATAAAGGAACATGAAAAATGCCCACCAAGCCAAACAAAAAAGGAGGAGATAGGGAATCTACCTGAAAAAGAATTTGGAATAATGATAATAAAAATGATCCAAAATCTTGAAAACAAAATGGAGTTACAGATAAATAGCCTGGAGACAAGGATTGAGAAGATGCAAGAATGTTTAACAAGGACTTAGAAGAAATAAAAAAGAGTCAATTAAAAATGAATAATGCAATAATTGAGATCAAAAACACTCTGAAGGGAACCAACAGTAGAATAATGGAGGCAGAAGATAGGATAAGTGAGGTAGAATATAAAATGGTGGAAATAAATGAAGCAGAGAGGAAAAAAGAAAAAAGAATTAAAAGAAATGAGGACAACCTCAGGGACCTCTGGGACAATGTGAAATGCCCCAACATTCGAATCATAGGAGCCCCAGAAGAAGAAGATAAAAAGAAAGGCCATGAGAAAGTGCTCAAGGAGATAATAGCTGAAAACGTCCCCAAAATGGGGAAGGAAATAGTCATACAGTCCAAGAAACCCAGAGAGTCCCAAACAGGATAAACCCAAGGTGAAACACCCCAAGACACATATTAATCAAATTAACAAAGATCAAACACAAAGAACAAATATTAAAAGCAGCAAGGGAGAAACAACAAATAACACACAAAGGGATTCCCATAAGGATAACAGCTGATCT
>NC_057419.1:96033357-96082147 GCF_019320065.1 Cervus canadensis
GAAGATATACAGATGGCTAACGAACACATGAAAAGTTGCTCAACATCACTCATTATCAGAGAAATACAAATCAAAACCACAATGAGGTACCATTACACACCAGTCCGAATGGCTGCTATCCAAAAGTCTACAAGCAATAAATGCTGGAGAAGGTGTGGAGAAAAGGGAACCCTCTTACACTGTTGGTGGGAATGCAAACTAGTACAGCCACTATGAAGAACAGTGTTGAGAGTCCTTAAAATACTGGAAATAGAACTGCCATATGACCCAGCAATCCCACTCCTGGGCATACACACCAAGGAAACCAGAACTGAAAGAAACTTGTGTACCCCAATGTTCATCGCAACACTGTTTATAATAGTCAGGACATGGAAGCAACCTAGATGCCCATCAGCAGATGAATGGATAAGAAAGCAGTGGTACATATACACAATGAAATATTACTCATCCATTAAAAAGAATACATTTGAATCAGTTCTAATGAGTTGGATGAAACTGGAGCCCATTATACAGAGTGATCTAAGCCAGAAAGATAAACACCAATACAGTATACTAGCACATATATATGGAATTTAGAAAGATGGTAACGATAACCCTATATGCAAGACAGTAAAAGAGACACAGATATATAGAACAGACTTTTGGACTCTATGGGAGAAGGTGAGAGTGGGATGATCTAAGAGAATAGCATTGAAACATGTATATTATCAAGTGTGAAACAGATCGCCAGTCCAGGTTGGATGCATGAGACAAGTGCTCGGGTCTGATGCACTGGGATGACCCAGAGGGATGGGATGGGGAGGGAGTTGGGAGGGCGTTCAGGATAGGGAACACATGTAAATCCAGGGCTAATTCATGTCAATGTGTGGCAAAAACCACTACAATATTGTAAAGTAATTAGCCTCCAAGTAATAAAAATTAAAGGAAAAAAAATAAAACAAATTAGCTATAGTGCTTAACATGTTTAACCATTTGGATGTGCTTATAGTGCAACAGTTAGAACTGAACATAGAACAACAGACTGGTTTCAAATTGGGAAAGGAGTATGTCAAGGTTGTATATTGTCACCTTGGTTATTTAACTTATATGCAGAATACATCATGCCGAATGCCAGGCTGGATGAAACACAAGCTGGAATCAAGGTTGAGGGGAGAAATATCAATAACCTAGGATGTGCAGTTAACACCATCCTTATGACAGAAAATGAAGAATAACTAAAGAACCTCTTGATAAAGGTAAAATAGGATAATGAAAAAGTTGACTTAAAACTCAGCATTCAAAAATTGAAGACAATGACATCTGGTCTCATCACATCATGGCAAATAGATGGGGAAAGAATAGAAACAGTGACAGGCTTTATTTTCTTGGGCTCCAAAATCACTGTATATGGTGACTGCAGCCATGAAATTAAAAGACACTTACTCCTTGGAAGAAAAATCATGACCAACCTAGAGAGCATATTAAAAAGCAGAGACATTACTTTGCCGACAAATGTCCATCTAGTCAAAGCTATGTTTTTTTTCCAATAGTCATGTATGGATGTGACAGCTGAACCATAAAGAAGGCTGAGCAATGAAGAATTGATGGTTTTGAACTGTGGTGTCAGAGAAGACTCTTAAAAGTTCCTTGGACTGCAAGGAGATCCAACCAGTCTATCCTAAAGGAAATCAATCCTGAATATTCATTAGAAGGATTGATGCTGAAGCTGAAGCTCCAATACTTTGGCCACCTGATGCAAAGAGCTGACTCATAGAAAAGGCCATAATGCTGGGAAAGATTGAAAGCAGGAGAAGAGGGAGATGAGATAGTTGGATGGCATCACTGACTCAATGGATGTGAGTTTGAGCAAACTCTGTGAGATGATGAAGGATAGAGAAGCCTGGCAGCCCATGAGATCTCAAAGAGTTGGACATGACTGAGTGACTGAACAACAATAGTGCTTAATGAGGACTACAATTGTAGACATTAAGTAAAGAATTGTTTTAGAATCAAAGGTTCATGCCAATAATAATTTTCCAATCACAGAATAATATTTTGGTGGACATTAAACATGATGTGATATTTAGAAGTCAGGAATTGTCCTCCTAAGTGAAGAACTTATCTAACATAAAGACTGCATTAATTTGGGGTCTGAAGTTGAAAAAAACCAGCCAGTATCATTACAAGGCATTATCCCTTCATGTCAGCTTTGCATTTCCAGAGAATTTTTCATGATCATGATTGACCCATGATCTCTCTTGCAAGAGAGCAAGTCAAATGCACGGTCATCAAAAACCTACAAATTTCAGGGTCTTATTTTGACTCTGCAGATGAAGAAACTGAGATTCAGGGAAGTTATACTACTCACCTAAAGACACCAAGCTACTAAGGGACAGAACCAGGATTTAAATTCTAATTTTTTCACTCCTATTCTGTAGTCTCCTTATGTCATTTAATCCTAACAGCATTCCTATGATGTGAGTACTACTATAATTTCTTTCTTACTGTTGAGGAAATTAAGGATCAGAGAGGTTGGGTAATCTAACCAGCTAGAAAAAGTTGCAGAACTGTCACCCAAATCTATGTCTATCTAACACCAAAGCTGGGCTCTTTTCCTCTAAAATTCTCTAGAATGTAATAGTTTTTCAAATCAACTTAATCCTACTACAAATATATCTGAAATAAAATCATTTTGCATTGCATTTTCATCACTGAAGTCAGAACCTGGCCCTTCAAAATCTTGATTGATTTCCCACAGCACTCTGGGAGATTTCCAAGCTTGTTCCCTGTCTTCATAACACTGATGAGCACTAATTCAATTAATGAAATATAAATTGATAATCTATGATGTTGAAATTGATTTTCAAATAAAGCCAATTATGACTGTTCACAGTTCCAAGGAGAAAATAAAAGTTGGGTGATTTTTATACACAATTACTGAATAGAGAAATATCAAAGATAAGAGAAAACAAATCAACTGAATTTACAAAGACTTTCACTTTTCAATTATTATCTCAATAAATCCACTTGGGAGGCTAGTAGGGCAAGGATTGCTATCGCCAGAAACTGAGATATGAACTCTCAGGAATTTTTCAAAATCGGATCCAAATCCCCCCAAACAGAATGCCTTGACTTTTTGAATCAACCTCATAAACATTCCCTCTAACTGTAGAACTTTAACGATAGATTCATATTTACTGATAGGATAAGTACTTCCTCAGCTGTCATTATTATTCATCTCCTGATATAATTTTTCCAGAGATTGGACTCAATGCTCAGGAGAATCTGCATCTCTGAATAAAAAGTCTTTCATTACCATAAGGCAGGCTAATGCTATGACAGGATAGTCACTCCCTGTCACTCCATACTACAGTCTTCTTCATACTGGTTTAAATGAAGCCGCTTCCAAGTGTGGTCTAACTCACCTGAGGGTCTACATGTAGCCCCTCCCTGCCCCCATCATCCACTGATTTGGACTAGTGCTTCCCTGCAAAACATTTCAGGACAGATGAAAACCAGGTGCTCAAGGCTGCTCTGGCCTTATGCTGTGTTTATCTGGTTCCATTGGATGTTTCTACAGCAAACATGCACTTTCTCTAATAGTGTCTTTAATCAAGAAGTGGTCAGGTCATTTGTGAGAGAACAAAAGTCTTTTCAGGAAACTTTCTTCTGTAAGGGTGGTTACCTGGGGTTACCAACCAGTTAAAACACTGCAGATCAATCTTGCTGCATTAGATGACTCAGTGTCTACTGCTCTGCTTTTAGCTTGCCAAGTTACTTACGTGTCTAACTAAAACCCAGGCCTTCTGGATCTTTGTCTATGGGCTGATGCCCCATCAATGCTTCAGTCTGAGCCTGAAAGCTGGGACTCACTAGCACATAGCCATTTAGTCTCAGAGAGCCTTAAAGAAGAAAAAGGCACTATTTCTTGAAGATAGAATTTTAGTTCCTGGGATGGCAAAAGCTCCTCATTCTTGCCTATCTTATGTGTATCCAGACCTTGGAAATGTCTGTGATATTCATCAGCATTGAGCTGATCTCACCCTAATTCAGAGCAGATGGCTGCTTATATGTTATGATTTTAAAAGAAAAGCCTCTTCCAACTTTCAGAAACATCTGCCACCCACTATCTAGGTTACAAACTCTGTAATACTGCTGTTGGAAGCACAGATTCTGTGTTAAGAATACCTGAGTTTGAATCTGGCTCTGACACCTATTGTGTGACCCTGATCATGTTTCTTAATTCCTCCAGGAGTCAGTGCATAACTGTGTATGATAACTGTACCAATTCTTTGGGATCCTTATGAGGATTAAATGAGATCATGTTTCTGAAAGGCAAAGAAGAGAACTGGCTCATAGTTTTATCAACGGTATTAATTATTACTAATTTACCAATCAAAAAAAAAAAACATTGATCTGTATCTACTTCTAGGGAGAGAATCCAATGTAATGTATCACTGAGAATAAGTATGGTAATGAAAGGAAGGTTGACAGGACCAGGGCAGGGTACTGAAGGGAAGAACGGGAAGTAGGGTGGAGACAGAGCAACAGGATCACCAAAGCAATTTTCACTTAAACAGTTCCATTTTCCCTGAGCAACCACCAGTACTTGTATATAGAGATCCAGGTCTAAAACTCACATGACCAACTTCTGCCTTGTTAAGGGGGTTGGCTTTTTCTCCAGAAGCTTAAAAAATATCTGTAAGATTGTGCAAGGAAACAGATGAAATGGCAGGTGTGTTTCAATAGTATCTATATGGCGAATGCACTGAACTTTAGTCAGTGACTTTATTGAGTTCTCCTACCCTTGCAAGGGCTTCCCTGGTGGCTCAGATAGTAAAGACTCTTCCTGCAATGTGGAAGACCTGGGTTCGATCCCCGGGTCAGAAAGATCCCCTGGAGAAGGAAATGATAACCCACTCCAGTATTCTTGCCTGGAGAATCCCAGGGATAGAGAAGCCTGGCGGGCTACAGTCCATGGGCTCGTAAAGAGTCAGACATGACTGAGGGACTAACACACACACACACATACCTGCAAAATGAAAAGGGAATTTGCTGCAAAACAGGTAGGCAAATGACTGGCACAATAATAGAAGGCACTTCCATCAGTTTAATGAATATCTTCCAGAGAATGGACAGACTAAATGCAACTCACTCTCCATGTGGTATATTATCTAAGCCCTGGGCTGAAATCTCAGAGACCTGAGTTCTAATCCACACTGCTAATAATTTCTTGTGTGGCCTTGGGCAATTCAGATAACTTTGCAGGGGTTGAGTCTCCCCATCTTCAAAATGAGCATGATAATCACCCTATATATATAGTTTGTATGGTTAATATAAAGATCAAATGAAATAAAAAAAAATACAAAAGTCCTATGCAGTTAAAAAAGAACTCTAAAAATATAAGGTATAAAGTGGAATGTATCTTCTTAAAGTAATAATTTCCAACAATGCATCCCAGACATACAGCTGTTTTCTGCCATTCTTTGCAGTCCCTGAGGAGGAAATCTACATGACCAACTTGGTTGCTTGTTCAGTGTTTTAAAAGGCTTTGCCACCATACCATTTTTTTTTAATGTCTAGTATAAATGTATGTAACTGCAATGAAATGCTAAATTTACTAAAGAAAGGGAGAAAAATCACCATTAATTATATTTACTGAAAATAACATGTAACACCCCTGTGGCACTTACCATAAGTCAGGTTCTACTCTAAGGGCTTTGATTTTAATTCATTTATATTGTTGTTGTTTAGTTGCTAAGTTGTGTCTGACTCTTTGTGAGCCCATGGACTAAAGCCCACCAGGCTCCTCTGTCCATGGGATCCTTCAGGCAAGAATACTGGAGTGGGTTGCCATTTCCTTCTCCAGAGCATCTTCCCAACCCAGGGATGGAACTCGCATCTCCTGCGTTGCCAGGTGGACTCTACCACTGAGCCACCAGGGAAGCCCAATTCATTTACATAGACAATAACAATAATTCTATGATTGAAGTACATATTGTTAGTATCTCTATTTTACAGATAAAATATTGAGGCATCAAAAAATTAGGTGAACTGCCCGAGGTAACATATCTAGTAAGAAACAGAGCTGAGGCTTGAATTTGGTAGTCTGGCTCCAGAGGCCTTGCTAAGTATAAGTGTAATAGAATCCCGATCAATTTGTCACTTCAATAAACATTTTGTCCTTACATAATGATTACAAAATCATTATTAGAAATACAATAGTCCTCCTAACACACAAATCCCCTCTAAAGAGTCCCCAGCATTTAGTTTTGGCTTGATAACTTTTCTGCAATAGCCTACCACCTCACAAGGTTGGTCATTTCAATTTTAAATCACTCTATTAAAATTGTATTCTTTACCTTCCTCTTAAGTTTGTCTCTTTGTATGTTTTATCTTTCAGTCCTATTTATGCTCTTTGATATAACACAAAATAAACCAACACACCTTTTATATACCAATGCCTAAAATATTTGCAGACAGATTTCTTGATTTCTTTCACCCCCCTGCCCTTCTGAAACTCTGACCCTTTCCAGGTTAAACACTTCCAGTTCCTTCAATTGTCCATTGTCTTTTAGGTGACATGTATTTCATAACCCTTTACCATCCTAGACAACTTTTTTGGGGCAAAATGTAGTCTATCAATAGGCCTCTTAAATAAGGCAGAATAAACTGAACACACAATTTCAGATGTCATCTAAAGTGCAGTGGAACCAATACTTCTATTGTTCTGGACCCTACCTTCCTGTGATGCAGACTAAGACGGAATTAGCATTTTTGGCAACCTAGTCACCCTGCTTGTGTTCTTAGCCAAATAAAATCCCGAGACAGTACTTTTGCAGTTGGATTTTTGGACCTGAATGAAAAACTTTACATTTTTTTTTATTAAATGTCATCTGGTTAGTTTCAACCCATCATTCCAAACTACTGAGATCTTTTTGAATAAGAATTATGTTCTCCAAAGAATTAACTGTCCCTCCCAATTTCCTCTCATCTGCAAATGTGATAAGCATAATTTATATGTCATCTAAGTCACTGATAAAATATGCAGAACTGGACAGCACCCTGAGAGAGGGCTCTTTGGTGGACAACAACATTGAATCACTAATCAACACTTCTGAAGTACAGTGCCTGCTGCCTGCCCAAGGTTCCCCACTGTGCCGCGTTTCTCTGGCTCTGTCTCATGCTCTGAGCATTTCTGCTCCAAATAGGACAAGGTAAGGATTTTGTGAAGGCCAGTGCAAAATGAAAATGTGGGACCTCTTGTTCAATAGTTAAGAATTTTTAGACAGTAACAGTAGGCCATTAAACCAAGTAGGGGACCCTTCTAAGCATGGGAGCCTTATGACTCCACAAGTCCTCTGCCCATGATAGTAGCCTTATCCCCAAACTTTCCTGTGACAGAGACTGCTAGCTGTTGTGCAAAATCTGTTTACTTTCCTTTCTGAGCAGATACCTAGATTCTATGTACTAGCCTTCACTGCAGTCAGATGTGAATATGAATCTGAGTTCTAGCTAATACAACATGAATGGAAGTGATATATATATATATATATATATATAAATTCCAGACCTGGCCCATAAAAATTTCACACATGAGTTTTTTCATGTTCCTTCATCAACTTGATATAGATGATAATGGAGACTTTGGAAGCTACATGCTAGAGGTGGTAAAATTTGAAGAATGAAGGAACCCAAAAACTTGAATTAAGAAGACTTTTTAGAACTTTGTGTGAAAAAAATAATGTCTATTACCATTAAACCATTATATATCTTCGTGTTTGCTTCTTATAGTGTTTATATCACTCTAGAAAATACATTGTCTAAATATCAGAATTACCTAGAGAGCTAGTTAAAATTCAGATTCCTGGGTCCTCCTACTAGAACCAGGTCTAAGGTAGGGACTGAAAATCTATATTCTTAACCAACCATACACAGCGGATTCTGATGAAAAGTTTGGAGACCCATTGTCTAGGCTTTTCTTTCAATTTTGCCTATCACAATTCCCCCATTCTGTGATTTTCTTCTGGTTCTTATTTCCAAGGTGATATTCACCTCATGCATTTAATTAATCTGCTCCATTGAATACAGTTTGGATGTCTGGAGCTCTAGCAACCATTTTGTAATCTGGGGATGGTAGTTAAAAGCAAAAAAATGGAGGAGCAGAAAGAGAGTAAAAACCTAGATCCCTGATGACTTCTTGAAGTTTCCATACCAATGCTGTATTATCTAACTCTTGATTCTTTTTGCTGTGAGAGAATGAATGTTTATGTGTTTGTAAAGCTATTCAATAGAGTTTTCCAATATGTAATTTTCTATTCTATTTAGTAAAATCTAATCCTAACCCACTGGGAATTATGTTGGAATATGTTATTCTTTCAGGGCTCAAGATATATATATTTCCTTTTGCTAAGGGTTGTTCTTTATCTTCATATAAAATTAGGCCTTGCCTGAGTAATTGCCCAAGCAATTTAGTAGCATGGTGGAAGAAATAGAAGTCAATACTTCATTTCACTAGGACGTTAAATTGCATTTCTCTTTAGTCATCAAAAACTCTATCTTATAAGACTAGAAATACTACTGTTAAAGTCTTAAAAATAGAGATAACATCTTGTGTTCGATATTTTTCAGTGAATATTCACCTTATACCAGCTTGCTATGATCTGAATGTATGTGTCCCCTCAAAATTCATATGTTGAAATCTAATGCCCAATGTGATAATATTCAGAAGTGGGGCATTTGGGATGTGTTAAGTTTTATGAGTGGGATTAGTGCCATTATAAAAGATACCCTTAGAGAAATCCTTTGCCTCTTCTGCCACGTGAGGTTACATTGAGAAAACAACTGTCAATGAGGAATCAGGCTCTCATCAGACTAAATCTGCCAGTGACTTGATCTTGAACTTCCCAGCTTGCAGGACTGTAAAGGACAAATTTCTGTTGTTTATAAGCCACTCAATCTACACGGTATTTTTGTTACAGCAGCCCAAATAGACTAAGATACAACTCGTTCTTCCTAATCTGATGAAAATAATTAAGTATACTTTTGAGAAGCAAGACGATTGAGGCACCCTTTTTGGTTTAAGATGATTTTGAAAAGCATGGATTGGATGGTTCTGTCTTTCATTTTTCTTTCATCTATTAAAAAGCAAAGACAGAGTGACAGATGAAACAGGATCTAGTCATCCATCTTAAAGGGACAGTTGGAGCTTTTGCATACAAATGAAAACTATCATCCTTGTCAACTTTAAGTTGGGGCTCTAAACACAATACCTGCAGCCAATTAGTAGTCCATGACCAATCAGAGCACTCATGCAGACTGTTCTTCCAACCCAAAATATAATCCTAATGCCAAGAATTATTAGCTACAGAAGATAAAGCAGTTTTATCTTGTGATATGCAAACAGCTTGACTCAATATATTATTCATTTATGCTAAAAGCATGTATTTTCCAAGAATATTTTGACTATGCCTTGACAATGAAATGCAGATGAATAAAAGGCCTAAATTATTTCACATTAGGTATTCTGTGATTTCACCAAGAAGTCCTGCACCACAAAGGTCGGCTTCCTAAGGATCACACTCGTAATGAGGGACATGCAGTGCTCTGATTTCTCATTCGGCTGTGCGACTTGGACCATCAATTCCAGCTTTCAGTGATGTTACCTCTATCCCTTGCAAATCCTTGGAATATGCCAATTTGGATGGTCTTAGAAGATATATGTGTGACATCAATAATGTCAGGGATAAAATATGCCCACTGAGCATATTCAAGGGAGCTTGTGCCCTTAAAAGAGACAAAAACTAGAGAACAAAGATAACAGGCTTATTGACAGCTAACAAGCAGCCACAAGCAGCTTTAAAGCTGGACTGAGTCAGAGAAGCATTTGCTTAAAAGCCCTTTGTCCTTGAACAAAGAGAGAAAGCCCCTAGCACAGAAAAGGCAGGTCAATTTTCTCACTCAGAAACTTTGACAGCACTTTCCTTGCTGGGCTAGTAATCTACTAAGTGGGATAATAGTTGATTTCCCTATTCCTTAGATTTGCAAATATATCTATCAGTGGTCCCTTTTGGCTATCCAGAGTCTGGTTAAAATTCAGCAGTGGGTGAAGCAGTACTCATCAGGATGCCTACAAATGCAGGGTCCATCTCTATAAAATGTTGAATTTTGAGAAGAATATTAACATGCTTTTACATTTATGTTAATACCTTTAACATAAAAACAAGTCTGCCTTTAAGTAACAACAGAAAAGAAAAATCAATAATGTGAGTGCCTGCATGCTAAGTCGCTTCAGTCATGTCCCACTCTTTGTGGCCTTATGGACTGTTGCCCGCCAGACTCCTCTGTCCATGGGATTCTCCAGGCAAGAATACTGGAGTGGGTTGCCATGCATTCCTTCAGGGGATCTTCCCAACCCAGGAATCGAACCCTGGTCTCTTATGTCTCCTGCATTGGTAGACGGGTTCTTTACGACTGAGCCACTAGGGGAGCCCAAATCAATAATAGTTTACAATTAATGAGCTATTGTTAAAATAAGAACCAGCTCTCCAGTTCCATAATTATTCATTTCCATGACTTCATAGTATAAAATGAGAATGTGTTTTCCCATTCAAAGAGATTCTTAATACCAAGTTCTCTTTACTTTCTTAGGGAAAAAAGCCTTCTATTAGAGTCAGTTTCAAAGAGGGAAAACATGCATATCTCTAGTATTGGAGCTTAAAAAGAAGTTTATACTATGCTTTTTTCTTTATAGATAGGATGGGAATTAAGGCAATCCAATAGTAGCTAGATGCTTACTAACTAATCATGAATTCAACTCCTACCTCCACTACTTATTAGTGATATGACATTATGAAAATTATGTAAACACTCTATGCCTCAGTTTCCCCACAAGTAAATGAGAATATTAGAATTTTTATAGGGTTGCTATAAGGATTAAGTGAGATAATGGAAGTACTTAATAAATTAGAACTGATGTGATTTTGAATATTACCACAGTCTTAGTCTGTTGGTCCAGTTTATCATCTTTACAAAATTTAAATAAGAATGTCCAAACATTGGTGCTGTATTTCAGTGCCATTTCCTAAAGGTATCTCTGTCAGAAGGGATTAACTAAGTATCTGTTATGTGCCTGGAATTGTGCTAGATTCTGCAAAGAAGAAGATTTTACAGCCACTACCTTCAAGGAATGCACAAAGTTGGAGTATATAATCCAGTTTTGACAGAGTCTCTGACAGAGACTAACTAGAGACTAACAGAGATTAGCTAGAAATGCTAATCTATAATGAGTAGTATATGCCCAGGACTGGAATATAAAATTAGCCTAGACTGCTTAAGGTGGGAAAAAAGATACTAAGATCATGTTGAAAAGCAATTTATTCACAAATTTTAAATAAACCCGAAACTTTAGTTAAGGCAAAATTTCTCAGCATAGTCATTACTCTGTGTACTTAAGAGACAAAATAAAATATAAAACATGTATTAAAAGGAGCAGTCTTTGACTCATTATTCTCTCTGTGCTGTTCTTAGTCATTCAGTCGTGTCTGACTCCTTGCGTCAGACAAAGTCGTGTCTGACTCCTATGAACTGTAGCCCACCAGACTCCTCTGTCCATGGGGATTCTCCAGGCAAAAATACTAGAGCGGGTTGCCATGCCCTTCTCCAGGCATTATTCTCTCTACCTACTGACTGCTAATTTTGTGTTTTATTTGAGAACTTGTACATCCCAGGTGGCTCAGGGGTAAAGAATCCACCTGCAATGCAAGAGATGCAGGTTTAATCCCTGGATCGGGAAGATCTCCTTGAAAAGGAAATGGCAACCCACTCCAGTATTCTTGCCTGGAAAATTCCAAGGACCGAGGAGCCTGGTAGGCTACAGTCTATGGGGTTGCAAAGAGTTGGAAACGACTTAGTGACTAAAACAGCAATAACAATGTGCAAGAGAGACAGAGAGAAATTAAGCATCTAGCTTGCTTCCCTATTTTTCTAAGGTTAATTTGGTGAGTGTCTTTATTTTTTTAATTAATTAATTTATTTTGATTGGATGATAATTATTTTATAATATTGTGGTGGTTTTGCCATACAGTCAACATGAATCAACCACGGGTGCACATGTGTTCCCCCATCCTAAACCCCCTTCCACCTCCCTCCCCACCCCATCCCTCTGAGTTGTCCCAGAGCACTGGCTTTGAGTGCCCTGTTTCATGCATCGAACTTGCACTGGTCATCTATTTTGCATAGGGTAATATACATGTTTCAAAGCTATTCTCTCAAATCATGCTACCCTCGCTGTATTTAAATAGGAACCGAATAGGTGAAATGACCTTTCCTAAAGTCAAATACCTCTCTATAAGCAAAACCAGAATTAGAACCCTGAGCTAGAACTAACTAACACCTCTTTAGGCTCCAGGAGGATTATCAAATCAGTAACTCAATTCCTTCAAAGGGAGCAAAGAGCTTATTCATGTCTTTATGTGCAGGATCCACATCTTCAGCATCCTTTGCCTCCACCTACTCAATCACCCCTGTCCATTGGTTGGACAGCACACTGAATGCTCAACAGATGCTTATCTAGTCAAGGGAAAATATTGTGGCTTGATTCCACAGTCATGAAAAACATCCATGGACTTACCCATTCCATAGAGAGTAAATGTATTGTTGCTTAATAAAAAGCTAGTGATACTTTTGTTATCCTTTACATATCAAATTAACAAAATTCTTTTTTAATCTGTTTTTATACCAAATAATCACATTTCACAGAGTAAACCATTCAGCTAACCCAGTGATTTCAAGATAGGGGGTTCATGAGACAAAAAATATGGAACTTTTCTAACATCTACTGGAGGGAAGAGAAAATGGTGGTCAGGCTGCAGATGGCAGATCAGGAAAATGTTCTAGGAATCTGATATAAGGATAAGTAGTATAAACTGACTGAATTGGGCAAAAAGCCACACGTGCTTGGGCAGGAGTATTTGACTTCTTAATTTTGATGTAGGGTTGAAAAAATTATATTGGAAAGAGGAGTAGGAAGAAAGTCAGAGAAAGAATTGATGCTAAAACAACTGGGCTGCCTCTCTCAGAGGGCCCTGGTTTGATGACTTGCCAGGTTGAAAGAGAATTCATAGATTTGTCTCTGAGAACAATCATTCTGACTCTCATTTTCCCAATATACTTTTCCTTGAAAATCCTAAACGGATAATAGCTAACTGCAAGCAGACATTTTTTTTCTCTTTTCACACAATGGCAAAGTGTAATTAAAACCAGCTGCTATTTCAGGAACCTTCCTTAATAAATAAGGCCAAAATACAATGTTGTTTGCGTATCAATTCCAAGCTTTCCTCATTTTAACTAAAATGACAAGGGCAATGCAAATCCATAGCTTCAGCAAATTTTCTCTAACAGTAATTTATCACCATCATATTACTTTGCAATTTCATGAAATGGGCTTCAGTGACATTTTGAAAAATTAAGAAGAGGGGATTGCAACTGGAGTGGAATAAAGAAAATATTACACAACCCCAAGTGAGGTATTAATCTCCATTCAGATGGCCATTGTGCTTTCATTATCAGGAAACAAAGCCTCACACAGCTCCTTAATAATCCAACTTTTGATAGCATGAAGCAACCCAGTAATAATATAACTTGGGGACTATCCCCAGGCAGAAGGACCTAATTATGCCCTATGAGAGATTTGTATGGGAGGGAGGTGGGGGGCAGGGTCAAGCCAAGATTACAGTTCAAGGTGAATGTTTCCTGGTGTCCTGTTTACTTGGAAACTAAAAGAACAACATCTCTAATAAGATACTTATATCCTAAGGAGCTGCACTTTATAAATTATACATGTGCACATGTGTGTATGCATACACACACTCACACATCACATATACTTAGAAAGAGCTTCCTTCTTCTGTATGTGCAGCATTCACATATCTCTTGCTTATAGTTCACCTCCACCTCCTTTCTTATTCTTCAACTATACCTTGCTATTATTACTCACTTTATTTCTATTGCAGTGGATTTGTGACAGAATATGATTATTCTCCACAATGAAAGGGACTACTTATAATGGAAGGTTCAGACATTTTCTTACATACAGATTGCTTAAGAGAATCTAGAAGCTTACTCTTTTGACAGACTGAGCCTTCAGGGGGAAAGGAAAGCAGGCTGAGATTACTTCATGTAGATATGTAGGGATCTGTGTTCAGATTTTTTTTTTTAGAGCATAACACACTCCATCTGTAAATGGCATTAACACTTTCCAGCCACTAGAATGACATTTAGTAAGTTGGATACTCCAACTGGAACTGACTTTAGTGATGATTCAAAGATGTAAAGGCAAGTATCCATGGGGGGAAAGTAATTAGCACAAGTTTCTCATTGCATCAGTTCCTAATCATCTCCTAGGCATTAAGGAGGGCATTAAGGACAACTGTGACTATACAAAAACAAATGTATAAAATGTGAAGTGACTCCATTTGGGGCCCTGAAAACTCTCTTTGAATGTCAGCAGTAGCCAAAAATAATCACTGAGTGCTTATCATGTGCTAGGCACAGTACTTTTCATATATTATTTCTTGATTATTAATATATTAATATTAATATATTAATCCTCTTGATCTCAAACATCTCAACCTTCAATATGGCAAAGAAAACTCATATATTTTATATAAAAGGAAAGAATAAATATACAGCAGAACATAGTGTTAAACCTACATCTGTCTGACTTAAGTACTTTTATTCTTTCAATGCTCTCTTTCCAGTGACAAATTGAACCATTTTCAAAAACTTTGTATGAACACAGACATGGCATTATTCTGAGTAAATGTGGGAACTGGTAGTAGTGGTGTAGTCACTAAGTCATGTCTGATTCTTATAACCCCATGGACTGCAGCCCATCAGGCTGCGCTGTCCATGGGATTTCCCAGTCAAGAATACTGGAATGGGTTGCTATTTCCCTCTCCTGAGGATCTTCCTGACCCAGGGATTGTACCTGGCTCTCCTGCAATTCAGGCAGATTCTTTACCAACTGAGCCACAAGGAAAGCCCCAAATGTGGGAACTGCTGCCTGCTATTTGGTCTGTGCTGATAAGTGATTGAGTTTTACTACACATCTATATAAAGGGTCATGATTTCCTGAATACAGGTGGTTTCCTAAAAGGAGAATTTTTGTTTGTTTGTTTTTTGTTTTTTGAAAATGTGAAGATGGAAGAGATCAATGAAACTCTTCTTGCCCATTGGTAATTAAACAATATCTGATGCTTTATTCTATTTAGCTTCATAATATTCTAGTCACAGACCCTGCCATTATATAGCTTGCTAGCCTCCATTTCTTGAAAGAATCCCCAGTTGAGCAGTGTGTCATTTTTATGTACTTGTGTGATTAATACTCCATATTTGAGAGCCATAAGATAAAAAGAAGGCATATCTGTGCCTGGAAGGGAGGGAGAGAGGGCAGGGAAGAAAAAAGAAGTGAGGGAGGAAAGACGGAGGCAGAAAGGAAGGAAACAAAAAAAGGAAGAAAAGACAGAGACATCAGAGGATCATCAGCCTTTGTTTAACATATAGAAACATGGTGAAAAAAAAAAAAAGAAACATGGTGAGATTCTTAGGGATGGGTATAAATTCCCTTTTGCTATTTACATTTCCTTTCTGAAATGAAAATGCCTGTTATTAAAACATGTTTGTGGTAATTTAGGGAGACTTATATTTTTCTGGGCTCCAAAATCACTGCAGATGATGGTTGCAGCCATGAAATTAAAAGATGTTTGCTCCTTGGAAGGAAACTTATGACCAACCTAGACAGCATGTTAAAAAGCAGAGACATTACTTTGCCAACAAACGTCCATCTAGTCAAGGCTATGGTTTTTCCAGTAGTCATGTATGGATGTGAGAGTTGGACTATAAAGAAAGCTGAGTGCCGAAGAATTGATACTTTTGAACTGTGGTGTTGGAGAAGACTCTTGAGAGTCCCTTGGACTGCAAGGAGATCCAACCAGTCCATCCTAAAGGAGATCAGTCCTGGGTGTTCATTGGAAGGACTGATGCTGAAGCTGAAACTCCAATACTTTGGCCACCTGATGCAGAGAGCTGACTCATTTGAAAAGACCCTGATGCTGGGAAAGATTGAGGGCAGGAGGAGAAGGGGACGACAGGGGATGAGATGGTTGGATGGCATCACCGACACAATGGACATGGCTTTGGGTGGACTCCGGGAGTCGGTGATGGACAGGGAGGCCTGGCGTGCTATGGTTCATGGGGTCGCAAAGAGTCGGACACGACTGAGCGACTGAACTGAACTGAACTGAACTGATATAGAGACGAGTTACTTGCTTGCCCATGTACTGTGACAGAAAAGAAACAAGGAAACAGGAAACTCAGTCTGGGGAATTCATGGGCACTGAAGACAGAACTTTGCCTGCTTCACTATTTTAACAAGACAGGCACTGAAAACATAGGATAAGCTGCTAGACAATCTGATAGCAAAGAATTCTTTAATATTCCAAAGGGGAATAGTTATATTCCAACTTAGCGTGGCCAACACAACTGAAGTACAAGATTATATTGGTAAATTGGATATATTCACACTTAGGTTATTATCATTTTTTTTTCTGCCAATTGGGTTTTCTCTATGGGGATTTAATGAGTGCATATTTCTGCTTATATTTGTGAATTTGGATCCTTGTTTTGGATCATGATCCTGGCTGGGAGAGCCAGGAAAGAGAAACTTAGAGGACATTTATAATAAAGGTTTCTTTTGTTGAACAGAAAACATACACTCACACACATGTCCCAAACACTTACACTATTTATGTTGGATTGTCTTTAGTTTCTACATGAAAGATTGTTAAATATATTTAAACAGATTTTCTATCACTACAGCAAACTTATTGTTCTCTTGAAGATGTGTTGTATTATTATCCTATGTGTCCTGCTCATGTACTCAAGCCTGAAAGATAAAATCTTGAATATTGCACTGCTGTTAAAAACCAAATACAAAGGTATAGATGATGATATAAGAGGGAAAGGAGGCTGACCTTTAAAGGAGAGCTGAAATAATTATAAAAATTACATATATTTAAAATAAATATTTCAAACAAATATAGACCCAGAAGGTATACATTCTAAATAGATGGATAGAAATGAAAAATTACATGTATATATGAGATTAAAACACACCAGACACAGACAGACATATGTATTGTGCGTGCATGCATGCACACACACACACGTGCACACACACACACACTTTCTATGTTGAATTAAGCATTTTAAAACCATTCATCCAAGTAGGCACTTCGGGAACAGTGGAGTAAGGACCTCAAAAAGCTGCTCCATCATAAAAGCAATGACAACACTGGCAATAATCATCAAAATTTTTCAGAACAGGTCAATTAACAAGGACTTGCAACAACCCAAGCAGTGTTTATTAAAGAAAAATGGCTGAAATCTCATTAATAACAAAGAACTTCATGGCATTTTAACTTTCACTAATTCTGGGCTCCATGCTAGCAATGAAAACCCATAGCCTTACAACTATGGTAGCCTGAAGAATGAGTCAAACAACTATCAGAGAAAGAAGATCAGGTTTGGAGCAACCCAAAAGCCTCATCACCAGACAACTGATTCTATATAAGATGTCTGGGAAGTTTAATGAAAGCTCCATTCTTGGGGCTTGATTTCTTTGGCCAGACACAGAACATACTCTGTGCAAACAGTTTTGTCCATGGGGACTTTATAAAAAAAAATATCAGTGGCCATTGTTTAACACTGCTGCTGCCTGGGGTGGCATTACTACTTGGAATGAACAAGAGGCTAACCAAAAAATATAGAAAGGAAAGATTGGGGAATAAAATGTCCATGAAGGTTTTGAAAAGCTCTGAGATATTCATGGACATCTAAAGGTCACACACGTGAGCAAGACTGTTCACAAGCCCAAGAAAAGACCTGAAAAGATCTACTGATAAGTATGGATTTCTTTTTAGTGTGATAAAAGTATTGTGGAATTGATTTTTGTTATGGTTTCACAAATCTTTACATATACTATCTTAGCATACAGTTTTATAGTTTAGCTATGTATTAATGCTTCATTAATTTTTATTGGTGAATAACTAATGTTCCATTGTATGATTATACTATGTTTTCTTTGTCCATTCATCCATTGATAGACATTTAGGTTGTTTCTAATTTTGGCTATCTTGAGCTTTGGTATACAATTTTTTTTTTATATAGACATACACTTTCATTTCAGCTGTACCAGATAACCAAGCTGACCAAAATAGATCCCTAAAGATTCTGAAAATTAAATAGGCATTGAAACCATAGTCTGTGAAAGTAAGCTAGGACCTGAGTGCTAAACTTAAGCAGGTGACTGCCTGCTAGAGTAAAATTATTTTAATAGGGCCTAAATTTTCCTAACATAATAGATACTATGTTCAGGGAATAAAAAAAAAAAAAAAAAAACCACCAAGAACCAGATAAACCTGAACTTGAATGAGAATATACAATGAATTGACTCAAACAATAAGATGAACTGGATGTTGGGATTATCTTAAAATGATTTTAAAGCAGGTACCATACAAATACTTGAACAATTAATTATGAATTCTCATAAAATGAAAAAATAATACAATTTCAGCAAGGAAAAAGAACAACTAAAAATGAAAATCATAGAGCTGAAAAATACTAAATAACAATTTAAAAAGCTCTATGGATAGACTCCAAGTCTGAAGAAGCTGAAGTTGAATAGTTCTATGAAGACCTAAAAGACCTTCTAGAACTAACACCCAAAAAAGATGTCTTTTTCATCATAGGGGCCTGGAATGAAAAAGTAGGAAGTCAGGAAATACCTAGAGGAACGGGTAAGTTTGGCCTTGGAGTGCAAAATGAAGCAGGGCAAAGGCTAACAGAGTTTCGGCAAAAAAATGCACTGGTCATAGCAAACACCCTCTTCCAACAACACATGAGAAGACTCTCCACATGGACAACACCAGGTGGTCAATACTGAAATTAGATTGATTATATTCTTTGTAGCCAAAGACGGAGAAGCTCTATACAGTCTGCAAAAACAAAATAGGGAGCTGACTGTGGCTCAGATCATGAACTCCTTATTGCAAAATTCAGACTTAAATTGAAGAAAGCAGGGAAAACCCACTCAGGTATGATGTAAATCAAATCCCTAACACTTATACAGCGGAAGTGACAAATAGCTTAAAGGGATTAGATCTAATAGACCGAACACTTGAAGAGCTATGGATAGAGGTTTGTGACATAGTACCGGAGGCACTGATCAAGACCATACCCAAGAAAAAGAAATGCAAAAAAGCAAACTGGTTGTCTGAGGAGGCCTTACAAATAGCAGAGAAAAGAAGAGAAGTGAAAGGCAAAGGGAAGATATACCCATTTGAATGCAGAGTTGCAAAGAATAGCAAGGAGATATAAGAAAGCCTTCCTTGCTGATCAATGCAAAGAAATTGAGGAAAACAGTAGAATAGGAAAAATCTCTTCAAGAAAATTAGAGATACCAAGGGAACATTTCATTCAAAGATGAGCACAATAAAGGACAGAAATGGTATGGACTTAACAGAAGCAGAAGATATTAAGAAGAGGTGGCAAGAATACACAGAAGAACTATACAAAAAAGATCTTCATGACCCAGATAATCACGATGTTGTGATCACTCACCTAGAGCCAAACATCCTGGAATGTGAAGTCAAGTGGGCCTTAGGATGCTCATATATTTGTAACCAAAAAAAAGAAGACAGGAGAGAGAGAGAACATTACCCTAAAACACATACCTTGTATAAAAGTTATCTAAGATGGATCATGGGCTTAAAAATAAAATTTAAATCTTTTAGGGAAAAAAAAAAACGAGACCATCTTTAGAATTCAGAGTTTTCAAAGAGTTCCTAGACTTGACAACAAAAGCACAATCCATAAAAAAAAAATGAGATATTTATTTGCTTTGTTAAAAACTTTTCTAAAGGCAGAAAAGACCAAAAAAAAAAAGGCATTAAAGACAAGTTACATAGTAGAAGAAAGTATCTACAAACCAAATATACAACAAAAGAATAGTATATTGAATGTATAAATAACTCTAAAAGCAACAGTAAATAAAAAAGAACAATTTGATAGGAAAATGACCAGAAGATATAGAGAGACATTCCATCAAAGAGGATATGCTTATGGCAAATAAGTACATGAAAAAGTACATGAAAAGTCATCTGGGAGATGCAAATTAAAATCACGATCAAGCATTACTACATAGTTATCAGAATGTCTAGAATAAAACAAAACTGACAACACCAAATGATAGCAAGGATGCAGAGAAACTTAACTGCTTATACATTGCTTTGGAAAACACTTTCTTAGTTTCTTAAAAAATTAAATATTGTACTACCATATAAACTATATATTTCAGTTCTGGGCATTTATCTCAGAATAATAAAAACTTATTTCACACAAAAACCTGTACACAGAAATTTGTAGGAGCTCTATTCATAATAGCCAAAAACTGGAAAGAGCCCAGATATCCTTCAACAGGTGAATGGATAAACAAACTGGTTTTTCTATATATAACATGGAATACTGCTCAGCAATAAAAAAAGGAATGAACTGATGCTACCATTGGGGGAAACCACGTAAAGAATATCTGGATCACTCTGTGTTATTTCTTATGGCTACATGGTAATATGCAATTATTTCAATGGACAAGTAATTTCTTAAAAGTCACTGAAAGATGCTAAGACAACTGCAATCTAACAGAAAAGAATTGGGACCACAGCTTGTTTATATCCATCCTAGAAATATAATAAACATGTAGTATTTTCATATTTTTATGACATGGTATCCTAAAAATTGTGTACTTCTGGGCTGTTTGTTTCTTCCTTACTAATTTGGCACTCTAATCTCACTTTAGAGCAATTACTAAAGGAGTGGCAGATAAAAATGGCAGAGAGATGAAAGAGGAAGGTAAGAGAAAGGAGAGGAGAGGGCAGATATCGGAGGAAGAGGAGAGGAGAAAAGAGGAATGAGCTATAGATACAGATAAAACATGAAGATAAACAATACGAATGTACAAAGTCTTCTTTCCTTATCCTAGAGGAAGGAAATTGAAGGAAATTGAGAGGCTCTAAGAGAAAGAGGGACTTCCTATTATGAATCTCCTGGCTGGATTGGAGATTTATAGGTCAACTGTTAAGTGACTGATTAGACTGCAAAATAGTCAATCTGATTTGACATACAAAAATTACTAGGATACAAAATTTTTACAAAATTACTAGGATACAAAATTTTTCTGTGTTGTATTTGCTTTAATGAGTAAATAGGACTGAACAAGTGGCTTGAAATAGAGTCAGTGTCAGTGGTCAGAAAGAATGAATGGAACTGAAATGACTGATTGACATGAAGTATCCACAGTATAAATTATTTTGGAATCATGAGCCTAGATCTGAGGAAGCCAGACTTGTGCATGGGCTGAAAGTAGCTAAAATGAAGTCAAAGGGACTTTCAGTCTCATCATTAGTCAATATTTACCAGGTGTTTACCTAATATTTTAAAAGTGGAAGATTCTTTGTGTGCTCCTGTGTCAGTGTGAAGACCTAAGACACTTGATTGATGGGGGTCCACCAAAAAACAGATATGGAGAATGAGATGTAGGGATCCTAAAATCATACTTCCCAATGGAAGTATAGTATGTTGAATATCCCAGCCTTCCTCCTCAAAAGTATATAGCAACTATTTAAAGACTTTCCACAATGTTCAACTTGTATTTTTGTATTGGATGTGCACCATGCATTGTCTTACTATCCTTATCAAGTCACTACAAATTTCTATTTTACAAGTTTTTAAAAATATTTTCAAAATGCCAATAAAAATGTCCAACTGCTGTGCTAAAGTTATTTAAGCCTAAAATCCAAGACCAAATCTGTCAAGATTCTCAGTTTTCATTCTTTTGTGGGATGGACAATTGGTCCATACAAAGTACCTATGATATGTCAGTTGAGTCTGTAAAAATGTTCAACTGAAAATTTTCTCCTTTGAGATCTTAATACCACTATTATTTTGATCATCTTTAAGACAGTCAATGACCCCTTTAATATCTATGACATAAATGGAAAAGGAAACACACTTCTTGCTATCCCAGGAGGAAAAAAGATAGAGTCCAATAAAAATAGGAAAGATATTCCAGATATATCAACAAGGTCAAGTCTTTCCCACGAGGAAGTTTTGATCACTGTCCTGGAGTACATAAGGTCAACATCAGATCTCTTAGATATAATGTCAATTTTTGGAAAGACCTCTGCATAGGAGTTTCACTGGGACTTCCATAAGTAGTGTTCCTAAATTATTAGTTAGCTGTACAATTGCATTCACTAGGTTGAGCAGGAAAATGGATAGTATCACTTCTTAAAGTTTCTTGAATCTGAAGCCCATGATTTCTGATAAGTGTATTCTGTTTTTCACCTTATCACTGGGAAAAAAAAGCAAGTTAAAAAAGATCAAAACATTCTCAAAAATAGGGTAAATTTTCAATTAGCTTCTAAAATCAGCCAAAATTGCAAAGGTTTCTTCTTTGGATATGAACTGCTTTCCCCCCCTCATTTCAATGTACACATCAAGTTTAGATCATCACAAGATGACTCAAAATTCTTGCAGTGGTGATATTTACCATAACAGGAATGATTCAACACTGGAGAATTTTCCAAGGATGAAGCATAGTTTTAAGTACCTCCTATATCAAAAAGTACAATTGAAAATTTAGCCTCAGGAAGTATCTAAAAGTGTTATAAAGGGTTTTTTAAGGCCACACGACTATATTTGGATTACTAATTATATACTAGAGGACTTTTCACAGGGCAAACAGAAAACAATGTCTATAAGTTTGTGATTATCAGTGGGGAAAAATTCTACTCATCTCTCTACTGAATGTGGCTAATGGGTTATTCACCAAATACCTTTGTACCTTTCATTCAACATACACACAAAGGCAGTGTTAAACTGAACTAGAGAACACGGGTACCTGTGTACACTAAGTATGCAGAAGTGGTTTTAACCTCTCTTTATAGATATTATGCTTACACACATACCTCATCTTTTCACAGATGTTATTATGGATAAACTAATCTGGGAAACAGGATTGTTTATGTAATCAAAGCACAGATGTTCATAAGGGGAACTTTGGAACTGCAGGCATGCCTAAAGCCAAGTGGAATCACTAAGACTTTAAAAAGACTTAAAACACTATCTTTCCTTTCTCTCATTCTTTTCAAAATTTAATCTGCGCCATACACTAGTAGCTACTACTTACTGAGTGCCTCTCTATGTGCCAGAAACAATGTCAGGCACTTTTGTATTCATTCTCATTCAACAGTCACAGTCTTATATAATAGCAATTATTATCCCCATCTGTCAAGCAACAAAACTAAGAGAAAGATAAATCTGACACTTTTTTGGTGAAAGCACAATTCTGGGTACAGGTCATCAGATAACCCCATGGGAGAATGTAGGGAAGTTAAGGGACATAGAGGTTTAAAGGCTGTTTGTACAATGAGAACAGTTCCTGTTTAATTCCCACAGTTCAATTTGGACAAAATGTAAGAAAGGAAAAATTAAATGCTGGATTTTAGAGTATAAACTAGACGTTCTTTGAAAGTTCTGAGGAGAGAAAGATTCAGGAATAATCAGAGAAGGCTTCATGGAGGAGGTAGGATTTGAACTAGTCCCAAGAGAAAAGGGAGGAGACATTCTAGGCAAGAGAACAAAATGTGAAAGGATGCAGAGATATAAATGAATAATGTCATTAATTCACCCAACTAATTAAAAAAGTGAAACCAACAATGATTATTACAATTCTAACAGAGAAGTATAAAAAACCAAAGATATTTAGGGCTAAGTTGTGGCTTCCATCATTAATGGTTGTATATCTTTGACAAAATGTGTGAAATGGGAATGACAAGACCTGTTCTACTTTTCTTGTAAGGTTTTTGTAGAAGTGAAATCCACAAATGTGTCTGAATGTGCCCTGTAAACATAAAGACTTACTCAAAGAGAAAAGACTATTATTACATATTATACCAAGTTGACTTTCCTCATAAACATCCATTCGTGGAAAATTTCCAGCTATAAACTGAAAACTTCAGTATGGACAGTTTTGTTTCCTCTTCTCAGAGTTCTTCACTGGGTATTTATAAAGTGCTCCATGACTAAAAGTGAGAGTCTGAGGCTAGCCTTTAGACAAGCAAAGTCCAAATTTATTACTGGTTTAATGGATTTAACTGGTTATTGATCAGCCATCAAACAATTAGAAACCATCCAAATAGGTTTAAGTTGTCAATCCAATGAAGACACTACGTAAGAAGTACTCATAGATTATGATCTACCCTGTGAATTGAAGATTCTTGTCCTCTCTTAAGGATATGGAACCTGGCGTATGGGCATATGCCAAGACAGTCTAGACAGTGTCTGCTGCACATTATGAGGAGGAGAAACAGTGCAAAAGTGGAGATGTTAATAACAAAAATGTAGACAGAGCTCTACATTTGCTTCTGTCAGAGCTGAAACCTATAACCATGCAAGATATGGAAGCTTGGCATCATTTGGGGCCACCAGAGGCGAGAGATAGCTTTTAAATGTGCTTTCAAGCTTGGGAATACTAGGGAGTTAACATTTGTGAATAGTAATAGAGGGTAACACAGAAGGGATTAAGCAAAATTTGCCCCTCATGCATTTGTTTGCCTAGACCTATGACAGGGGTACATTCTTATGCCCAGGTACCCAAGAACCTAATTCATAATAATGAGCCTTTTGGGGTAGTTATTGTTACTTATGAATGATATAAATCAAATACTTTGTGTGGAAAACCATTATAGTGGAAAGAGTATGTATTGGTGGTAGTTTAGTCACTAAGTCTTGTGTGACTCTTCTGTGACCCCAAGGACTGTAGCCCTCCAGGCTCTCCTGTCCATGGGATTCTCCAGGCAAGAATACTGGAGTATGTTGCCATTTCCTTCTCTGGGAGTATTCCCAATCCAACGATAGAACCCTCATTTCCTGCATCTCTTGCATTGCAGGTGGATTCTTTACAGTTGAAGACACTGAGGAAGCCAGAAAGAGTATAGTAGAAGTCTAAGTCAGTATGGATCAACCAAGGTACTACTACGCTTCACTTGCAAAGAAGCTCTGTCTCTCACTTCTAGGTAGCCTCTTATTTCCCTGTACTGGATGAGGTGCCACCTGAAGACTCTATAGAAACACACAACAAAAACACAGAGAAGATTACATACTTATATGATCAACTTCACACTCACATACACAAACACAAACACACAAACATCTCCCTGTGCTCTACCAGATTTAGAACAGAATGAAGGCTACAGTCAGTAAATAAGTTTTGCCTTCCAGCATGTTCATTAGTCAGGGTCATGTTTACATAACTTAGGGAATCTGTCATGTCTTAGTTTGACTTTAATGAACTAACTGTACCCCAGTTAAGTTATACCTCAGTTCAGTTAAAAAATGGTAGGGCCTAACAGAAGCAGAAGATATTAAGAAGAGGTGGCAAGAACACACAGAAGAACTATACAAAAAAAGATCTTCACGACCCAGATAATCACGACGGTGTAATCACTCACCTGGAGCTGGAATGTGAGGTCAAGTGGGCCTTAGTAAGCATCACTAAAAACAAAGCTAGTGGAGGTGATGGAATTCCAGTTGAGCTATTTCAAATCCTGAAAGATGATGCTGTGAAAGTGCTGCACTCAATATGCCAGCAAATTTGGAAAACTCAGCAGTGGCCACAGGACTGGAAGAGGTCAGTTTTCATTCCAATTCCAAAGAAAGGAAATGCCAAAGAATGCTCAAACTACCACACAATTGTACTCATTTCACACACTAGTAAAGTAATGCTCAAAATTCTCCAAGCCAGGCTTCAGCAATACGTGAACCGTGAACTTCCAGATGTTCAAGCTTGTTTTAGAAAAGGCAGAGGAACCAGAGATCAAATTGCCAACATTTGGTGGATTATCAAAAAAGCAAGAGAGTTCCAGAAAAAACATCTATTTCTGCTTTATTGACTATGCCAAAGCCTTTGACTGTGTGGATCACAATAAACTGTGGAAAATTCTGAAAGACATGGGAATACCAGACCACCTAACCTGCCTCTTGAGAAACCTGTATGCAGGTCATGAAGTAACAGTTAGAACTGGACATGGAAAAACAGACTGGTTCCAAATAGGAAAAGGAGTATTTCAAGGCTGTATATTGTCCCCCTGCTTATTTAACTTATATGCAAAGTACATCTTGAGAAATGTAGGGCTGGATGAAGCACAAGCTGGAATCAAGATTGCCAGGAGAAATATCAATAACCTCAGATATGCAGATGACACCACCCTCATGGCAGAAAGTGAAGAAGAACTAAAGAGCCTCTTGATGAAAGTGAAAGAGGAGAGTGAAGAATTTGGTTTAAACATCAACATTCAGAGAGCAAAGGTCATGGCATTCAGTCCCATCACTTCATGGCAAATAGATGGGGAAACAGTGGCTAACTTTATTTTTTGGGGGCTCCAAAATCACTACAAATGGTGATTGCAGCTATGAAATTAAAAAATCCTTACTCCTTGGAAGGAAAGTAATGACCAATCTAGACAGCATATTAAACAGCAGAGATATTACTTTGTCAACAAAGGTCCATCTAGTCAAGGCTATGGTTTTTCCAGTGATCATGTATGGATGTGAGAGTTGAACTATAAAGGAAGCTGAGCACTGAAGAATTGATGCTTTTGAACTGTGGTGTTGGAGAAGACCCTTGAGAGTCCCTTGGACTGCAAAGAGATCCAACCAGTCCATCCTAAAGGTCAGTCCTGAATATTCATTGGAAGGACTGATGTTGGAGTGGGTAGCCTTTCCCTTCTCCAAGGGATCTTCCCAACCCAGGGATTGAACCCAGGTCTCCAGCATTGCAGGTAGATTCTTTACCATCTGAGCCACTAGGGAAGCCCAGGAAGGACTGATGTTGAAGGTGAATCTCCAATACTTGGGCCACCTGATGCGAGGAGCTGACTCATTTGAAAAGACCCTGATGCTGGGAGAGATTGAGGGCAGGAGGAGGAGGGGACAACAGAGGATGAGACGGTTGGATGGCATCACCAACTCGATGGACATGGGTTTTGATGGACTCCGGGAGTTGGCGATGGACAGGGAGGCCTGGCGTGCTGCGGTTCATGGGGTCGCAAAGAGTCGGACATGACTGAGCGACTGAACTGAACTGATACCTCAGTTCAGGGCTGTCACTATGAAAAAATGGCTTGAATGCTGTATACATAATATATATGAACTGTATTTTTTAGGAGAGTCCTAGGTTCATTCAATATTAGAAATACTAAGAGTTCTCTTCATGGCCTAGAGTCTTAAGGGCATACTTCATTATCTGGCACTACAGAGAGATAGCCCCTTTTCTTATCAATTAATTTCCCAAATTCTTTTCCTTCTCCATTTACAGAACTTAGCTATTGGCATTCACATATCTTAGTGCCATACCATTCATATACTTGATGAATGTATACTGAAAGATTATACTGAAAGATACAATATGGACAAATCCTTGTATTTTCTGCCCCACAGTGATATTTATTAAGTAAGAATATAAACTATTATTCTTCACTGAAGAATAGACCAAGTAAAAACAATATTCAATAGATATAATTTCTTCTAAAGTTTTAGTGTACTCATCCTAAATCTGATAGACATCAGACTTCAAATAATACTGCCTAAGGTATGACAGCAGCCCTACAGTCTTCTGAAATTACTAACACTTTACATTGTGCCCAGTTGTATTAATAAACATTTAAACTGCTTGAATATTCTATAATCAGTCTGGGAGTAAGTTGGTGTTTCTGAACAAAAATGTTTCTTTACTCTCAATTTTTACTTAATATTACACTTGCTGGTGATTTTTTTTTAACCTCAGAAGCATGTTTGGCTCCAGCTGTACAAACTACTTAAGTTACTGTTAGCGGCATATATAAATTTTGTTAATATTCAAAACTGCGAAGTTATTTCATATCAAAGTGATGTAGCCCTCAGCTTTTGCATCTCTGAATAATGAGCAACATTGCTTTAAATGACATCTTTTTGTCAGAGTTTCATAGGATAAAGACAGAATGAATCCCTTTGTATAAATTGTGGCTTCACTATTGAAGGATTATAAAAATATATTGTGCTACACTTAAACCTAAAACGATTAAGATAGTTAAAATATGTCATTTTTTTCACTAGAGAAACTAGTGAGTCCTTAAAATGCTGTCATCAATCACAACTAATTCACTAAATACACAATTGAAGTGGCAACAGAAGAAAGAAAATACTGTTGGGCCAATCATCTGTTACTAAGTCAAATATCTCCATTTTTCACTGGACGAAGAGACTAAAGACTTACTTTCAAGGACTACAGTATAGATAACTCAAAATTGAATTCCTGTTCCAAGGGAACAACCCTTCACATGCTGTCATTTTGGGGGATGTTTTCTGGGTTGGTATATAAATTAATTTTGAAAGGTAAACTTCCATTACTTTTTGCTACATGAGTCTGTGTGTTTCAATTTAGCTGTGGAAAACATTCACCCAGGCAGTCCTCACCTTGTTTTTACAGTCATGAATAGCTGTCAAAAGGGAAATAACACCTAAAGACTCTTGTTCCTAAAGCCCCAAACCATCTTTTAAGTCAGGTTTAATTTAGTAGTCAGCTAAGGTCACCAGATGTTTTTCATCATGCAGGATAATCTTGGATTTCAACTTCCTATCCCATTCTCATTGATATTTTCTGTTCTCATTGGGCCTGGCTCCTTTCCAGACCTACATAACACTACTCTGGGCCAGAGCAATTATCCATCCTGTGCAGAACTTTTTTCTCTGACTTGTACCAAGAAACATTTTAGAGGAGAAGATGCTTTTTGTTCCCTGTGAAATAAAATACAAAATGCTAAGTAGAATCTCTGAGCTACCCTGTCTCTCTAGTATCATTTCCCTTCTATCCTTCTCCTTATCCCCTTTCTTTCTTTTAGCAAAAGTAATATTACTAGGGGAAGGGTCTTTGGGCCCTTTTGGCTGAGCCACTTGAGTGGGATTACTAGGAAGCATAGCACAGTCCAAGCAAAAATTCCAAAACCAAACATTCTGGCAAGGGGCATTTAAGACTTGTGGTTGGGCTTTTAGGCTCAGAAACAGGATCTAATCAGACTCTGAAGAAAAGCAGATGCAGCAAAAAGGAAGTGAGGTCATAAACATACAAGAACTGGGCCAATGGCCAAGCCAAGATCACAGAAGAGGTAGGGTTCAAACTGACAAATGGCAGCAGGGTAGGGACAAAGAGCAAGTCACTAACTGACAGGATAGAGGGAACTATGTGACTTCTTATTTTCTATAGAATCTGAGGTCAGCATAGCTTCCTCATTCTCAGTTATTTGTCTTCTCTTTGAGGTGAGGTCTTGATGACTGATGGGAGAGGGGGTATGTCATAGCAATACTCTACAGTCTTGCCACTCTGATATCTTGAAGGACTCAATTTTAAGTACAGCCAACTTTGTTTCAGGTCACCACAAACCAGCCCACCTGACAACAACAAAAGCTGGTATGATGTCAGCTTAGTACAAACTATAGATGCTAAAAAGAATTCTATATCTCCAGGACTGATTTCTCCCAACACAGTACTTCTGTCTTATGCACAGAAATACCCCATTCTCACCTTAACTCACCTCTTAAGTCAACCCAAAACTGAAGGTTTTAATAGGTATTCCTTTGGGTTACCAAGTTTGATCTTTTACCTATTTTCCCTAATTTCTCTCTTGATTTAATATTCCTGACTCTATCTTCAGCAACTTATGTCTTATGCCATTTCAATCGTTCCCTTATTCCTAGACAAAGCTTCTCCTTAATCCTTGGCATATACATTTGGTGCTTAACAAGGGCAGTATTTCTCTAGTAATCCACTTCTGTGACATTGCTCTAATCTTCATGTAATCTTAGCTATTTCCCTAGTTAGAGGGACTGGGGGAAAGTGGAGGATGCTTAAAGCCCAGTACATGGAGAAGAGGCAGGGGTTAGGGCCTAGAAAACCTGGAAGAACGGGGTGCTGATAATATTTATAAACACTGAATCACAACCATTTTATTTTGATAAAATGCAAATATTTAGGCTTGTCTTGGCTGTTAGTTTTGGTGAGTTCTTTTCTTTCTAGGTCTAAAATAATTTCTTTAGCAGCTTTGTTGGACTTTCTGATACCAAATTACCTATCTCATAATTTTAAGCTCTAAGAGCAATCTTTGATCAAATCATTACTAAAGTGCCATGCTGATAAAAAATACCTTCTTCCTCAATCCAAATCATTCAACTTAAAAGTTAATGGATGTGACTAAATGTTCAGCCACTCAACTGTTTTCTTAAACCACTGCAATGATTTCTATTTCACTGGAGGATTCTGGATTTGAGTGTTTTTTTGTGCATGCTAAGTCACTTCATTCATGTCCAGCTCTTTGTGACCCTATGGACTTTAAGACTCCTCTGTTAATGGGATTTCAAAGGAAAGAATAATGGAGTGGGTTGCCATGCCCTCCTCCAGGGGATCTTCCTGACCCAGGGATGAAACACATGTCTCTTACATCTCCTGCATTGGCAGATGGGTTCTTTACCACTAGTGCCACCTGGGAAGACTGATACTGGCATTGCTTAGAAATAATCCAAGATTGGGAGTTCTCAGCACCTGTTTCTGGATAAGTAGTTTTAGAAATTCCCATTTTCCCAGTTCATCTCATTTGGACAGTAAAAAAATAGTACAATTAGGGCCCTATGCCTTATGGATACAGGAAGTACAGTTAAAATATTTTTTCAAACTTGACATGAAAATGAAAATCAACATATGTAAAATATTCCAATTCAGATACAATATTAACTGGGGTCATTTTGGAAAGAACTGCAAGTCTAATTTAGAGTTTCTTTGTTACTTTTACTGAAATCTAATGAACATGTATTTATACGATGTATGTACAGACACTCACTATACTCTTTGTAACATGGCTTGTAAAGTCTGGTTTACTTGAAATTTATATTAATAAGAAGAAAAAGCCAGTAATAAATTCTGTAGTGCTCAAAGCCTCCTAGTTCTTACACAGATGTATCTCACTTTAAGGAAACCTGACAAGCAAATTTAGCTTTAAAAAATAAATTATGAATTATTTTTTACTTCAAACATTCTGTATTTTACAAAAGAACTCTCACTATAACTTTAGAAAGCAATTTACATGCAACTATAGTTACTCAGGAGAAGGCAATGGCACCCCACTCCAGTTCTCTTGCCTGGAGAATCCCATGGATGGAGGAGCCTGGTAGGCTGCAGTCCATGGGGTCACTAAGAGTCAGACATGACTGAGCAACTTGACTTTCACTTTTCACGTTCATGCATTGGAGAAGGAAATGGCAACCCACTCCAGAGTTCTTGCCTGTAGAATCCTAGGTACGGGGGAGCCTGGTGGGCTGCCGTCTATGGGGTTGCACAGAGTTGGATGCAACTGAAGTGACTTGGCAGCATAGTTACTCAGCCCTCAGGAAGTGACAATAAAATTATGTATATATGCATAAATATATACATATATATATATATATATATATATATACATGTATGGGCTTCCCTGGTGGCTCACTCAGATGGTAAAGAATCCACCTGCAATGTGGGAAACCTGGGTTTGATACCTGGATTGGGAAGATTCCCCTGGAGGAGGGCATGGCAGCTCACTCCAGTATTCTTGCTTGGAGAATCCCATGGACAGAGGAGCCTGGCGGGCTACAGTTCATAGGGTCGCACAGAGTCGGACATAACTGGGGTGACTTAACATGAACATATGCATGTACTTGTACACAAGAAGTAGAACACGATTTAAGTAAAAATATTTGTGATTCTGTCCTAGCTCAACAACTATAACCTTTGGTAAATCACTAAATTTTGTTGTGTCTCTGATTCTCTCTCCTTAAAATGGGGATAATAACCCCCAGAACGTCTACTTCAACTTTATATTCTCATTTTATGGCACTGTAGACACTTAGCGGGAACTCAGTAAATATGTAAATGAATAGGGTAACTGCAAGGATTGATTAAGCTCATGTTAGCGAGTTAGAAAGTGTTATCAAATGTCGGGTATTATTGTTATGGAATCAAATGTAAGCATAGATTCATAGATGTTTAGTACTTGAGGAATACTAGAGGATATAGCTATGGTACTTTCTATTCATTGTAATAATTTCATAATTTTGTAGATGCAGCAACAAATAGAAGCATTTATTTAGTTTGCTTTATTTTGCTCTAGTACAATGAACAATGGGTCCCTACCAAAGGGAAAGTAGTTTTTATAAGCTAAGAGAAATGGGACCAACCAAACAGTTGATGATTTTCAATTTTCCCTGGGTACAAATATAGTCACTGTGGGGGAAAAATACATTGGTAGTCTCTATATTGTGCTTGACAATAGGCACGTGCGTCAGTTTCATAACTAAGCATGGTTGGACTAAAATATTAAACATGGATCTTTGTGGAAAGTAATAAAAAGGATAATAAAAATGCATCTGCTGTGCCAATGAGCAAGCCATTTATTAAAGACAAGATGAACTTTGTATATTAAAATTCTAGTTGATGTAATGATTCATGCACAGGCATGGTCCACAACATTACAAGTGTTAGTCGCCCATCTGTCGCCAAGACAAAAAAAATCAATTATTACACTCACTGAAAGATAACTGAACAGATAAAATGATGTGATGAAAAATTACTTTGGGTTAAAACAACAAATTGGTCCTTTGATTTAGCAATAAGCTCTCTGGGTGTGGTAAGTAGCTTCCCCAAGGTCTGGCAGGCACTTCATAATTGGTGTCTATATCCTAGGGTTTGCCCTGAACTCTCTGAATGCTCCCCATCCAACTCTCCAAATAACATTGTATAAAAAACAAATACATATTTATATACTTTTTTTTCCTAGAAAGTTTTCAATAAGACTTGTTAGCATTCTTACCAGAGTTTCATTTCAAGTGAACTAAATTAAAAGTGAATCAAACAAAAGCAAAAGAAAAAAAAAGTACTTAATGATTGTGCTGAGTCAAACACTGGGAGAGCCAAGCTTTCCCCAACTTCCTAACAAGTATTCCCATGGCCAGCCACAGGGCAGACTTTATAAGTGATTGATTGCCTATAGGTGTTTTGATTTCAATAGGAGTGAAAAGGCCAGCTACATTATCAACATCTCAGCCATGTAATAGAGGAATATTCAAAATTGCTCAAATAGCTCATTTCTTGAACCTGAGATACACCCTCCTAGAAAGGAAACACATTGAACACTCTCATCCATCATTAACACTTCAAAGTGAATGAGCTCCCCAAATCTTTTTCAGATGTTATAATTTCCAGAGGAAGGGGTTGAATACCTGGGAAGGATGCTGAGCATGAAATATGACAGTTATAGGGGGTGCGTTGTAGTGAGAGCAGTACAAAAAAGTATAGACTGAGGATACTAAATCTACTACCCAAATTTGTAGGGGCGGGGGGCAGGTTCCTAAACCTTGGGACACAAGGGTTCTTGGTAAATTGGCAAATTGAGCTTATCGATAAGGAGTTTATAGGCCTAGTCAAAGTTTGGCCAGAGCATATCCAAAAACCTTGGGATCTGAATTTCTGCAATGTATTTCAAAGCTATCATCACATATTTCCTACTCCTCCTTTCTTTTACAAGTCCCCCTTTGGACCAACGTTTCTTTTCCACTGTCTCTTCTCTTCTTGTAATTTGCACATTGTTTCTTTTGTTCCATGTCTTTCATTCTTCTACATTCATTTATAAACTTTCCCTATTTCATATATCCTCTTGGTAAGTGCCAAGACTAAAGAATACCAACAGCAGATGGGTTCATATCTATCTGAAAGACCAAAGTTAGAAATTTGGGGAACATGTTGTTTCCAGAGATGGTTGTCCCTAGAGTCTCTAACAAATGCTCTCTCTTTGCCTAAAGCTGTTGACAGTTTTGTTGAGTAGCAAGAAGATATTTTCTATATTTTAAGAGAAACAAGTGGGTTAAAAATAAACAGTCTGATCCTGTTATGGAGATTTAGGATATCAGAGGTCAGATAATGTTTCCTGAGGGCCTGGAAGAAAAGCCTGAAGGATGTGTTTTGTCTCTAAGGGAGATTTTGGCACTGAAACACATATGAAAGGAAAATGAGAGGATGCTCGTTCAAGTTCAGTCCTGTCTGACTCTTTGCAGCCTAATGGACTGTAGCCCGCCTGGCTCCTCTGTCCATGGGATTTTCCAGGCAAGAATACTGGAGTGGGTTGCCATTTCCTACGCCAGAGGATCTTCCTGACCCAGGGACTGAACCTGTGTCTCCTGCATTGAAAGGCAGGTTCTTTACTACTAAGTCACCTGGGAATATTAGATATAAAGGGATGCCACTATGCCTCTCTTTCATTTAGGTGTGTGAGTCTCTACCAAATTTGCTAAGTCGGAAACAGTGTCTGATGGACATTACATCTTAGATCACATGTTGGTGGAAAAATCCGATTTATCAGGTGTCCTACCTTAGAAACTTCGGGGCCAGCTATCTAGTAGGACTGTATCAGTCCTGTTGTTGTTAAGTTGCTAAATTATGTTCGACTGTACTGTTTTTAATGCTATTCAACTTGAGTTTCTGGTCAATGTTTCTTCATAACCAACCCTACAAACAATAAAACACTGATTCAGTAAATACTTAGATACAGTCATGTTACACATGAGCTTTATGTACCAGGATCTAGTTGAAAATGCCTTGAAAACTGCTTTGCTTTGTTAAATGGTAATTTTTCTTCAAGTTTTACTAAACATGTTTTACTAAAACAGCTAGCATATATGATATAATGAGTTTGCAGAGTCAGTACTATGCTATGCAACTGAGTACATTTAATGCTATAAACTATATTGTACTTAGTAAGCAAACATTTTTGATCTAAAATGCTATCTCAAAGAATATGCTATAGTTTATAGATATCTGACCAAAAATGAGGCTACAAATCTCTTTAATTTTCAAAATGCCAATAACATCAGTTTTTATGGTTTCAAATGTTTTTTAATTAGTTAACTATTATCAGGAGTTTTTAGTATACTAAACATTGACATTCTAACAATAAAAAAGGCTGTATAAACCCAGCAAGTGATTTTGGAAGATCTCACTGAATTAGATGATAAACTAGGCATAGTCCCTGAATTTAAATTACTTACATTCTAACAGGAAAACAATGGCAACTAATCAAAAATATTTATTACAGAATACCACTGAGTAAGGCTTATAATTACATGATTGAGATATAGCAGAAGAAATATTATACTACCCCCAAATAGAATTGCCAGAGAAAATAAAACCACCGCATAGCAAAGTTAGATTTTTTAAGGTATAACACATAAGTTTCATCTCACATGCCAACTTTCATTGCTTGGTAATGGTATTTAAGATTTTTGTGGCCATATATGTATTTAGAAGGAAAGAGTACTATAGTGAAAGTCGCTCAGTCATGTCCGACTCTTTGCTACCCCATGGTGTGTATATATATATATATATATATACACATAGTCCATGGAATTCTCAAGGCCAGAATACTGGAGTAGGTAGACTTTCCCTTCTCCAGGGGATCTTTCCAACCCAGGGCTGGAACCCAGGTCTCCCGCATCACAGGCAGATTCTTTACCAGCTGAGCCACTTGGCAGTCTGCCATGGATATAAGAAATGGAAAACAGCAGCACAAATGCCAGGTGTATTCCATCCTTGCTCTGTCAAAATGGTCTTGCTAGGGACTTCCCTGGTGATCCAGTGGTTAAGACTTCGCCTTCCAATGCAGGGGGTGTGGATTTGATCCCTGGTTGGGGAGCTAAGATCCCACATGTCTCAAAGCCAAAAATCCAAAACAGAACAGAAGTAATATTGTAACAAATTCAATGAAGACTTTAAAAAAATGGTCTTGTTCAATTCTGTTGCCCCCTCATATTATCATACAGGGTTCAGCATTATCATTGTAAACTATAGAGAAAACATAAACAAGAGAGTGTATTGGTTAACTAGGGATCGGGCTTGGTTAATTCAGGAAGATTTTTGGAGAAAACAGGTCATAAGAATTCTTCCTCATTTTGTGTACAAAACTCAAGGACAGCTGTTCTCCCCCTTATTTTGTATTAACAATAGTAAATTGGACTAGGCTTTGATACCCCAGTTAGCCAATAGATGTTTCTCTCTAATATAAACTGTATTCCAGGTACAAAAATAAGAGAGAAAGAGAAGAAGATAAAAGATGAATGAAGGAAGGGAGGGAGGAAGAAATCCTCCTGAGCCTGGAAGTTGCAAATTTGTAAGAAGAGTTAATTCTTTAGGCCTAAAACTATGTTTACTCTGTATGACCCATGGTCAAATTCAACTTTAGGCCCATTTTTGTAAATAAAGTTTTACTGGAATAAAGGTTTACTGGAAAAAGCTGTTTGCTTATTGTCTATGGCTACTTTCATGCTGCAATGACAAAGTTCATTAGTTGCCCAAGGTATTTCATGGTCAAATTTCTTTGTTCACTAAAATGAAGATTCTTGGCATTCATGCATGCTAAATCACTTCAGTTGTGTCTGACTCTTTGCAACCCTATGGAGTGTAGCCAGCCAGGTTCCTCTGTCCTTGGGATTCTCCAGGCAAGAATACTAGAGGGGGTTGCCATGCTCCCTCCAGGGCATCTTCTGGATCAGGGGATCAAACCAGCATCTCTTATGTCTCCTACATCGGCAGGCAGGTTCTTTACCACTTAGAATCACATGGGAAGATTCTTGGGGTAACATCAATTTCATTGAATGAAACTGTTTTTGGTGAGGGGCCAAAAATCTTCATGTTATAAAGCATGACAGTTTATTCTAAAACATTAAATTTTGAAAACATGTTTTGTGTCACAAATTTTATAAGAATACACTTTGAATCAAATATCTTGACAATGAGAGATGCCTACAGTATCTTTAATCTGCCAGATCAATTACTTTCATAGTGTCCCTAGAGCCAAATAATAGAAATGCCATCTGTTTCTCTCTGGATATTCAACATTCTGCCCATGTTAAGGTTCGATTACAACTGTCTTATAACATGAAGCTCATTTTCACAATTTTTGTTTACCTTACTAATTCATGTAGTCCTGTTTTTATGTAGAATCTGCATAGTATTAGACCATGTGCTGTGGTGAACAATTTTTTGTGGTAAAAAGTATGATTTAGGGCTAAGACTCTGGAATTTGTAACTAATTTTATTTTCATATTTGAAAGCTTTTTTTCAGTGAAATCTAGCATGGCTTTTATTTCAGATCAAGACATTTCTGGGTTTTCTTGACTTTCTGTCTTTGGGACAGAATGTATCCCCTTCTGACAGAGCAGACTGTCTCTAGGGGAAGGAAAATCATAGATTTTTCAGATTTAGGGGGAAAAAATAAGCATGCTCCACCTATTTTCCAAGTCTCTAACCCAAACCTGAAAATCTTTTTGAACTCATTGTCTATAAAGCATGATAATCTTGGGAATAAGAAATAAATGAGGGTTAAGCACAAATGGCAAATCCTAAAAGAAGAACACTACATCCCTAAAGTTCTCAGAACAGGAGACTATATAAATGGACCACAGATTTAGTATTGACTGAATCCAGGAAGTCTGCTTTAAATTCCTTCTGCTTTGGTCATCTCTCAATTATGCATGTTAGACATTATATATATTATTTGTTGATAGCATTTGCCAAATGCAAAAATAAGGTGAGTAGATCTTTTCTTTAGAGAGGTCAATGAAAGGAGCAAGAGATGTAGGTGGAGTCAAATGACCTCTAAAAATTTAGGAGCAGTCTCGGACAGACCTGGCTGCTACTGTCACGAACTTGGGGGCAAATGGCTTCTGAAATTATCAAAGCAAATGACATTTAGACACAGTAAATGAGTTAGAAAAGTAATGACCCAGAAATGAAAATAAAGCTGAGAGTTAGTGAAATTCAGTTTCAACAGAGGGCTTCACTGGTGGTTCAGATGGTAAAGAATCTGCTTGCAATGTGGGAGACTTGGGTTAGATCCCTGGGTTGGGAAGATCCCCTGGAGGAGAGCATGGCAACCCACTCCAGTATTATTGCCTGGAGAATCCCCAGAGGAGCCTGGCAGGCTACAGTCTATGGGGTCGCAAAGAGTCAGACACAACTGAGTGACTAAGCACAGCACAGCAGCACCACATTTATTTATATCCCTAGAGTTTGAAAGTGGGGAGATCTATAACTCACACAAGTTTTACACCACTCCTACCTGTATGAAAGAAATGTTGGGCTTTTAGAAATCCTTGCTAGTTCAATTTATTTAGTACACAAAATATATGTTTTTTTCTTTATATATTATTGTTTATTTCATTTTGATAATACTTTTTGAAAATAGGGAAACCAAGACATTACTATATGATTCAATTTTACTTTCTATAATAATATTAACTAAAATGTTTTGTTTAAGATTATTATTTTCTTTTCAATTTTCTTATCTACTTTCTGAATTTGGATATACTGAAAGCATATTTTTCAAGATTTTAAACAATAATCTGTGTTGGAATATTCCAAACTCCAATATCTAGTTATGGCAGCTATACATATATGTATATATATTGCTGCTGTTCAGTCTCTCAGTCATGTCCGACTCTTTGTGACCCCACAGACTGTAGCATGCCGGGTCTCCCTGTCCTTCACTATCTCCCAGAGCCTGCTCAAACTCATGTCCACTGAGTCAGTGATGCCATCCAACCATCTCATCCTCTGTCATCCCCTCTCTTCCTGCCTTCAGTCTTCCCCAGCATCAGGGTCTTTTCTAATGAGTCAGCTCTCATCAGGTGGCCAAATTATTGGAGTTTCAGCTTCAGCATCAATTCTTCTAATGAATATTCAGGACTGATTTCCTTTAGGATTGACTGGTTTGATCTCCTTGCAGCCCAAGGGACTCTCAAGAGTATTCTCCAACACCACAGTTCAAAAGCATCAGTTCTTCGGCACTTAGCCTTCTTTATGGTCCAACTCTCATATCCATACAAAACTATCAGAAAAAGCATAGCTTTGACTATATGGACCTTTGTTGGCTCCTGGCACCACTCCTTGTCTTTACCACACATTCAGTAAGTATTGTTTAACTGAATTGGATCAAATCTGAAAGCCTGTTGGTGTCATTAGAGGGTAGAAACCAAAAGGACTGTCTTCCATGGGAGGAAACATTTTCATTCCTTTGACACGGTGAGAACTACATTTGTAGTTATATATATATATATATATATATATATATATATATATATATATATATATATATATATATATATATATAAAATTTTATATATTTTCAATAGTTACTAAATTAGAAAATCACAGATTGCCAAATGACCATCCCTGTTACTGATCGAAGCCACAGTTATTAGTCTTAAAGCCTAATGTAAATCTCACCTATTCATGTGACCTATACAAATGTAGTTCTCACAATGTCAAAGAATGAAGAAGCTTCCTCCCGTGGAAGACAATCCTTTTGGATTCTACTCTCTAATGACACCAGTAAGCTTCCAGATTTGATCCAATTCAGTTAAATAATACTTACTGAATGCCTGGTAAAGACAAGGAGTGGTGCAAGGAGGAGCAAATCAGTCAGGTCTATATGTAGTATACACATCTGCTACATTTATAAAATTGACCCCAGAAAGTTCAGAGAAAAGACATTTACTAGGAAGCATAAGGAGGCAAAACTGATACAGTCTAAAGTAAATAAAATATTTGAGGTGGCTCCATTTGGGAAAAATCCTTCCCAGGACCTAGTTATATAACCCTCCCTGTTGGACACATGCCTGAGTCAGAGACAACAACTGCTCAAAATCATGGGGTGGTAGAGAGGCCCAGAACAGGTGGGAAGATGAATAATCTGGAGAGTCAGGAAGACTGCTAGTGCTGGCAGCAGAATGCCTGACCAGGAACCTGTACAAGACCTGGCCCCCAACACAGCAAAAGGAAGAATAGAGTCCGGGATAGCAAATAACCCAAGGTGACCTGATTAAAATGCTTTACTAGGCTCAGCTAATCAAACTCTCCAGATCCTCTAGCACCCAATTGAAAATTTGCTACTTGTGACAAAAGTAACATGGTACACTTGATGCAAGTGTGGTGTATTAAAAAATATGTATACCCAGTTTTACACCTAAACCATTTTGTATTTAAGAAATGGAAATAAAAGTGAATTCTCTTAGTGCCTCCTTTCAAAATAAATTATTTTTGTAATTTTATTTCAAATCATTGAAGTATAATTGGGGTTATCAAGACTTTCCTAACCCAAGGTTTCCTCTGGTGTGGACTGAGGGAGCATATAGCTATACCTGGAATATTCAGGCCTCAGGATAGCATATCTTCACCTTGTGGGATGGGGAAAAAAACTGGTAATGCATTTATTAATTTCCTTACTCAGTTAATCAGCAAATATTTAATTGTCACCTGTGTATCAAAGATTGTGATAGGTACTGGGGATACAGAGTTGAGCAAACAAAGACACAGTCCCAGTCCTTGTAGATACCACAATGGGGGAAGAAGATAATAAAGAAGTAAATAGATGTATAATTACAAATTATTTTGGAAAAAAAGCCCAGAAGGAAATATGCATGGTTCAGTGAGAGAGAGAGCAACAAGGTGTGGGGGGGTCTACTTAGATGGTATGGCCAAGGAGGTCTTAGTTAGGTGCTTTTAGTAATGAGGACCGAAAGACTGCCAAGCCAGGGAAGAGCATCATAGGTAATGAAATGGCATGTGTGGACACCCTAAGGTAGGAAAACTGTGGTGTGTAAGAGGAGATGGAAGACCACGAGGAGAGCAGATTGAGGGTAGGAACCTAGGCAAGGGTGAGAGGAAACAGGATTTTAAGGTCTAGTGGTTTGAGTCTCTCCTGAGGATTTGTTATACCTGCTCCTTGAGCCTGACCATTCATTCATCCATTCACCTGTCCATCCATTCATTCAGTAAATGTTGAATGAGTGCCTGCTGTGTCCTCTTCTTGGCCCTCAGAATATATATTTTAGGGAACAAAACAGTTAATCCCCATCCTCAGGGATCTGACATTCTACTAAAAGGAAGACAGGTAGTAAATATGAAAACAGGGAAATAAACAAGATAATTACAGAATTTGCAATGTGCTATCCCAGAAATAGATAAATGCTATTACAGAGACTAACAAGGGGAGGGGACCCCTTTAATAAAACATTTCATCCCCTGATGTAGGGCTTTGCACTTGTTGGGTTTATATTACTGTTTTTGTGGCTGTTGGGGGCTTGAGCATTTTTATGGAAATAAGCTAATATGAAACCTGGAAAATTATTGGTGTCATCAGAGAAAGCAGAAATTCACTCTTTTGCTCTCTAGTTCTCCCACTTAAAAGAATATACTTCAAAAATTACATTGTACATCCTAAATATATAAAATTTTTGTCAATAATACCTCAATAAAGCTGGGTGGAAAGGGAAAAGAAAAGGAAATTCAAAACTTCAGTTCTACCAGACCTTGTGAGAATAATTAGGGGTTGGAGGAGGCAAGGTCATCTTTCTCAGCTTCCCTTTCCCTGATAATGGGCCTGCACATGTAGAACAACAAAGAAAATGTAGAGGATAGCAGGGGTTGACAGATATATTGAGTCAAAAAACTGGTTATTGTCATTTAATTTGAAACTTGATAAATCCTATCCATAGAAATTGTCTTCAAGGGAAAAAAATGTTGAACGTTTGTATTACAATATCTGGAGGGAATCCTCTTATCACACACCTTTAATTATTTCCCTTTCCTTTTCCTATCTCTTCAGACTCCATGTTCCTGCCTCTTACCTACTCTCTTCTTTATTCCTCAACTCCCTTTTTTCCTCTTTCTTCCCCTGCTTATTCTTTTTGTCTTAGTTCAGCCAAATGTTTACTTGGAAGGTGACATCTGTCTTCCTGGTTGCACTCAATGCAAAGAGAGTTGTTGATATCTAATCCAAACAATCTCTATTCTGCCCATGCCTTTCCATGGTGTAATCAGTGTTGTTCTCAGTTAGGGGTCTGGGATGTGACAACCTCTTCTCTCCAAGTACAAGATGGCAGGGTAGGAGGATGGGCATGCATCATCTCCTGTGAGAACTCCAAAATTACAACTCGCTGCTGAACAACTGTTGACAGAAGAATGTTGGATCCCACCAAAAAAAGATACTCTATGTCCGAGGGCAAAGAAGAAGCCCCAGCAAGATGGTAGGAGGGGGGAAGTCACATTTAGAATAAAACCCCATACCCAGCAGAGACGCTTGGAGGGCACATACAAAAGCTTGTGCACATCAGGAGACCCCACATGGACTGAGCCAGACCTGCCCTTGAGTGTTTGAGTGTCTCATGTGGAGGTATGGGTCAACAGTGGTCTGCTGCAAAGGCAGGGGCTCTGGGTGCAGCAGACCTGGGTATGGAATAAGCCCTCTTGAAGGAGGTCACCATTAACCCCACAACAGAGTCACCAGAACTTACACAGTACTGGAGAAACAGACTCTTGGAAGGCACAAACAAAACCTTGTGTATACCAGGACCCAGGAGAAACAAGCAGTGACCCCACAAGAGACTGACCAAGGCCTGCCCATGAATGTTCAGGAGTCTCCAGTGGAGGCTTGGGTTGGCAGTGGCCTGGCCTGGGCAATGGCCTGGTTGGCAGGGTCAAGGGCACTGAGTGCAGCAGTGCGTGAATGTGACCTTTTGAAGGAGGTCCCCATTACCTTCATTACATCCACTATAGTTTGGCTACAGGTCAAACATCAGGGAGGGAATCCCCATCCATCAACAGAAAACTGGATTAAAGATTTACTGAGCATGGCCCCGCCCATCAGAACAAGACCCAGTTTCCCCTTCAGTCAGTCTCTCCCATCATGGAGCTTCCATAAGTCTCTTATCCTTATCTATCATAGGGCAGACAGAATAAAAACCAGAATCACAGAAAACTAATCAAACTGATCACATGGATCACAGCTTTGTCTAAATCAATGAAACTATGAGCCATGCTGTAGGGCCACCCAAGACAGACAGGTCATGGTGGAGAGTTCTGACAAGACGCGGTCCACTGGAGTAGGAAATGGCAAACCACTTCAGTATTCTTGCCTTCAGAAACCCATGAACAGTCAGTTCAGTTTGGTTCACCCACTAAGTCATGTCCAACTCTTTGCGACCCCATGAACTGCAGCACACCAAGCCTCCCTGTCCATCACCAACTCCTGGAGTTTGCCCAAACTCAAGTCCATTGAATCAGTGATGCCATCCAACCATCTCATCCTCTGTCATCCCCTTTTCCTCCTGCCTTCAATCTTTCCCAGCATCAGGGTTTTTTGAAATGAGTCAGCATTTCCCATCAGGCGGCCAAAGTATTGGAGGTTCAGCTTTAACATCAGTCCTTCCAAAAAAACACTCAGGACTGATCTCCATTAGGATGGACTGGTTGGATCTCCTTGCAGTCCAAGGGACTCTCAAGAAAGAAAGAAAGTGAAGCTACTCAGTCGTGTCTGACTCTTTGTGACCACATGGACTGTAACCTACCAGAAGAAACTGGTATGGGATTTTCCAGGCAAGAGTATGGAAGTGGGTTGCCATTTTCTTTTCCAGGGAATCTTCCAAACCCAGGGATTGTAGCCGAGTTTCTCACATTGCAGGCAGACGCTGTAATGTCTAAGCCACTAGGGAAGCCAAGAGTCTTCTCCAACACCACAATTCAAAGCATCAATTCTTCAGCACTCAGCTTTCTTTATAGTCCAAATCTCACATCCATACATGGCTACTGGAAAAACCATAGCCTTGATTAGAAGGACCTTTCTTGGCAAAGTAAAGTCTCTGCTTTTTATTATGCTGTCTAGTTTGACCATAGCTTTTCTTCCAAGGAGCAAGCGTCTCTTAATTTCATGGCTGCAGTCACCATCTGCAGTGATTTTGGAGCCCAAAAAAATAAAGTTTGTCACTGTTTTCATTGTTTCCCCATCTATTTGCTATGAAGTGATGGGAGCAGATGCCATGATCTTAGTGTTCTGAATGTTGAGTTTTTAGCCAACTGTTTTTCTCTCTTGTAATGGTAGATTTAATGCATCTGTAATCAAGGAGATGAAATTTATTATGGGTATGTAATCTTTTAACAACAATTAACATGTCCATTCTTGAATAAAGGAATTCATTAATGTTATAAAAGTTAATTACAAAAAACAAAACTACTGTCAACATTATACTAATATATAGAAACTCCAGAAGCATTTCCATTTCTATTCAATGTTGTACTGAAAATTCTAGAAAATGCAGTATAACAAGTAAAAGAAATGAAAATAGCAACTGGAGACAGGAAATAAAATTATTCCTATTTGTAGCAATTAATTGTCTACATAGAAAATCCAAAGAAACCAACAAACTATAGAATTAATAAAAGAATTTAGAAATATTTTAGATTCAAAAATGTTTTGGAAAAACCAGCATCAGCCTTGTTATACCAGTACTAATCACTTATAATTTCTTTTAAAAATGGTGGATTTCTTTTCTTGGTATATTTTATCCAAACTAAGTTTTTTAATAAGAGGCAATAAACCCCTTTTTACTGTTAATGTGATCATTCTATTTTCTTTTTTCTTTTTTTCTTCATTTATTTTTATTAGTTGGAGGCTAATTACTTTACAATATTGTAGTGGTTTTTGTCATTTGAATCAGTTCGAATGAGATGGATGAAACTGGAGCCCATTATACAGAGTGAAGTAAGCCAGAAAGATAAAGACCAATACAGCATACTATCGCATATATATGGAATTTAGAAAGATTATAACAATAACCCTATATGCAAAACAGAAAAAGAGACACAGATGTACAGAACAGAATTTTGGACTTGGTGGGAGAAGGCGAGGGTGGGATGTTTCGAGAGAACAGCATCGAAACATGTATATTATCTAGGGTGAAACAGATCACCAGCCCAGGCTGGATGCATGAGACAAGTGCTCGGGCCTGGTGCACTGGGAAGGCCCAGAGGAATCGGGTGGAGAGGGAGGTGGGAGGGGGGATCGGGATGGGGAATGCATTTAGCCAACTTTTTCACTCTCTTCTTTCAATTTCATCAAGAGGCTCTTTAGTTCTTCTTCACTTTCTGCCATAAGGGTGGTGTCATCTGCATATCTGAGGTTATTGATATTTCTCCTGGCAATCTTGATTCCAGCTTGTGCTTCATAAACTTGGGATTAGTGTAGATTCAAGTTAATTTCCTCCACCTGCTATATCTACCATCCAATTATCACAGAATGCCTGAGCAAATACTAGATCAAAATTCAATGATGTTGAGTATAATTGTGAGGGTGATATATATTTCTGCATCTTAATTTCATAAAAACTCAATGATTACTCTCTGCAAACAAATTAATCAAAATATGCAATTAATCAGAATATCCCTCAATTAGTTATGCAGATCTTCCCAACCCAGGAATTGAACTGGGGTCTCCTACATTGCAGGCAGACACTTTACCAACTGAGCTATGAGGGAAGCCCAATTAGTTATGCATGTTACCATTATTGTTTTAGGTGATGTAATTTCACCTACAGTTAATTTTGTTTTCTTTTTCTACACACATTCTGAGCTGGATGCTCACAGAGTTAACCATTATAACAATGGTGATGGCAAAGTCAAGAACAGACAGAAGATACAAGAATGGACAAAAGTAAAGGAGTAGTGACATTAGGGTGAAGAAAAGGGGGATTCAAACTTGACACTTGGGACAATACTACACAATATAACAATTTTTCATTTTTCTTTACCTCTCTCAGCGTTCTTTTTAGTAATTATTCACTGAGTCATTGGTTCATTTTTTCACTTAACCATGTGTTGAGCAATAACTATATGCCAGACATTTTTTTGGTCAGCTCTAGAATTACATAGATCAACTAGAACAATCCCCTCACCTTTTGTAGTTCATGTTAAAGCTGAAGAGATGGTAACTAAGTAATTTTGGTTCAATGTATTAATTCTAAGTACTAAGAGAGGTAGCTGAAAACCCTAGAAGTGGGCAGGGGACAGAAGTATTTGTTCTACTTGGGAAGGATGCTCAGAGAAGACTTTGCTAAGAAGATACTATTACAGTTATACCTTGACAAATGAATAACAGTTCTCTAAACAGAAAGTGAGTAGAAGGGCATTCTAGGCAGAGAAAAATCATGGAGGAGGTCATATATTCTGTGGACCAACTGCATAAGAGATTGGAGGAGAGAAAGAGATAGAAAGGTAGGCTGAGATGAGGATTACTGCTATTTATGTACATGGGTTGTCCTTTCTGCTAGACTGCAAGCTTCTTGAGCTTGAGATTCAAGTCTCATCCTTTCATACTTCCACCTCATCATTCAATAAACATTTTTTGAGTGTCGCCTATAAGACAAAGACTACAGCCATTAGACAGCATTGCTGATGCATTGGACATGCCCTGAAGGAACTCATACTATGGTGATAGAGAAAAACACAAAAGCAAATAACTGTGGTATATGTTATGAATGCTAACCAAATGAAACTCCCCTCTTGCAGGATTTTCTAATGATTCAATATAAATTTTATACAAATCAAATTTCCTGTTTGGTAAAAAGAAGAAGGAATGCCCAAAAACTTTATGTTTCTAAAAAACTCCCCTGCTCCCTCTCAATTTCCTAACATGGGGCCAAGTGCTCAATAAAAAGTTGTTGATCCTGAATGAAATGAACTTAACTACGGAGGAAAGGAGAAAGCTAGCATTGCAATTTACAAAATGGAGCTAGATTATGAGTAAAACATGAGATAGGCAACAAAGGCAAACTATGAAGAAATACTGTGGCCTAGGTATCAGGAAGTCAATGTATGACAAAAACCACTACAATATTGTAAAGTAATTAGCCTCTAACTAATAAAAATAAATGGAAAAAAAATAAAAAAATAAAAAAAAGGAAGCCAAGGAAAATGGAGTTATCAAAGAACCAGCTTTGATGCTTTGCATCCTTTCTTAATATGTTCCTTTTTGGTTAGGATTACATTGGTCAAAGATATGGCCCTTTAACTTTGTCAGTCTCTTCCTCCTGACAATGAAAAGCAAATGAGAATGAGGCAAAGGTGGGATGAGAGAGTAGCCCTTATCTTTTTTTTCTTTAACATAGGAAGGCTATGAGGAGAAGGATGCTTTAAGGAGCTAGTTTAATAAATGTAGTGTATTTAGAGGGCTAGTAGTAGAAAATTATTAGTAGTATCCTTAGTAGCATAATTTAACAAAATAATAACATATTTATTGTGAGCAGTATGTCAAAATACTATACATGCATTATTTTTTAATCTTCATAACAGTTAAATGAAGTAGTAATATCATTATCCTCACTTTATAGAAACAAATACTGAAGTATAGAAATATTAAGTGATTTTCCAAGGCCATATGGCTAGTAAATGGAGAAGAGAGATTTGAACTCAGTCAGTCTGATTCAAGATGCCATGGCTGGAGAAGGTGCAGGGGCAGTGACAGGAGCACTTGGGGTATTGTGATAGAGAAAAAATAGGTATATATGCTTGAGTGGAAGGGAAAGTGGTGGCAGAAGAGATAGAGATTTATCTAAGGAAAACAATGTTAAGTATCCAGGAATCATATAAGAGCACTTCTCTGGTTGTGCTTTACTAAGTAATATACTGTCATAATGACACATTTCCATTCTTTGAAACTGTCTTAAGTCTACATCTATGTCTATAAACTTATATTTCTGTCTAGATAATATCCATCTATCTACTTACCTATCAAATACAAACTAAAAGGTTTTAATTTGCTTTGGTTTTTCAGCTCTGAAATGAGCAGGTCAGTCTTGATTCTGAAAGAATCAAGTCCTGTGTATTGCTTTTCAAATACCAAATTGGGATGTTCTTATTAAACATAGAGGATTGGTTATGATAACTGTTCCTCAAGAATGAATTCAATTCAAAAAACAGCAGCCTTAATTAAGCTTTGTTTAAGATATAGAGAAGTTATGCCATAAGGAAAACACAAAAACAAAACCCAGGACAACTTTTTCACATAAGTAATATTTTTATGTTTCTTTTTCACATCATTCCCATTTAAATGCAGATTGCAATGTGCTGCTAAGTACAAGGTAAACTTTTTTAGGCTATTAAAATGCTAATGGGAAGGTTAACTTTAAGGCAGAAGCTACTGTTGAAAAGGCACCAAGGTAGGAAAATTCAGTATAAGGTAACTTAAGAAAGACTAGGATTAAACTCTGACTTTTTTCAGTAAAAAAAGAAATTTCTTATTAAAATAAATAAAAAGCACAGTGCAATTATACTTGTTTGTAGCAATACTGCTGAGCATTACACTAAGTGAAGCATTATTTCATTTTGGTGTTGTAAAAACTAGCAGTCATAAGTAAACCAGCATCTCTTGATAGCTTCACCTAGAGTACAAATAGTGAACTGACAATCTGTGCAAATATTTGTTACTCCTACACCCTCTCTCCTAAAAATGATGAACTGCACAACTAATTCAGTAGTTGTAGAATAACTTCAGATATATCGGGAGCTTTCTCAATCTCCCAAAGCTTTATCTTCCCCAGTATTGAATTTCTTTTTAGCCCAGAAAATAGTGACTCATGGCCTATGGCCCATCACAATGGTTTGTAAAGGCTTTCCCACACCCTCTGGGTATTTACCCAAGACTACCAGATGAAATGCTCCCACTCAATTGAATCAAAAAAAAAAAAAAAAAAAAAAAAA